>NC_133583.1:4124758-4443091 GCF_964106895.1 Numenius arquata | reverse complement strand
TGAAATAGTTTGCTTTTATTAGAGAACGAAGTTATTTAGGGTTGTGTTCTTCCTTGTTTCTGCTCTGGTGATGTCCCTTGTCTAAATTAATCTTATTTTAAGTTCTTCCTTCCCTGTGCAGTGGAGATATTTTTGCTGCCTCATCAACTTTCAGTGAATAAGTATGTTGTTTTAGTACTGTTCTGACTGTAGAGTTTACTTGTGCTCCTTGTGTCTGTCTTCATAGGGCTTTCTTGTCTTCACTTAGTAATTCTGACCCCATCCTGGGGTTTTGTGTGTTTGTGTGAGGGGATTTTTTTTTTCCTTTTAGTTTTTATTTATTGGTGGTTTTTTTGCTTAGCCTGTCATTTTCCTTAATCCTCTCTACTTACATGTAAATATTCTCAGAACTTGCTTATGTTTCTCATATTATTGGCTGTTTGGTCAGGTGCTGTCTGCTTTCCTGTTCAATTTCTGTAAAACACAACTGAGTATCTTCAAACATCGAAGTCTTTTCCATCCATGTTTTCTCTGTTACGTTTCTAATTTTTTACTTAAATTGCAAGGTCAGGGACTGCGTTCTGGTACAATATTATGGTGTTAAACATCTTTTCATACCCTCAAGCACAGTTATTAGCATATATTAAATTCAGGACATAGTATCATGTATTTCAGTAATGTACAAAGACTGAACTGCTGGACTCTGTGTGAGCTTCTATGCTTTCACCTATTCCTTGACTATTAAAGCTGCTTTTTTAAAAAAAAAAAATTAAATTGTTGAGTTCAACTGCCATCATTTACATCAGTCCTGGGAGAATTTGAGATGTGTGTTTCTGCTATGATATATCTATCTACACAAGCTGTAGTTCTGAAATGCGCTGTGGTTGCTTCTTTTCAGCCATTCATTACTGCCTCTGGTGACTCTTTTCCTTGCTGGGTGCTTTTTTTTTTTTTTCATAAAGTCAGTTTTTTCCTCTAATTTTCTGTATGTCAGGCAAAACCTTTAGGCTGGTATGAGGGAAGGATGGTGCAGGAGCTGGTGGGAGGGAAGCAGAGAACTCTTTATTTAAGAAAAAATGCCAGCTTATGATTTGGACTATCTGTGGAAGTGCCAGCTCGTTAGCCCAGGGAACCTGTCTTTGTACAGGTATATTTACGTAGGATGACCCAGATATTGTAGTGAAAAATGCTTTGGATATACCTAAAATGTATATTACTACAAAGTTGTAATTTTCTAGAATGAAATACACTGAACCAGAACAATTTAGGATCAGCTAATTTTTTAAAGCATTGTTTCTGAAGGTATTTTTACAGATCATACAATGTTCACAGGAATTTTTCTCTTTGAGTGACTACAAAGCTCTCAAAAAGTTGCTAGTACAAATTCACGAGTTAGTGTAGTGGACAGGAAAAGCATGGTTTAGAGACATAAGTGTGCGTGTAGAAAAGGCTGATTATGTACAATGGTGAGTGGGAAGAGCAAGTATTTATAAACAAGCCTGCTCAGAAGAAAGCATGAATAGTATTTTCTCTGTGGAACGTCTTCAGTTTGGTTTCTTTACAGACCTGAAAGTGTTTCAGTTATTTTCCAGTGTATGAAACTTAATGAGGTTGTACATAAAGCTGTGTAGAGGAGTTTTCTTTTGCTTCCATTTGGCTCTTGATTTAACTACAGAAGAGATTGACCAAACTTTGCTCATTTTCAGTGTCTCCCATTTTATAACAAAGTAGCTAAAATAGAGGTCTTGCATCCTAATGCTGGAGTTGTTCTCGGGGAGCTTGTCATGTGGATGATTTTTTTATTTTTTTTTTTCTTTTCTTGAAAACAGAGCTTTGCCACTTGTTTAACTCTTCTCACCACTGGTTTTGGCTTTCTAATGCACCGGTCTTTCAGTGTATGCTGATAACTTAAAATTCCTAGAGGTGTAGATACAGATTGCTTTGATAATTAGGAGGATATGCCACTTTTAATCTTTTGTGCTGTATTGGTTAACAATTCTACCCATCATTTATGAACTAATTGGTTTTCTCTACGGATGAGATGTAAGTGAATTACAAGAGTTCAGCTGATACCAACTTCTATGTGTCATTTTCATAGACTGGTAAAACAGGAAAGGTAACTCTCCTCGTTTGACACTGATCACTTCTACTGAAGTAAATGGAAATTAATAAAATCTTACTGTCCCTGTGGAAATGATCTATTTTTTTTTTGTCAGAAATGAGTTCATGATCTTAACAATTTCTTTATCAGATACACAGCCAGATACTTTCTAGTTTTGTAGATTGATTTGAGTGTGATCTTTTTTAAACACTTTAAAAAAAATAGTGTTCAGACTTTGCAGTACACCGTCACAAGTGTAGATTCTTTTATATAAATCCTTCATCAATCCACCTTGTATTACGTTTCTTCTCAGAGGACTTGTTCAGAGTTAGCTTAAACTGGAGGCACTGGGCACAGCTGTGTAGGAGGTGGACTCTTGCTTGGTACCTGGTGACGTGATGGTAGATGCTGCTGCTGCTGCTGACGGAAGGGACTGGCTTTGAGGAAAAAGGAAGCAATTGGAGTTCTGGGTGAAAGCAGAAGGAGCAGAAATCAGCTTTCCAGGGCTGCTTTCCCTTGCTTTTGGGTTATTTTCTTCCTCCTGTAGGAATACTGTGTAGTTCTGCCCCATTCCTAGCAGCCTTGTGAACACAGAATGAGAAGTAGATGAGGTAAGAAAGAGGGACGAAGGACTAGTGCTGACTGGGTTGATGGGAAAGGCAGGAAGGAGGAGCTGGTGTGCAGGAGTTGGAGGTTCTTCATTCTGGGATAATGACAGAAGAGTCGGGCCTAAAAGAAGCAAGTGACCTGCATTGTATCCCAGAGAAGCCTTCCTCCTTCCTGCCTTCCAGGAATCCACTGTGCTGCCATGGCAGGACTGACTTTTGCCTACACAGTTGAAGAGTCTGGAGCTGACTCAGTCTTTTGTGGTGCAAATATTTCCTGTTGAGTGGCTGGAGTTCCCATGTAACTTACTGGTACTGGGATAAAACTGTTCATCAGAAACCAGTTGCATAGTTGGGAAGAGCTTCAAGACCATCATGTAAATGGGAGCATGTTTTAATGTCTAAATTACAACAGTGAGGTCAGGAGATTATGCTTTAGAAGCCTGAGACACCTCTATGACTTTGAAGGAGTTGTTTATGGCATGAACTGCAGTCACATCTCTCACTGGGATGTGAACATACCACTTGCTTTTAACCAGTGCAGCCACACCAGCAGGGAATTCAGCAACGGTAAAAAAAACCTGCTCGAGAAACAAGCCTATTTATGATAGAAGAAATACTGATTAAAAATACTTGGGTTTAAAACAAGTGGCAGTTTTCTAGATTTCTATATAGGGGCAAAATGTGTCATGCTTTGTTTTCTGCAGGTTCGGCGTTGTAGAGGGGAGCTGGTGGGTGCTGCTCTCGGGCAGGCCATGGCCATCTTAAACTTTGTTGGTTTATTTCAGCAACACAACGCTGATGGGTTAATAGTCTATGGAAAGATAAGCGTTACTATTTAGCAAGGAATAAATAACAAAACAAAGAACAGTTTGGGTTTTAAAGTGTGGGGGGAAAAAAGAGCTAAACGAGGTTGTCAGTGTTTCGAATAATAGCGGAATCCCCTTTCATGGGGGAAGTAAAGCTCTTGGGATTCCCTGTAGGGAGTAATCCTACTCTGACATGGCCTTATTTACTGGATCTCTTCTGTCTGTATTTGGTGATATGCTTATGTATTAAAGCTGTGATTTTTTTACCAAAGTTTTGGTCTCGTGGTAGCACTGCAGAGTTGGATAGCTTTTTAATTTAACATTTGTAGTAGCAATGCCTAATGTGGTACATTGGAAACAATATAGTGTTCTGCTCTGGCTGTATAATGCTAATTAGAGCAATAATCTGGTGAGACTCAATGGTGCTGTTTAATCTATCCATGCCGTTCCCTTTTGGGACCTTGTTTCTTCTTTCTTTCTATTTTTGTTTCTGGCTTTATTATTATTCACTAGGTCCTGTGTTCTCTTCTGTTGTGAGGTGCTTAAAGGTTTCTTGTGAAGGAAAAGGGAGGTCTGTTTTCCTCTTCGGATTTCCCCAATTCTTGCAAATTTATCACTCCTAATAAAAGAAGGGGGTTTGCGTTTGAGTCTGTAGATAAACCTGAGTGAAGTTTTCCCCCTTTTCATCTCAGTTGTTTCTTTGAGACTAAGGAGAAAGTTAAGGCAAAGATAACGTGGCACTGTTTGTGTTTTGTTTTGTTTTTTTTTTTTTTCCTGGTGAAAATGGGCTAATATGACTTCATTGGGCTTCATTGGGTGTTTTTTATATTTGGTAGTGCTGGCGCTGGGGAATAGCGTGCAGGGCACAAACGTCACTGTGCTGGGGAGTCAGCACAAATAGTTGTATCAGCCCGACAGAAGGTCAGATGTTATGTGGGGTGGAAAATAGTCAGGGCTGTTTACGCTAGTTGTATTACGAAAGACAGCTTGTAGAACTACAGCCTTGGGCTGAGGAGTATTTCTTTCAGCAGGAGCTGAAGGACTGTCCAGGGCTTCAGTTTTTATGCTTGTTTGATTTCAGCCTGTTCATTCCAGATTGCATATATTACAGATAAATGTCAAAGATAACAAATCAACAATAAAGAAAGAGAGAAAGTTATTCTCTTTATTTCTTTTTCTCCACTGCTGTCTCCATCCTGTAGCTGTGAAATCTCCCACATCAGCATGAATAGAATAAAATTGATATCAACTGGGCTAAATCAGTTACTATCAAGTTGCTCCCTGTGCTGCTAAGAAATGCAGGAGCCAGAGGAGGCCCAGAACTCCTTCTGTGGCTGTTGTGTGGGGCAATTGGTGTAGAAGGGCTTTCTCAGCAGTTTCCCATCTTGAAAGTTTCAGTATGTAGAACTCTATGAATGATAAAACTTCTAAGTTGTAAGGCAGAGGGTAACTTGTGAAGATCTTAACAGATGATTTGCTGTTGCGGGAATGTTTTTCAGGAGTCAAGGTTGTTTTTCTCCAATATTCATCAGCAACTGCTAACCGTGATACAAAATACATTTGCGTCTCTTGAGAAAAAGAGGTACCATTAAATGCTTTTAAGGCGCACAGAGACCGAGCGGTTAGTTACAAAAGGCCTTTCAGTGAGATATGTCTAACGGAAGCAGATAATGCTGTGTACAATTGCTGTATGGTTTCCAGACTCAAAACACTTCTTTTTTTTTCCTTCTTTCTTTTTTCTTTTTTCTTTTTTCCTTTTTATTTTTCTCCCCTTCTCTTGTGAACTCAGTGAAAACTTTAGACATCACATAGGCTTGCTGGTAAATTGTATCGCGTGTGTATTTCATGTTTAGGTTTGAATTTTAAGTGGATGCTGGTTCTGTAAGGAAATGGCTTACCCTATTAATGGCAATTGACTTGTGTAATATTGTTCTACTGTAATCATTTAAATAGTTATCATGCTTTAAATTCAGGAAGAAAAATACTACATTACTTGCCTCATTTGTCTTAGGACTGGTGGTACCAGCGGGAATGTTGTTTTCCAAACATAAAGTTATGCTGCTTTTCTGTGGTTTTAAAGCTGACTTGAATATGCCTTAATTCTTGTGGTTTTTGCAGGGTTCAGTGGTCTCAGTTTAAAGGCTATTTTATTTTCAAACTGGAGAAAGTAATGGATGATTTCAGAACCTCAGCTCCTGAACCAAGAGGGCCCCCCAATCCAAACGTGGAATATATTCCCTTCGAAGAGATGAAAGAAAGAATCTTGAAAATCGTCACTGGATTTAATGGGTATGTATCTTTTTTTTTTCCTAAAATCAGGATAACAAAAAAATATTTTCCCAATTTGAACTTAGTAGTTTGTACTATCTGTGACTGTTTGTTTGTTTTGCTTCCTCAAATAGATAAGTGGAAGCAAGTATATTCCTTGGAAATATATTTTAGTAGTTTCGGAACTTTCCCTTTGTTATTCTGCCTTCAAATGAAAATTATGACGTCCTGTGCCATGTCACTTACTGCATTTTTTTTCAGTATGTAGTTAGTTTTTAAGTAATACTCTTCAATGAAGCATGGTATTACTATGTGCATTTAACAGGTAAAATAGATAGTAAAGTCAGATTTATTTCAATATATTTTGAAATACCTAATTGAGGGAAGTCTTTTGGTGCCCAGTTCTGAATTGTTTTGTGGCAGTTCGGTAGCTTTTGAAGTAGTGCCGTCATAAACATGGTGTGACCAGGAAGCAAAGTCTACCTGGGTTTGAGTTGTAAAATCGTGCCAGATTCGAATTTATAGATTGAGTGATACTTCCTAATTGAGAGACTTGCAGTATTCAATCTATTGCTGACAGTGTCTTAGATTAAAGTGTATACACTTCGCTGGTTTCGTAACAATGGAAATTTTTTTTTCCTTTAAAATAAAGGTCCTGATGATTATTTTTCTTTTGTCTTTTATTTGGTGTGTCTTTTTTAAGAGCTTATATAGTATTTTTTGGTTTCTAACCTGGATTGCATACTCACCCTAAGCTGAGACATCCTGCTTGTGAGTCTCTGTGCTTGCTTGAGAGAGACTTTTTCAGCATTTTTTTCAGCTTTTCAGTAAACAGGCACACTACAAAGCTTGTCTCCCTGTTACCCTGAAATTTCAGATTTGGAGGCACTACTAACATGTCTTTAGTATCATATATTTTTTACACTGTCATTGTTCCGTGCTGCTTAATTTATTTGCACTTTAAGTGTCTCTTACAAAGCAGATCTCCTCTCCCCCCCTGCCCCCTATTGCTCTGTATTAGATACTTCTAAGAATGTGAGATTCAGCTTGTTCTCAGCCACCCGCTATTTATACCGGGCTGCTTCGCTGAAGGAATTTAAAAACAAACCGATGCTTTCTGCCCGAGTCTGCCTCTCGCCTGCCTCCCCCAGCTTTTTGTTAGTGCTTCGCTGCCCACAAAATTTGTAACGTTCTGGCGTGGAGACAGCTAATGAATGGGCTGCTGTTATCTTCTCTTGTTCCAAAGTGAACTAAACAAACCTCTGGGTGACCAAGAGGAGCTTATTCTGTGGCCATACTATTTTTATTTTCATCTATTGCTGTTATGCTTAAGAGTGCTCAACTTCCTCATACTTTGAAGTGAAACACCCAGTCTTTGAGGAAGCAAACTGCGTACATTTGTTACCTTAAAGAAAATAATCCATTAGGATGTTCAGAGTCTAGGATTGTAGAATAGTTAATTTAGTGAATCCTTTAACTCCTACAGTGAGGATATGACCGTGAAAGCTGAATCATGCGGAAATGTGTCCGAAAAGTAACACCAGCAGGTTTTGGGTTGTGTGATTGGGCATATTCAGGCTGCTTATTTAGAGCCGTGGGTGTGATTTCAGGATACTGTAGCGGAGAAGGAACCTACTTGATGTGATCTTATTATTAGGATGTATTTATTGGTGTTTGTTAAAAAGAGTGAGGGGGAAGAGTTCATTAAAAGTATCTAAATTTTTTTAAACTTTTTTTTTTAAAGTCAGAGGTAATAAATTAAGAACGACCCCTCTTTTAGGGTCTTTCTAGATGAAGTGTCTTTTAAAGAAAGCTCAAACTGGCTGTTCTAACCTCACTGTATCTTGCTTGACACTGTGTAATATGCCTGCAGGGCCAGACTCGTGTGCTATACTTTAAAATTGCTTTGGAATAGGAAGTTTTTAAGCCTTGCCATTTTCTTTATCCTTTGCTAGTGAAGCAGAAGGTTCCAAGGTAAGTTATTGGGGATCTCAGGTGACAGAGGAGTCTTCACAGCATTAATATAATAGACATAATCACAGAATGATATGGGGTTGGAAGGGACCTCTGGAGATCATCTAGTCCAACCCCCTGCCAATCATAATAAAAATTTTCATTTATGTAAATTGTAGCCAAAAATACACTATGGCTGTTATAAGTAATTTCTCGAGATACCTGTTGAATCCTGTCCATACAATGAATTTTTCATTCTTGCTGAACTGTTGTGCTAAGGAGTGCAGTTTTGAGTGTTTATGTATGGAATTGTAAGAAGGCAGATTGGTACTATTTACACACTGAACTAATTAAATTTCTAAGCCTTCAAGATCAATTTTTGTACTTCTCAAACTTTGGTGTTCATGTATAGATTTACACCAATTTCAATTACTTCTAATTTAAAATCACATTGTTAAACCATTTTAAAATAATAGTTTTGCTGAAAAGAACTCATGAGGTGAAGGTAACTTTGGGTTTTGCTGACTAAAACCACATACAAATGTTGAACAAATGACATGCAAAGGAGGTGATAGTGTGACGCTTGGTGCCATCTGCTGCTCAATAAATGAAGTTCAGTTTACTGTGGGAAGCTTTGGAGGAGAATGAACTGGGTTTATCTTCTGTTCAGACTCTTCATAGCTGAGAGTAAAATTAGGAAGGGAGCTTTTACTCCTGGAGTTAGTTGCAGGCTGCGACTTTGGATGTGCTTATTCCCCAAGTAGCCAGAACTGTATTGATGTTCGCAAAATACTTCATGTCTTAGAGCTCCAGGTGTCCAGTTCAGTAAAGACAAATAAAATGAAACAGGCAGTGATTCTCCAGGATGTCTTACAGATTTGACTGATGAAAAAGAATTCAAAAGTCTGTATTTTTGTTTTTGTGAGTTAAATTGTTTTTTGAAGGGTCAGTGTGGTGAAAAATAAAATTACAAAGTCTCTTTAATTAGGACTTTTCAACCCCAAAACAAAACGGCCATCCATGCGAAACAATAAACACAATTAGTGCAGTACCTGTGTAGTGGAAAAGTTAACAGATGAAGTGAGTTCTTTGTGCCTGAGTTAGTTGGGAATTTGGTTAAAAGAGGCCGCTACACAGAAGCTGAGCGTCATGAAGAGCTTGGGTGTGAGAAAGATCAGTTGTTGACCAAAAGTTGCTGAACAGCAGCACTATTTGATTGATACTAAGGAAGCTTTAGGGAAATCAATAACAAGAGAACGATTGCCAAGCTCAAGAGCCTTCATGTAATAAACTGAATTAAAAGGAACACTTGTTCCTGGTTTGTACTTACCAAACTTTGGGAATGGGGGAGGAGGTACTTCTGGGTCAAAATAAGGAAGTGAAACGTACTTTTGGTGTGTGCCAAAACACTT
This sequence comes from Numenius arquata, assembly GCF_964106895.1. Taxonomy (NCBI): domain Eukaryota; kingdom Metazoa; phylum Chordata; class Aves; order Charadriiformes; family Scolopacidae; genus Numenius; species Numenius arquata. Next base: position 4,433,964 of record NC_133583.1, on the reverse strand, counting down.
GGTTTGTGCCATTTTCCTTGCTTTTAAGCAATAACATGTCAAAATAAATATTTTGGAAATACTGTTGTCTTACAGCATTACTTTTTGTAATTATTTAGTGTATTTAATGCTTCGTCAGCTGTAACTCTCCACAGCTGCTGGATGGAGATTAACTTCACCGTCTCTCTGGTCTTAGGAGTCAAGTGAAGATAACTTGGTACAGTGTAATTTGAGGTGAATAGCAAGGGAAGGTGTTAATTAGTAGAGTAAATGTGGGTTTTTTCAGGTAGCTGTGTTGGATCTAGGGCTAAGGGTGGTTGCGTTGCACCCTGCCTCCTTACTGTCTTCCAGTTGAGGATTATAATTTCCTCAGCAATGTAATACACAGACAATTCTGAAAAACATAATTAGATTGTTGATACTTGGTCGCTCTCTTTCTGATTGCCACTTGCTTTTAGTCAAAATGAAGTGCCATGTGCTATGATCAATGCCAGCTGCGCTGACCCTGTTTCCACTGAACTAGTGCTTGATCTGTGCATCTTTAAGATGTGGCTTTTTAGCTAATGAACTGAGCTTGAGATACATAGTGTGTTAGCTAAAGATACTGTGCCCCGAGTTCCTCAGAAAAGAATAAAAGTTGAATTTTTAAAAAAAAAATAATTACAGTATAGTGATATATACACACACGTATATGTATCTAAGTCTATATTGCTATTACTCTGGAATTGGTCATATTCTCCATCAATAAATGGTTCTTCAGTATTGTATTAAATAATCTTCTTAGATGAATTTTTGAAATGCTTATGTCAAACTTCAAATAGTTAACTGTAACAATGTATGATTGTCTATTTTATTGAAATAACTTCTAAAGTATTTTCTTATTTTGTCAAAAGTCACAGAAGTTTGTTAAAATGTGACACTGAATTTGCAATGAAAGTGTGTTACATCTCAGGTAAATGTATGTAAAGTATTGCTTGTCTGAAAGGTCAGTTTCTCATTTAAGGGATGAAATTGAGTGCAGAATTGTCAGAAAACAGAATGAATGGGATGCTTACGGATTTCTATCTCTTCCTCAGAGTTTAATTATTTTTACTGAGCTGTTCCTTGATAGATAGATCAAGCATCCTGTCCAGTTCTGGGAAAATAGAGTATTTGTAACAGCTACAGTATAATGGTTCTACTAATTTCAATATTGAATGTTTTTTTTTCTGTAAATGTATTTTGTAAAACATGAAATAAACTACAAGTTGAGAATTCTTTAGCTCTAGTGTGTATGACTCAAATTTGTTTTAAAGCACTTACTGTTTCTATTCTATGTATTTGAATAAAAAATGCAGTTGTAAACTGGTTTACTGTTGATGATCTGATTTACTTTTTCGTTGTTTTAACGAATTGTTTGAGTTGTGGGATGATGTATTTAGGACTCAAGAGTTTTGTGGTGGTGAGCACAACACGCAGTGCTTTGTTACCTCAGTATGTGAGACTGGGGGGAAGAATAAGGCCTTGAGTTACCAACCTATATTGCTAATACTAACAAATTTCAGTGCTGTTTTCCTTCTGCCTTCTCAGTAAAGGGGGGAAAAAGCAATAGCGTTGTTGCTTTCTAGGAATCGGTCATTAAAATAAAATTAAATTGTTATAAATCTATTTCATTGCAGCATCCCCTTCACTATTCAGCGACTCTGTGAGTTGCTGACAGATCCTAGGAGGAATTACACAGGAACAGACAAATTTCTAAGAGGTGTGGAAAAGGTATGTATTTTTTCTGAGAGAACACAGCTAAATAGTCCCAAGTACCGCTTAAATAACTTCTGAATTACTGCCAAAGGTCTGTTGGTTTCATTATGGCTCATAGCCACAGTCCAGCTACTAGCTACTCTAAGCGTATGAGTTGTTTCATACCTTTTAACATAACTTATTTAAGACATAAAAATAAATCTCAGGGCTGCAACTGTTGTACTTCCTAATAGCTGTGGAATACTCAAGCTGTACTTTGTGGAGGGTGTAATGTCACTTTTTATATTGAGTCCTAGCTAGAAATAATCAAATAATCAGCTGAAATAATTTGAATTTTTTTGATCAGGCATTTCCTCCCACATGTAAGTTTAGATTAGATCCAGTAGGTGAAGGAGAAGGAAGGCCCTTTTCCCCCAGTGTCTTTTGTTTCAGTATTTAAATCCTCTTGTGTAGGAGACTATACAGATGCCATTTAGTGGTATTTTATAGCTTATGTCAGGATGTGGGACCTTTCCGAAGTAGGTAACAGACTTTCAGGATGTGGTTCCACATAGGATTTTTTTGACGGCTTGAGGTTCCTACTTAGACTATTCGGTCAAAGAGGTTACCTTGTAAATGGATTGCTTTTCACTCTTATAGTGAATGCCATCGGGTGTATTCTTGCATGTTAAGATGGGAAGGAGATGGTCAGGAATAAATGATGAGACAGGGATTTCACAAAGCAGTTTCATAGCCAGTAACAAGACCCGTGAAACCACACCTCAGGTTTTCAGGAGAACCCTCATTAAAGTCCATCTGGGTTAATTTAGCTGGCCCTGTGATAAAAGTCCCCCTGTATAATTGGGCTAAGTATTGATTTGAAGAGAGAAATTTACCTAATTTTTAAGTTAAAATTGATTTATACTGCAGTGACATTCAAGAGGGAGAGGTGGTTGAGCAAAACATACTGAATTAATCATTATTTCTGCCCTTTGTTCAGGGGTAAATAATTTAACATTTGAAATATGGCTGTGCTGGAAATAGCTAATAGTGCTTGCACGCTTTTGAATGCAGGACTTGTGTATGAATACATCATTCTCCAGCAATTCAGAATTTTTTCAGCATTTTAGGATACTTTGGTTTCCAGAGGTACTTCAGTTAGAAATTACAAACACTTGGGCTTGAGGCTTAATGTGCTGGTCTTCTGACAGTAACCCGCGTAGGAAAATACTGACTTTTAGTGAAATTACGTCCTAACCTTTTGAAGAGGTATCTGTCATCTGTTGGTAGCTTTCAACCCAATTTTCTGTAGAGATACTTTAACATATATGACCAAAAACCTATAACTCTGAGGTTTTGGGGTGTTACCAAGAGCTGAAGCTTCTGTTTCTGGACTCTTAATGTGGTGTTTGTGTGTTACAGAATGTCATGGTTGTCAGCTGTGTATATCCATCTTCAGAGTAAGTATCATTCTTTTCCTTGAAACTTTTAAGATTGTGTTAGTAGAGGGGAGATTGTGACTCTGTATGTCTAACATATTTCTTTACTCAAGACCCACGCAGAGTTCAGTTTTCATTATCAGTAGTTAAGTCAACAGCAGTGATTGTCGTCTGCAGGGGTTTCATGGAGTAATTTGGAAATGAACAGCCACCTTTGGCATCAGGTTTATGGTACAGTTCAGTATTATCCCCTTACTCTAAGCTGTTATTTTATACCACAGCTGATGGTGGAAAAATGGATACCCCTCAGTAACCATTGTGCTGTAAATTCATATTCTAACCTATTTCCCCGCTCTGCTGTACAGGTAGAGAGCACCTTGAAGACTGACACTGGGGGACTGCTTAAGCTGGAGGGGGGGGAATTCTGTGAAATGAGTTCAAAGTAATTTGAAATTCCTTTATTCATAACATTCTAATGCTTACTCTTTTTTTTTTTGTTGTTGTTGTTGTTAGGAAAAATAATTCCAATAGTTTAAATCGGATGAATGGTGTTATGTTCCCAGGAAATTCACCAGGGTACTCTGACAGGTGAGTTTAGTTTCTGGAGTTTTTTTCTGGATAAAAGCAAGGTTGTTCTGGAAAGAGCTGGTTGAGATCCTTTATCGTTACCTATTCTGATCCCAAATAGGTACTCTCAAAAATGGGGGGTGATTTGGAACATTGGGGGAAGGAGGGTAGAGCAGGCATGAACATACACATTGTGTACTCTGTTTTTTGGTCTTTTTGTAACCTCATTGTTTAGATGTATGTTTGTTTTTGTTATTTAAGGTTTTTATCATAGTTTCCATGTTGTAGGCAAGGAATTTTTTATTCAATATAAAATAGCAAAGTACTCGATCTTTTTGTTTTGTGTTGGTGATCTTTTAGAACAAGGCTATAGTTGCTTTCTGCCTATTAGGAACAAATTACTAAAAGGATGCCTTCATTTTTTTTATTATTATTTTTACAGATCTAATGTAAATGGTCCTGGAACTCCCAGACCAGTAAATCGACCGAAGGTTTCCTTGTCAACTCCTATGACAACAAACGGTTTGCCGGACAGCACGGAACATAAGGAGTCAAGCTTGCAGCAAACAGAGGATAAAAAACACAGGTTCGTGAGGAGTAGTATGTCTTGAGTTCTTATTATTCTCAATTGGTTTTACTTACATTTTAAAAATACTTTAAACGAGAGAGGCTATCTAAAGGTATGTATAATTAAGTCTTAACTTAAGAATACCTGCAGCAGGATTCGATGTGTACTCACTACTGTCTGGGCTGTCTAGATAACTGCTAGCTCAGTTGCAGTAACACATCTCGTAAGTTTATCGGATGTATAGTAAAAATGAAGAGTGAATAACAGAGTTCAGAAACTCATAGGTACCATATTTGTGTCAGGATGTTAAACTATAACCAGCTCCTTTTGTTGTTTATAGTGACTCACCAGCATCTGAATCGGAAGGTGCTCAGAGCAGCCCAGTAAAAAATAAGCACTCTGAAGATGATCCTGCAGAAGCAGAAGGACATGAGGTAAAAAGACTTAAATTTGACAAGGAAGGGGAAGCCAGAGATGCACCGACCCAAACTGCCTCCAATGAAGTTTCTTCAGTCGTGGGGGAAGAGACAGAAACATCTTCTACATCTCAGGATAAAGAAAAAGATGCTACTTGTGCCAGACAGCACTGTACAGAGGAAGAGGAGGAAGGTATTTCACATTTTATTGTCCTTGCTCTGGGCATTTTCCAAGGAGTTGGGATGTTCTTTGCAGGGGGACAATGCTGTTGGGATTGTTGAATGTCTCCAGTTACGCATAAAGATGAACTGCTTGTTCATATTTCACTTTAGCTTAATTTAGCAATTCGGTTATTTCTTCTTTTTTCTTTGTCCTACATCTCTAATTAAAAATTTATAAAATGGTACTTAAAATCTTCTTGGGCGGTAAATTACACGAGGGCAGTAATGATGCACCAGGAATTTGAGAATTCCTACATGGTCAGATGTTCTCATCCCTTCTCCAGAAGGGGAATGGGTCGTATCTACATTTGACTGTCTTTATTAATAATAAATTACTGAAATACAGACACAAAGTTATGCACTCTTACTGAGGAGGCTGAGCAATATTCTCTCCAGATCCTATTAGAGCAGTGAAAATTACCTTGCATTAAGGCATACCCTGTGCCTAATTGAAAAAAGATGACTGCAGTTAAGAGACTGATCTATTTCTTGTATATTCTCCAAAGTTTCCTCTTAAATATTTATTTTTTTTGTGGCTCGTGTATTTGTAAAAATGGTCCTCTAGATCATGATGGATGTACACTTGAAACAGTAATGTTTTCAACATTTCCAAAAGGCTGCTTCTGAAGATAAATGAAGGAATGTGGGGAAGCAAGAAAAAGTTCCTTGTTAGACCGTGTCATTATCCACTGATGCTTTCCTAAGTGAAGCTACCTATTTAATAAAAATAATTAGACTTTGTTTTATGGTGTATTAGGATAGTTTGGTTATCCTGATGAAGAGCAGCCTGGTCTAGTGGGAGGTGTCCCTGCCCATGGAGGGGGGTTGGAACAAGATGATCTTTGAGGTCCCTTCCAACCTGAACCATTCTGTGATTCTATGAAGTTGGCTAATACTTTGTCTTCTGATAAGATTGGGGATTGTCAGGTTTTGCTGTCCTTGGCTGTTTTGTACAAGTGTTGCTCAGCATAGCTGGGAGCGGAAAGGATTAAGAATGGGAATGGAAAAGCAGGATTAAGATATATTTTAAAACACCTTAGTAATACTGGTACTCTCACCATTTCTAGAGTCCTTCATGTCTCCCAGAAACCTTGGTCCTGACAGAAAAGATAAAGACACTGAATCCTCAACTGTGAATGAAGAGACCTCCGAGGAGAACAATCAAATGGAAGAGTCGGATCAGTCTCAAGCGGGGAAGGATTTACACTCAGCTGACAGTGAAGTCGGTGGCTCCGGCAGCAGTGGAGCTGACGGCAGTGAAACTGCAGAGCTGGGCTCCTGCGCTAGTGAGACTCCTGAAACTTCCTCAGAGACCCCTATGGAAAACAGTGACGAAGCCACAGAAGTTGCAGATGAACCTATGGAGCAAGACTAATTTAAATACACTTAGATGCAGTATTTTCCATAAGGCTCCGGTTTTACACTGTATAAATAATTTTATGTAATAAAGTGGACCTTTAGTTTTACAAAAAAGAAAAAAAGCAGGTTGTAAAATAAACTTCTCCATGGATTGAACCTTGAAAGAGTTGTACATGATAAGAACTGTGAATACCAGCTCCTTCAGGTCCTGCTTACCGCTGAACTTTCGTTTGGTCAAATCAGTGGTTTGTGTATAGTTTTTTTTATTTAGAATAAAAGTTTTTAAACTGGAAGGTAATTATAATTTTGACAACTTTTTTGGAGATTACCACACCTAGTTGTATGTAAGCAAGAAAGCTTTTTGTCTCGTCTTTTTCTGACAGCTATAGCAGTTACTTCATATTTTGGTTACAGTTTCAACATTTGACATGTGAAATACGGGGTTTCATGCTGGTTTCCAGATTTTTATTTGAATACACACTATGAAACCTTATGTTGTGTGTTTAAAATGTATTACATTTCACACACACATATATGCACGCATGCACATGTATGTGTACCCTCACTGTTCTAAGGGGGAAATGGTCTATTTTTCTGGTTCTATAGAAGACAAATACAGCAAATACATTTTCTATAGCGAAAGACTGAGTTCACCTCTCAAGGCACTTTGTTTTGCCTCTGGAAAAGGAAACAAATGAAATCTGGCCCTTATGAAACCCTGGAAATACTAACATTGTTGAAGACACCAGAGTAAACACATTCCAAGAGAACTGTTCAGATTACAACATTTTTGTATACTTCTGAGGTGCCTGAGTGAAAGGATTTCATTTATTTATGAGAAAATGTGCTTTATGTTGAGAACGTTGTAATCAAAACATTAGCTTAAACTTTTGTAGAAGAAATGTTTGAAAATACGGTAAGAAAATACCTTGGAAGAAACGAACAGGTACTTGCCTTTTTTGAGCGCTTCTTGGAGCATTGTGAATATTGTAGAGAAGTCTCAAAATTATTCTGAGTATGCAGAGGGCATCGCTCCCATCACACCGCTGTATTGGAAGAATTAATATATATATATATGACCGCAGTTACGTACCTGAGCTAAACGACAAAAAGGTTTAGGGGTGCATAGAAATCACCATGATTTGTATAACATTTTGGAAGCGAACTGAGTATTTTTGAACATGCTACTTTTGACAGCCAGTGTTACTTTTTTTTTTTTTCTTCAAACCAGCTCAAAGCACAAACTACTGCTTTAAACTCTGGATATTTTCCAGTTCCCATATTTAAAGACATGCAAGCTGCAACCTCCTGGTCACAATTACTGGCTGCCAAATTTATACCTGTTTCTTCAACTGTACCTTTTTGATATTTAGAATTTTTAAATTTCTGTAAAGTAGATTTTTTGTAGGTTGTAATGAGTGCTCACTGCCATTGTGAAACGGTATATAATTGTATAATTTCTGTGTGTAAACTGAATGCTTGGGCTTTCAATACAGTATTCATATAAAGCAATAAATATTAATGTTATGAAATATCTGAGTACATTTTTATCAGAATTGTCCCTCTTTGGTTTGAAGTTCACATACCTGGAGTACAAAAATGACCTCTAAAATGCATGCTGATAGTCTCTTGTACTACATGGTATGCCCTGTATCGTTTGGGGGAAATCCAGGTTTTGATTTAATACCAGAATAATTTGGCTCTGTTGGAATATTTATGAAGTTAGTTCTTGCTGACGTTACCTATCAAGTTCTAAGCAGACAGGATTCAGGGAGATGCTTGCCAAAAAATAATAATAAATTATTGAGATCCCCTTAACAGAAGGAAAATTGTACTTTGACTCATTTTCGTTGTGCTTATAGGGTTGGATGTGTGTTATAAAATTAAAGGACTGAACCAAAATGTTGAAATTAAGAAAGTTTAAAAATCCAGTGACTTTTTTTTTTTAATATTTTGCCAATGAGAACAAAATTTTAAAATTTAAGTTTAGAGATTTCTGAAATTTTCTTTAGACTGTTTTATTTGTGAAGATATTGTCAATAAACTCGTTCTTTAAGCACCTGTGACCTTTCGCTATGTTTGTTTTAGCAGCGCTAGTGCCACAATCGCAGAGACTCGCAGGAGAGCCTGGAGGTGTGGATCCATTTCTCTGTCTGCAGTATTATTTTTTGCAATGGCTAATAAAATTGAGATCATGCTTTAACATCACGGTAAGCATCTTACTGCTAAGTATGGGTCTACGTTCAAAGAGTGCATTTACTAAATCAGAAGATTATCATCTTTTTGTTTTGTGGATTTAAAAAAAATTAAACCTACCGTGTTTCTAAGCAGCCGTATTTTGTCAGACCTTACCCACCTCCAGGCAGGAGTTTTTCCGTGTGCGTGGAGGTGCAGCATTGAGTCTGCTTTCATAGCCTGTATTTTCCTAAATCTGGGTGCTTTTAAGTTCCGTAGTTCCATACACCCAGAGCCTGTTTCTGTATAAAGCCGTTTGGGCAGAATTGGTCGTTCTGCTTGTGTTCGTGAAGGAAGTGTGTGGTTAGACCCCAGAAAGCCAGGTTAAGGCTGCTTTTTAATGTTCATGGGTGTATTTCCTATTAAAATAACCCTGTAATGTGGGACTAGAATATAAATAGAAAATGTAATGGAGGTTATTTCTCAGAACACAAGCTGAAGGTCAGCCTTTAATTCTGCTCTTGATATTAAAAACCCCAATATATTGCTTTCTCAGAAGAGTTAAAGTATCTGAGATGCTGTGTCAGCCTTAGTTTTTATACCTCGGGGACTGCTTTAACGCTTGCAATAGGGATGGCTTTCTAATACAGTGTGTGTTTGGGGTTATAAAGTCCAGTACGTTGAAGTTAATGTTCAAAAAATGACTTGATTCAGTGGATGGAGCACAAGTTGCTGAAATTTGGGGTTAATTGGGGTCCCTCCCCGTCTCTCCTGTTATTTCCACTTTCTGTATTGCTGACCCAAGTCCAGGAGAAATTTGGGCTTGTTTTTAAAATCTCTTTGGATCTACCGCCGGCTTGAGCAAAGTAAATGTTTTTTTTTAAATACAAAAATTGTGTTCTGAGGGTTTCCAAGGCTCTGCTATCTGCAGCACTGAGTCTCTATTGCTTTTTTAAAACATTTCAGTGGGAAATACTCCTAGCTGGAAAAGCAAATTGGAATTTCAGGAAATGGGCTGAAAAACATTGCTGCTGCTTCAGTCTGTGAGGAGTTTTGTGTGTTGGTTGTTACTCGAGCAGTTTACTGAAAAGCCGCATCATGATTCCAGCGATACTGTTCTGGGTCTGGTAAAAAAAATAATAATAAAAATCAAGCTTTTGTCTTTAGCTTCTTTGTTAATTGTGTGTAGGGGCTAAAAACCAGAGCTGAACCCTGATAGAATCTTATTTATATGAGTTTTCTGTTGCAATAGTTCACTGGCAACTCAGTGATTAAGTTTAAAAAAAAAAAAAAAATTTGTTTTTTTTTTTCTAGAATGAATGCTTTCTATTGACTACAGCTGTACAAAACACCCTCCTGCAAGCCCTTGGCATTTTTTATTCATATGGTGCATTTCTAGGAAGGGTTTAAAGGTTATTTCCATCTCAATGTGTCTGAAGTCAATGTTTTCCTGTTAAGCAAGAGGCACGGATTACTGAAGGCATCCCAGTTACATCCCTGCCGTTACCGATGGGAGACCCACGATTTGTGGGTCTGATTAACTTCTGTCATCCTTGTTTGCACCACGGACGTTCATGCCAGCAGTTCTTTATGGATATAACGTTCTTTTGATATCCACATGGTTTAATTGAAAGGGGTTAGCTCTGAAATTTGCATATCTGGGCTGTACCATGTACCTATGCACTGGGCCTCTCCCACAGACTGTTATTACAAGTTTATAGCATATTTTGTCTTCATTTCTGCATTCGTGAACAGGTTCTGGGACACAAGGCACCTTCTTCCCAGGATTTCCAGCCTGTCAAAAAGTATTCATGCCAACAACAATCTCCCGCAGACTTAAGTTTTTAGGTTAAGAAATAATGCTGTATTTCCGAGCTGAAAGAGAGGACGTTCTGGTTTCAATGGACAGAAATGGCAATCGTGCTTTGGTTCTGGATGATCTTTTAATGCATGTGAACAAGGCACCTGAAGTCATTCCCCCAGCTCTGGACTATTATTTAACAGCTCCTCTGCGAGGCTCACTCTGAACTGTTGGATTATTTCATTCGTACGTTGACCCTCTGTCCTCTCGTTTTCTCGGGAAACCTGCCTTTCTCCATCCATCTTGATTGCAATAAACGATAGACAAAATTCTTGGATGACTTGGCTTTTGGAGATTCTTACCATGAGTAAACAGTGACAGAAACTACTCAGGACTGGGATTTTTCCCTTTTTTGTGTATTTTATTCTGTGGTCCAGTTTGTAATTGCTGAACCGTGTCAGCGCAGGTAAAGATACAAGAAATTTTGAGGGCCACCAAACACCTCAAATTTAACAGTGGCTCAGGCTGGTGTTATTTGATGTGTGTGTCTTCTGCCACTGGGATACAACAGGAAACTCTTCAGTGAGTGTTTAACGATCCTTAAACCTTCATTCCCACTCATGGGTTGCTGCAGCTTCTTGTCAACGTGCAACAACGCTCTTGTATGAAACAAACGTAAATACCCGATCCAAGTGATTTCTTCTCTCTCTCAATAATCTGGGCTGTTTTACAGGTCAGTAAGGGTGTCACCAAATATTTAAGAGAAATGATGTCAGTGGTGAATGAAGCTGTCACTCCTCATCTTGTCCTTCCACGCCATGGAGAACACACCCAGTGACCAATGTCCTGGCAGCGATTCTCCGGTGTGTTGGGAACCCTGTTAGTTTATCCTGCCACCCCTGCAAGACTAAACAAACCCCATTCTCCCAGCCATCCCCGATAATGTGTGCTGTTCTGAGCCACTGCACTTCTCCAGCATCCTCAGATTGCTGTATCCAAATGGGGATGCACTATGCCAGCCGGGGCCTCCCAAGCTGTGCGGGGAAACGCCTCCCCCGTGCTGTGTGTATGCCTCAAAGTGATGTTTGACTGTATTCAATTTGTGGTCCACCGTAATCTCCAAGTCATTTTCTGTCCAAGTTGTTTCTCAGCCATGATGTCCTGTGGCGCATATTTGATTTTGCCTGAAGCGTACTGTTCCGCTCTTGACTCCCTCCAGCTACGTCATCGTGCAGTCTTTTGTACCCTTTCCAAATTTTTCTTTTTTTTTTTTTTTTGTAAAGATTTCTTTGAATTCTCATCGTGTTCTATAAGGTCTTTCTGCCTTCGCTGTGCTCTGCCTATGCTGTCAGGGGCACTTCATGTTACACTGCCATCTTGTCTTGCCAATGAGGACCTCATTGCCCTCTACAGCTACCTGAAAGGAGGGTGTAGGGAGATGGGTGTTGGACTCTTCTCCCAAGGGAATAATGACAGGACCAGAGGAAATGGTCTGAAGTTGCGGCAGGGGAGGTTTAGATTAGATATTAGGAAGAATTACTTTACTGAGAGGGTGGTCAGGCACTGGAACAGCCTGCCCAGGGAGGTGGTGGAGTCGCCATCCCTGGAGGGATTTAAGGAACGTGTAGACATGGCACTTCAGGGCATGCTCTAGTGCCCGAGATTGTTGGTTTGTGTCTGTTTGTTTGTCTGCTTGCTGCTTTTTTTTTTTTGTTTGTTTGGACTTGATGATCTCAAAGGTCCCTTCCAACCATGAAGATTCTGTGATTCTCTGATTGTTAGTAACAGTCTCGGAACAGAACTGGGCCCAGAGCAGAAGAACAGGTACCTGTGGGATTCAAACTGATCTCAAACCATGTGTTAGGACCTTCAGCAAGGGGAGTGTATGTTGGTATTTGTGTAGCGGAAATGGAGCTCATCCTTATGGGTTTCACGTGAACTGTAGGAGTCAACAGCTCCAACAGGCAGCTTCTCCGCTCCTGCTGCCGACTCTGCCCCCATCCCTCATCCTGACACTCATGTTCTCAGGCAGCTTTAGCACCACTCACCTCGCGCTGTCCCTACAGCCTCTTGCGATAATCTGGCAGACAGATGCCCTGGGAATGCCTTGCTGCAGATCTGCAAATGCTCCTGAAACAATGTGCTGGTGATAGCCCTCACCAAATGAGTCACTGCCCCTCTTGCCGTGGACTCTGTGGTTGTTCCAGAAGTGCCCCAAAAATCTTCCCTGTCCCTTTGTAAATATCCTTATCCCTCCAAACACTGGTCACAAAAGAGGACTGAGGAAGGAGGACGGGGCAGACGGGTTTTCTTGCGCATTTGTTTCCTGACCATCTACTTCTGTGCAGTTGAACAATTCCGTTTTCTTCGACACACCTGATAAAAAGACCCAAAAGAGGCTGGAGAATGGCAAGCAGCCTTTCTTATTGACAAGTTGTCTTATATTCTTGTGGAAAGAGGCTGATGAGAAAGCAGAGCCTTCTCCATCACCAACATTACGGAGACAGTGGTCCCAGCAAAGCGTGGTCCGAGGCCAGTGAGCGGAGGCACCTCAACTCGCCAGCAGAAGGATGCGGATTCCTCGGATGGGTGAGAAACCTGACGTGCGTCAGGAGAAACCTGAGAGCGGAGGACGTGGAGCTGCCCTCTGGAAGAGGGGGCAAAGCGCGAGGGAGGGTTTGAGACTCGGGGAGACACCGGGCCTTGTGGAACATGGAAACCGGCATTGCCCTGATGGCACCCGTGGCCGCAGCACGGCCTCCCTGGGGGTCAGGTCCTCTCCGTTTCGCTCTGCCAGGTGGAGGAGAAGCCTGTGACAGCGGTCAGTGAGGATTAAACTCCTCTGACCAGTGCCATGAAAGGCCTGGCAAACCCCCGCAAACCCCCTGGAGACCCCGCAGGCACTGTCTGAGGGAGGACCGGACGCCATGAGAGACCCGGGGGCAGCTCCCCCGAGCCTCTTCTGCCCCGTCCCTCCCGCTGACCGTCCCTCGGGCAGAGCCCAGCAGCAGGAGGGCAGGAGAAGGACCTGTGGCCCCCTCTCCTCCCCCGCTGCCTTCCCGTTCCGACCCCCGCCGCCGTCCGGGCCCCGGGCATAGCGACGCGGCGCCGCCGGCGGCCGGCAGAGGGCGCTGCTGCCCCGGGAAGGCGCTGAGGCGGCGGCGCCATTTTGCGGGCGGCTGAGGGCGCTGAGGGAGCGACCGCCGCGGGGCGGGAACAGCCGCTCGCCGGCATGCCGGTGTCCCGTTCGACCGGCAGCTCCCCGCCGCGGAGGAGGAGGATGATGATGATGATGAGGATGAGGGGGAGGATGAGGAGAGCACCTTGCAGTGCGAGGCGGGGAACCAGCGGGGCACAGCCCGGGCCGTGCCTGAGGTGCGCTGTGAAATGCTGGTGGTGGAGAGGTCAAAGACGTGAGAAGGGGGGGAATGAGTTAAATGGCGGGGAAGCAGTCCTCATTAGCTTCCTGTATTTACCTTAGAAATAGCCTTAAATCTTCAGTGTGTCGGGCTCTGATGAGACACCAAACGGAGGTGCTGTGGGAACCCTGTCACACATCCCTGCTCCCAAGTGCTGAGGAATTACATTGAGTTCTCCCAGATCAGGAGAGGAGCTTCCAAATTAAAGCTGATTTTTTTATTTTTTTATTTTTTTTTCTTAGCTAACAAACCAGGGGTACTTTCATAATTTTAAATCTTGCCCCGTTTAAGATTCACTTCTTTGCAAACTTTCCTCTAACTCGCACCCTCGCTTCAAGTGCAAGTTGAGCCGTTTCTGTATTAATTTCATGGCTCCAGGAGGTGGAGCCTTTTCCAGTCCGGTTTCAGAAAAGATGTGATAAAGTTCAAGTTGCGTAAGTTCCTTAAGATGATTCTACTCTCTAACGTACTTACCTTTCAGGGTTAGGTTTTTTTCCCTGATGTTCATCATAAACTTTATTTCATCCCGTTTCCCCAAGGTATAATTAAAGGTATCCTAATTCCTCTAACGTACATCTATTTTTGAGTGCCAAGCCTTTCCCTTTGGGGCTGCTCCCTTCAAGTGTTTCATATTTGCTCTATATCTTTGCTCACCAGTGAGTCCCAGTGACTTCAGGTGTTTTTTTCTGAGTTCTTGGGCCTGTCTGACATTTTATTAACGACTTGTAAAGATGCTGAGGAGACATGCTGGGTCCTGCATCAAGCAAATCACTGTTTATGTGTGGGACACAGAGAGAGAGACTCCTGTTTTCCACCGGCGTCACTTATCTCCCTGGGAATCTTAGCAAGGAGAGACCGTCCGTGTTTACATGAGCCCGTCTCCGCACGGTTCCCACACCCCCAGGATCTTGCCTTGGGATGTTACGCTGCTGGGGCGTCCTCATTCAGCAGCAGTCCCTGGTCAATGACTGTCTGCACCCCACGGTCTGGTCGAGGAGTGATTCATGTAAATCCCTGAACAGCCCTGGGAGCAGGATGTTGAGACGTGTCTTTTCCCTGCCAAGGTGGCTGCTCTGATCACCGGGCTATTGCTCCATGCCCAAACTCGCTCTTTTTATCTTTTTTTTTTTTCCTGGACTCATACAACTTTGACTCTTCTCTTGTACAGGGGATAAACTAAAGTCATGTGGACAAGAAAAAACTTCTGTTATTATGAGGTGCTTCTTTCTATGTAGTAATGTAATTTACAACAAAATCTACTTTAAACAACAAAAGAAATGCCTTGTTTTCTTGGTGCTCCAGGAATATCAGAATAGATCTGTGCCGCTCAGAGTCTTACCGCCTTCTTTCTACTTCTGTTCTTTTGATTAGTTATTCCTTTCTGCATTCTCTTTGACTTTCAACTCAAAGAGCTGTGCTCCATGCACCAAAGGCCCTCCTCTTCAGATCTCTCTTCCTGACTGCAGGTCTTGCCTATCTTGTTTAAATATGTGTATTCAAAGGGGGCTGTGTGTGGCAAAGACTAGAACTAGATGCAGAGCCTCTGCTTAGAGATCTGGCGGTACCACCGCTAAAGTACCCCACAGAAAATTGAAGTCTTGACTGTGTGGTCTTAAAGGGGGCTGTTCTGTAAACTCAGGAGTTTTGCATTGCCAGGGCATCACTGCGGAGTTCTGCTGGTTCACGGAACCCTTAGGTGCTTTTCTCAGCCTGGGTGAGGACCCTCCAGAGGCACATACAGCTATCTCGTATATCTGTGTGTGAGTATGGAGAGGTATGGCATTTGAGAGCTAAGTCACTCTGCAGCTCCTAAATAACCAGCTTTTAAACATAAAAACTTTCTTCCCATACATTTAAAACATTTACAGTGGGAATTTCACCCTTATTCTCCTAAATTCTTAGATCATTTTTATATAACAAAATGAACTTCCAATTTAGGAACTTGATGATAAACAATAACATAATAGTTATTTTCATGCGTTTTCATAAGAAATCTTAGGGTAGATTTAGACTAGATATAAGGAAGAAATTTTTTATGCTGAGGGTGGTGAGACACTGGCCCAGGTTGCCCAGAGAGGTGGTGGATTCTCCATCCCTGGAAACATTCAAGGCCAGGTTGGACGGGGCTCTGAGCAACCTGATCTGGTTGAAGCTGTCCCTGGCAGGGGGGTTGAACTAGATGGGCTTTAAAGGCCCCTTCCAACCCAAACTTTAAATTGGAAGGGGGGAGATTTAGATTAGATATTAGGAAGAAATTCTTTACTGTGAGGGTGGTGAAGCACTGGAACAGGTTGCTCAGGGAAGTTGTGGATGCCCCATCCCTGGAAGTGTTTAAGGCCAGGCTGGATGGGGCTTTGAGCAACCTGGTCTGGTGGGAGGTGTCCCTGCCCAGGGCAGGGGGGTTGGAACTCAATGATCTTTGAGGTCCCTTCCAACTCTAACCATTCTATGATTCTATGAAACTAGTCTATGATTCTCTGAAACAACCCTTCACATGTGTATGCAGTAGGGATCTTCACTTTTAACTTCTCATTTATTTCAGCTGGGAGTGTGTCTGTCAGCTGGTAGCAATACAAACTCATCCGTGGAGCAGCGCTGGAGCAGGGTACAAAGAGGCTGGGCTTCCTATTCCTCTGTGAGTGTTGGTGGGTTTTGATGGTTTTCTGTAGGTAAGGATGGTATAGCGGAGCATAAAAAAAATAATAATAAAATTGATGCTGTGCATGTGAGCTAAAAAGGATAGATGACGGACAGATGAGCCTCCCTTCGAGGTCATCTGATACATCTGAGCTCTCTGAAACAGCAGTGTAAGGAGTGGCTGAGCTCACACTGTTCTAACTCACTTAGAGACTTTTTGAGCATTTTTCTCAGCTTGTCAGTAAATGGGCAGACTATAAAGCTTGTCTCCTGTTACCCTAAAATTTCAGATTTGGTGGTGCTACTATGTGTCTCTGGCTCCTTTTCCTTATTTTTTTAATTCTTTCCTCTGTTCTGTACCCAGTTGTTTTTAAAATTTCTTTCTATGCCTCTATTTATTTAGTTTCCTGATATCCTTTTTTTCATGTCTATACTATACTTCGTCAATTTTAAATTTTGTTTCTATGGCTACTTTTATCCAGTTCCCTGTCTTTATTTTCTAATTCTCTCCTCTCTCCTGTACACTGTTGCTTCTTCAATTTTCTTTCTATGTCTGCTTTTATCAAGCTCCCTATCTGTATTTTGTAATTTTCTTCCTATATCTGTATCACCCTACCCTTATTTGTAAAATTTTTTCTTATTTCCTTAATGAGTTTGCTTTCTAAACTTTCTAAGTCAACTTTTATCCAGTTTTCTATCCCCATTTTAAATTTTTTTCGTGCTTGTCCTTTACCTACTTGCTTTTTAAATATTCTTTCTGTCAACTTTAACCAATTCACTGTCTTTATTTTCTATTCTTTTTCCCTGTCTGTCCTGAACCCCATTGCTTTTTCAATTTTCATTCTATGTCTGCTTTTATCAAGTTCCCTATCCATATTTTTTAATTTATTCCTGTCGTGTACCCTGTCACTGTTAAAATTATATTTCCACATATGCCTATTCTTTACTGTGTACTTATTTTTTAATTTTTTCTTGTCTTCACTTAATGCCATTGCTTATTAAATTTTCTTTCCATGTCAACATTTATTATGTTTGCTGTCCCTATTTTTTATTGTTTTCCTGTCTTTCCTGTACCCAATCCCTTCTTAAATTGTCCTTCCATGTCTACTTTTATCAAGCTGCTTATCACTGCTTTTTACAGCTTTTTGGGCAGGTTTGTTTTTTTTTAAACAGCATTATTTAAACTAAGACAATCTTTGTAGAGTGTAAAGAGAAAATTGCAATGCAGGAGAGGGGTAAGACAAGGGAAAGGGGAAAGTGGAGATGGGGGAGAAAAGGAATAGGTAGAGCAGACAGTTTGTGGCAGGGTGGGTATCCAAACCTCTGACTTCTGAGTAAGGCTTTGCTTCCTAGAACTCAAAGCGTGAAATATTGTTATAACATTACCCTGTCCTTAGTTGTCAACCGGCATGAGGCTGTTCGAAGGATCTGAATGTGCCTGTGTGTGGTGTTTGCTAATCTAAATCTACTGCAAATGGATGGAGGAGCTGGTTAACTTCTTGTGTGAAAGGTTATTCTGTAGCTGAAATTGCTTTAGGTGGCTCAGCTGTATTTTGTCAATAAAATGTGCCATCAATGGAGGAATTGGCAGTAGCTTCTGTGCGCTTGTGAATGGAAAGCACGTTTGAAGGGCAGCAACTGAGTATTTGGTAGATGCAGTCAGCAATTGTATCATTACAGAGTCTGTTTTCTGGGATTTAGAATTTGAATGTGTTTAATTGCAGTGGGCTGATATGATTTATAGCTTGGACATGATTCTTTTCCATCTATTTCGGCTGGTGTAAAGTGAACCGTGTGATGCGTATGAGTTGCTATGCTGGAGTTCAGTGAAGGGGAGAGAACAGTGCATTCCTAATATTTATTTATGTGCTGGGAATACACTTGTAACATCTTTATAAAAAGTATATTGAATGTTTGGGGGGTGGCTTGGCATGGTACACGATATGAAGTCTGTTCCATTCTAGGTAGATGAGATGGAAGGGAGGATCTTGCTGACTGGTGAACTTCTCATAAACTTCAGCAAGTTTTAGTGTTGATTTCTGTCCCCAACTTAAACACGTGGGCCGGGTTGATCTTTGGTGTAGTTCTACTTCCTGAAAAGGTGTTTAGAATAACTGTTGATGTTGTAGGCTGATACCTTGTCGTTTTCTTTAAATATTTATTTTTTATTTTTTTTAAAGAGGGCGGAAGGATGACCTCTAAGGTAAGACATCAGGAGTCAAGAGATCTATATGTGCTTCTTGGTTCTCATGGAGACTTTCTATGTGATATGGGCAAGCTATTTATTTTTTTATTCCTCTGCTTCCTGCTTGTCCTGTCTATTTAGACTGTATTGACAGGGACCTACAGGCTTTTTCTGCATGGTGTGTCCACCTGTCTGATCTTGGGGGTGGATCTTTTGGTATCATTGTAGAACAGGTGATGTTGAACAGTGTTTCAACAGGTTTTATCTGTCCGCACAAAGAATGACCCTATTTGTAAAAGACCTTTTCTGGAAGTTCTTTCAGAGCAGCAGGTTCTAGTGGGTGTGGAGGGAAATAGCAAAATATTGTCACTTAAAGCTTCCAGCTGATCATGATCAACTATATCATGTTGGCTGTTTCAATCCGTAAGTGCAAAGGATTCTGTGGGTCAGTATCCCAGGGTGCCGGCCTGCACAACAACAAATGGCTGGTTTTTTTGTAAGTTGTTACCATTTCGAGGCAATTTTAAAAATGAGCTGAGCCTGCTGCCTTGCTGGGCTGCCATGTGGGGCACAGAGTTAAGATGATCTTCCTGGGCCTTTCCTGCGGGAATACAGATGTGCCCAGGCTTTGCTGTGACTGTGGTTCTGTTCATCACTTCTTGCTGCTGTAATATAGCTTTGTTTGATCAAAACAAATATATTTGGCTGTGGGTGGAGATGCTGTTGCCACCTCTGGCTTTGTCTATTCTTCCTGCTAACCTCTGCCCTGAGTAGCAGCAACTAGAGTAATCTGTGACAGAAGGTTTGTTTATTTACCTTTTTTTTTTTTTTTTTTTTAACTTGGCTCTTTATTGAAGTGTCCTGAAGACAGACATGCTCTGGGATATGTCATCCAAGCAAGGTGGCTGTCCTCAGTTTGACATTTTGGAGAGAGCTGTCCTGCCTGATGAGAAAAAGAGAGGATTATGGAAACTGTGTTGCCTCCCTGTGGGGAGGGGAGCAAGGGCTGATAGCGTGAAACTTGAGCCACCAGCAGTTATCTGTTTAATACTAAACAAAATAAAAATAGTATCTATTTAGACTAGGGAACTGATTCAAGGAATATGGAAATACTAAAACAAATCCAAATTATATTTTTGCATGAACCTCAGGAAATAAAACAGATTTGGGTTTTTGCAGTTTACAGATGTAGCAAGACTTTTTTTTGTCATCCAAGCTTTTCATGATTTTTCTTGTTACAGTAGAGTATAGGCTTGGTAGCTTAAGGACCAAAAGGATTAATATATTCAGTTTATATTCATGAAGTACCTAGGAGCCTCAGCCAGAGATCAGTCAGGGCTCTTTCATAGAAGATATTATGCAGGTTTCTAAAAGAATAGTAAAAAGCCCTTCTACCACACTATGCAGTTTATCAGTTTCCTACAGCTTAAGACCCAGACCGCTTCTGAGGGTGCGTGTTCAATGAAGGTTTAAATCCAATGCGAGTGATTTTATGTAGGAATATCAAATGAAAAACTAGTTTGATGTCAGCAGTTTTGACCAATGTAGAATCATTTTTAGCTTTTGTACAAAAGCAGCAGCTGGTTTAGTACTCTGGTGACTACTTGGGGGAAAAAAAGAACACACTCTGTAAAGGTGGGGAGGAGTATTTACTTGCAAGGCAAGATGTTTAAAAGATATAATGAGAGGGATGGACAGATTTCTCCCAAAATCCTAAGTTCTGTTTTCCTAATCCACGGATACTAAAAAGTGGTGATAAAATACGTTTTTTCAGCCAACTCTGCAGGCAGGACTTGCTGTTTTCAGTTGGCCTGGGGAGGGAAACACTGTTAGAAAAACGAAATTTGATATGATGGAGCTCACGAAACAGGTTGTGGGGTTGTTTTGGTTTTTTTTTTTTTTTTTTTTTTGCTATTGCTGCTCCTGTTGCTCCCTTAATTATAAAACCTGGATAAATGTACCTTTTAGTATAAATATTACTAATGTTGGCAGTAATTGAAGGTGAAACTGGCAAATGTATCTATCAAGCCATTTCACAAAGTAATCATTTATGAACATAGCTCTATTAATTTGTTTAGTCAGATGCAGAGAAGCAATAAAAGTGATTGACTAAAAACAATTAAAACAGTAAAAGTAAATTGTTGTGTGCATTAAAACCTGCTGAGCCTGTCAGATGAAAATTGTAGGTTTAAATGTGAAAATTAAAGTTATTGATTTTAGCTAGTGTGTATGTGGCTACCAGAGTCCTAATTTGTTCTAGTTTTCTGAGCTAAAAGTTGCTGAGAGAAGAATAAAGATAATCCTAAAACTCATTTCCAAAAAGGCATAAGCCTTCAGAAAGACATATATGATTAAATATTTGTGTTGTCTTGGGAAGATGGGAATGTTTTTTGGAAGACTTATATTAACTGTCAGTATCTTGGCATTGCAGAACTGAATATAAATACTAACCAATAATGGTAACATTTTACTTCAAAGAAGGTAAAGAATGAGACATCGACATGAGAGAAAATACAGCATTGATACAGACTAGATTACAGGGCTTCTTGCTTAATTTATGTGTATGACTATTGTCATTTTCTTTTTATGTGTTACAGTAAATCTTGTATTCTGTGAACTATTATTTTTTTTTAGTATTCCATTAAAATGATAGCACAGAAAGGGTGTTATATCTGGACAGGTATTAAGGGATAGTGGTGGGGAATGAGATTCCCGTCTGTGCACGGGGGCTTCAGCCACTCAATAAGGGCTACTGTCATGAACTGAATGAGCCAGGGCTTTGAACAAGTGTTATGTGTGTTGACTTGCCAGTGTTAAGCAATAGGTCACTGTATTATTTCCTCTTATAGTTTCTTTAGATCTCTTTATAAATCACCCCTTTAGACTGTAGAATGTAATATTTGATAGTTAACTACTTGATCAATAGATAGAGTTTTTCTTAAATCTTGTTTTGGGGAGTGTGAAGCACATCTTCCAACAGCCTTAGTTTTTGCTCTTTAGGAAGCAGACTCTAAAATTAAAGTTCTGTGACTTACAAACCCCGTAGCAGTCTAGACTGAAAATGTCTGACCTCAGCATTATGACTGCAAGTGAGGGGTGCTGGGGGGCCCAGCTTCTACAGCCAGCCTTACTGGGGCATGGTGGGGAGCCTCGAGTGGCTTGCATGGAAGGGTCCAGAGCAGTGATCTGGTGACCTGCCCTGCCCCTGGGTCTGTCGGGGAGGGAAGCTCATACAGAGGAGTGATAAACCCCTGGCTGAAAGGCAGAGAAGCTGATCTGGGGCACATTGTTTGATGCACCTTCAGGACAACTGCAAATCCAGAGTTATGGGATGTTTGTGGAGCTGGGTGCCAAGGATCAAAGCAGCTGGCAGCAGTCACGAATAATTACTGACATGAACCTCAACCACTAAACTGGCCCCTTCTGCCTTCCAGTCTACCGGGCTGATGGATGGTGGCACACAGCTTGGAGTGAAGAACTGCACCCTGTGTGTACAGTGTGGTGTCACAGGCGAGTGTTTGTCGCACCAAACTGTTTCCCTTCGGAGGTAACCCTCTGGAGAGAACTGACTATTGGGATGACAGAAGTGAGAGGAGGAGAGGTGGGGGAAAAGATTTTAATCTTTCTAGGGGCATGAGCAGCACAGAGTCCATGGGTGATGTTAGTCTCAATAGGGAATTTTTTAAATGAAAAATTCAGATACTAGGGCTGTATGATTTGAACACTGGGGCACACTTCACACATTCTTGGAAGCATGTTCCACCAGATGAACTCTTTCAGCATGTACTTGCAGTAGGTAACACAATGGAGAATCCAAAGAACTCACAGTCACTACACAGCAGCCTGAAGTTTGTCTTTATGATTGTCAAAATAACCAGTTCTGTCAACATGCGGCGGGGTAGGCATGTCAGTACTGGCGTTACTGAAATGCTATCAGGAAAGAATTAACTTTTACTTTTACGGCAGTTTAGCGATTTTTAAACTGCTTAGTGGTAATAGTTGAGTTAATTTTCAGCTGTTTGTGCTGGATGAGGGTACAGGGGAAGAGCCATGCGCATCTGCTGCCGTATGCCATTTGCCAATGGATACTGTCCACCAGTAGGATGCAAGTCCCCCGGCACTGCAGGGGTACGTCATACCATATGTCTGTTCCGTCATGTGTGAGAGTGGCTGAGGGAGGGGAGAGGTCCCCACAAGAGGATTAACTTCTTACGGTTATAAGGAAGCTGTCAAAAGGGGCTTCACTTCTGGGCTCTGATTCAGCAAAGCTCATGAGCATATGCTGAAGTGCTTTGCTGAATCAAGTTCGAGCAGAGAAACTTGTCAAAAGTATTTTACCTCCATCCATGAAGCTGTCATGCTGATCTTAAGCCTTCCAGAAACATCTGTGTAAAGTATATTTTTCTAATAGCAACTCTCGATTTGAAGAAAAATTTTTATAATGTATTTTAGTTGTAGACTGCAGGTTAAGCCATACATTACCTCCGAAGACTTTTGAGTTGAAGTGGAGATTGAGGAAGAGCCATGACTTGCATGGGAGGCCGCTCAGTGAAAACTAAGCTAAACCCATTTTCTGCCAGAGCATGTTTCCTGTGTTCTAAATTCTTGGTAATGGTGCAAGTGGTGACTGGGAAATGTAGTCTTCAGATGCAAAGGGGAAACAAACAGCTTTCCAATGACCTGAGCATGTCCCTTCACTGCAAGGACTGTGAGTGACAGCTTATTCCTAAAATAGTTCTATCTCATTGTCCATTAAATTTTGCAATGCATTACTCAGGCAGTGATCCTTGTAGATGATGAGGACAAATATGTGTGACCACAAATGGTCAGTAGCTTTCAGGAGTATACTATAGCAACAAAGTGGGATAGTTAAATTTTATGGGCTTACATATGTAGTAGATGTCCTGACTGTGCATTTTTTGTATAAATAATCATTTATTCACACCAATTTTATTTTCATCAGTCCTGTGTTTTACATTTAGCATTATCACAGGAGGAAACTATTCCCTTGAGAGCAGAAACCTAGTGAATTTTCACATAAGCACCACACTTGCATTTTCTTCCTCGTGGAGACTGTAGCATTCAGCAATTCCAATTCTACTGGGAACTATAACGTGGCACCATTATAGCAAATAATTTGAGTGGTTATGTTCCTAAGTACTGTTACTGGCAATGCCATGCTGAGCATTTGAGGCGAAGCAGGTGGGATTTTTATCTCTGGCTTAAGAATTAGAGTGTTACTCTTCCTATTTATAAAGATGTGACTCAATCAGGACCCAGTACATAAATATATTTAAGTGGAGGTTGGTTTAAAAAAGAAAAAAAATCACCTGCCTGTTTGTAAAGGGAGAAAGAATGTGACACGTGAAGCTCCCATCTCTCTTCCTGTGAGAAGCAGGTCTGTGCTTCAGAGCTGCTAAAGTAAAATCTGCACCTTTTTTTTTTTTTTTTTTTTGGTCATCTCAGTGTGCTGTGGAGAAGCTTTCTTCACGCCTGTCTCCTTTTCGAAGACTGAATGCGTTAGGACTCATCTTGCTGGAAAAAGGAGACCACTCCATCGAGTTGAATTGAGGGTTTTGGTGAAAACGTTACTTAATCATCATTATCGGCATAATTTCAAACAAAATATAAATTGGGCTGGATCTGTTTGAACTAAAGCCTAAATCTGCCCGTAAGATTTGCAAACTTCAGAAAACACAGTCTAAGTTTTAGCTATTACTGAAACCCAAACTTGCTAAGATTTGGTCACTTTTACAAAAACTTTGCACAGCTCCAGCAAAACACCTCTTTAAAACATTTCATTAAACTCTATGCCACGAGAAGACTTTAACTCCCCCTTTCTCCAGCTCTGCAGGAAAAAAAGTCACTGTGACTGTTGTGTTTGGAATTGTATGTGCACTTACAGGAGGGATTTGCAGAGGAATAAAGTTTGTTTTGCCTCATGGCTGGGAGAAGAAAATACTTGTAAAGTATTCCAGCCCTAATTTCCCATGTGTTTCAGTGGATAACTACAGCACTGCCAAGAGAGGAAAATATAATGGGACTTATAGAGAGACAGCATTTCAAGAGATGAAGAACTGTGTTTCTTCTGGAGGAATGCTGGTGGTCTGGGGGTTCTCTACAGAAGTAATCAAATTTTATGTTTGCATGAATTACAGTTCAGTAAGTCCCTGGTAAAAACAGTGGCATTTGGTGGCAACAGCTCATGGTCGCTTGTCCAATAACGTATTTAATTTATCAGAAACAAACGCTGTGAAGTCTCTGAAGGGGCATGGGAATTTCCCCTCCCCTGGTAATGCGTGGCCTTGAAGTTGTAAAAAGCAGTTTGTTTAACCATTTTACAAGAAAAGCTTAAATACAGAAAGACACACTGTCAAACACTGTCTCTCTGATGTTTTCAGCTTGCTAATTATTTTGATTCTTTCTAGCTAATGCTGGAAAAACAATTATTTTACAGACTGTGTTTATATTTTTTTCTAATTCTAAGAATACTTTAGATTTGACAATACTGGCTTGTTCTTCAGACTATGCTACACATTATAATTGAGCTTTTATTTTAGAATATTTTTTCCAGTTGTGAGTTTGGAAGAAAAAAAAGCCTTTGTTTGCTTAATGAAGCTGGCTTTATGGAACCATATAACATCAGTGCCTTAATTACTACAAATGGATAATAAACACTTTGCTGTATATGAGAATGGGAGACACACAGTGTGACTGTCATTAGGAACAATTGGATTTTCTCTTGATAAGTTGGTAAAAAATGTAAATACTACAAATAACTGCCTGAGGGCATGTTAGATAACTGTGCCAGGAACCATGCAACAAAAGTCATTTTTACAGAAATTGCTTCCTCTGTTGGAGTTGAATACAGGAGAAGCTGAATGCACATTCATGCATACGTTGAAATATTTTTTACATTCTTTATGAACATTTTGCATTAAGGTGGATTTCTTGTATTACTGGGAAGAGCTGAGTATTGGCAAAGGAGTTATGATCCAGTTTTTCCTAGTAAGACACAACTCCTTGGCTTTAGGCAATTAAACCAACCCTGTGTTCTGTTGGATGTAGTCAAAAAAAAAGTAGTCTTCATGTTTTTCCTACATGAAGCAGCTTGTAAGAAGTCTCTTGTGATCAACAGAGAAAAGGAAGGTTGGCCTTGGCATTTCACAGCCCTTGTGAAGGGACAAACCCACCCAGCCAGCAAGGGGTATGGTATGTCACCAGCCAAGCTCTTCAAGTGAGTTAGCAAGAGCTGGGTATCACGCTGCTGTTGATTTCAAGGAATGCAAACAATTCTGTTTGGGGAAAATCATGACAAATATAGTTTAGCGAACATGACCCTTTGATTAGGTATTTACTTTATGTGAATCAAGAATAAGATTCCCTGTTGGAATCTATTTGATCTAATAGAGTTCTTGCCTTTCTAGATCTGCATGGGTGCTGTAAAGGTCTACTCTTGATCTCACATTGCTCTTTTTATGCCTTCCAAAGGTATAACTTCTCCAGTGTGTCCCAGAGAGGGCCAGCACAGAGCTTTGAAAACTTTGGAGCTGTAGAACAACTGTGTAAAACCAGCACAGGGCTGTCAAAATCCCAATACTACTCATGGATTCCCTATTGGTATATAGGAAATGTCAACCTTGCTGGAGTCTATGTTCACTGAAAGCAGGGTGTTGTCAGAAATGCCCAGCAGGAAGGCAGTAAGATACCGGAGTGCTCATGTTCAAAAGCTTGGATGTGATTTGGGGTGTATTTGCTGTGACATACCAGCAGGTGCTAATGGGAGTGCTGGGCAACCTGATCCTCATGTCCAAAGGGGCAGATTGGTTGCTTCAGGCCCGTGTTAATCACTGTGGGTCAGTTCATGCTGTTGTGCTGGCGCTGGAATAGTGCTTTGCTGCTCATGTCTCTACTGTCCTCATGGTATAGGATACTTTTTTCATTTGTCAATATGAGGAGCAGATCTCCTGAGGACTCTGGCGAATGCTCTGGGAATGACTGCACTCTGTTCTGCTCTTGCATTGTGAATCTTTATTTTGTAGAAAGCTGCCATGCCATAAATTGAGAAGAAGGCAACACAAGATAAATTGGCTGTACCACCCTTTATATGGAAGATTTTATGATGTATTCTTCCCCACATGAGACTCCCATCATACCTACCTCTTAAAACGAAGACTGCTGAATAATGGCTTAGGCAAGCAATAAATACATAATGCAGTGCCACCTTTGAACCTTGTAGCTTGTGTGTAGGTCAAAGATTATATGGGTTGTAATCATGATTTATGCTTTCAGTCTCTTGATATTTTTTAGACCATCTTTGCTTGTCTGTTGGTATGACTTTAATTATTCTATTTATTTTTAGGAGGCCAGTATGATCCTTCTGATACTACTGCAAAGTATGGGTTTTTTAATGTTTCTGAACATGGTTTGAGTTATTTCATATTCAATAGACACAAACTCATTGTGTTCAATAAGGCAAACATATTCAGAAAAATGTAAATAAATATGTCTATGCAAGTGTCTGTATTCGAGATTAACAATTTGTTGAAGAACTTAATTTATTATTGGTAACAGGCTTAGTGATTGTCTATCTTTTTAGCAAATAATGTAAACTTATTTCCCGATTGCTGGAGAACAATAATTACGCAAAGACAGCTTCCGTATTAATTAATCTCACACTGGTTGATTTGAAGACTTAAGCTTAACTGATGAATGATATCTGTATCTCGGAGCCTCCACGCTTAATGTTATTTGGTGTTAAAAGCGCATCAATCAACCCTTAAGCATAACTTGACAAAATAATTTGATAGTGGCAGATGCCTGTGTTTTGTCTCTGGCTTATGCTGATTCTTTGCTGTACCTGAGTATAAGCTTGTGTAGCGTATAGTGAAGAGCTTTCTGACTTGATGAAAGCGAATATTGTCGTTAAGTTCCACTCTTTCCTCTTCTTGCAGTTTGACTTGCAGAACTTTGCTGCGAATAAAATAAACTTGTATGCAGTGCCTCAGATTACTGGGTTTCATACAAAGCTCTGTTATTCTCACCCTTTCAGGCTAAACTGCCAGCTTTAGTGACGAGCAAGCATATTCTGTCTCAAAGCAAAAGCAGCTCCACAACCTCCATTCAAATGCTGTGGATGGACTGACTTCCCTTCTTGGTTGTTTCCTTTACTCTGCAATTTGAAGCTAATTGTTCTGTGGAGCAGTGGGTGCTATTGCCTTGCCTTATTTCTTGCAGGACCACTCAGCATGTAGTTTTCACGCAGGCTAGTTTTGTGGTCCTTGTTCTCGAGTCCCAAGGACACCTCAAGTAAGTTCTCTGTTGGAAGAAGCTGGCTTTATGATATATATGATCAAACAGCGATACAGCAAACAAGAAAGTCAATGTATTCTTCCTTCATTGGTATGCTCTTGGAATCAGGCTTTTCTCTGGTACTTGATACTGGTGAAGGAGGATGCTGTTGGCTGTGTTATCACTGGTATTTTAATCCACTATTAGCTATACTGATGTAATTTTTATTCTGTGTTTCAGTTCTGATGATCTGTATAATCCTGTTACCCATCTGGCAGCTCAAGCATGGAAGGAATCGGAAGGAAACCTCAGAACAGCAACAGTCAAACGTAAGTGGTCCTGAACACATACATTTCACAATCAAGTGTAATTGCAAGGAGCGGTGTTTGGAATAGATGAGTGTACTCCAGCCCCAGGGCACTGTGGCAGATGCAACATAAGGTTTAATAAACTATAGGTCCCTGTTGCCAGTATTACTATATAAGAGTAATAATAACACTGAGAGTGAAAACATCTATCAAAAGCTGACAAATCTGATGCAGATTATATATATGCACATGCACATAACTAAAGATGCTACTTAAATCTGATGGAACTGCTAATAAAGATTATTTAGTTGTCTTAATGAGACATCATTTTCTGCTTATTACTCCTTTCATGTGAAGTTATTTTTGAGAAACAATCATTTGAGCGTTGTTGGAGAAGGTGCTTGTAATTACAGAAGTAAATAGCAATATGTTGCCTGATAAATTGTAGGTACAATAGCTCTATTCAGAGAGGAGCTTACAGCTAAAGCTTAAAGTTAAAACTTCAAACATAGTGAATATACATGCTTATTTTTAGCACAGAGGCTGTGTCTTTCTTGCTGCGTATTCCACCAAGAAACCCTGCTGGACAAATTACTTGTTTCAATTTGTGGGTGGCCCAGTTGCAGTTGTATGGGTTTTTTTTAAGAACCAGTAAAAGAACATATGTGTGATTATAAAGAGTTTGTGTGTGGGTAGCTTTGTTTAAAAAAACCCACAAAAGTCCCAAAACAAATACCAAGGAGGACATTCCTTTGAGCTGACCTTGCTATTGCTGGTGTTGGTCCCATGAGTGCCCCATTCAGGGGCCTGACCTCTTTATTGGAGCTGGCATCATGGCCTACAGGAGATAGCCCTGACTCATGATCTGGGCTGGCATTACAGCTTTGGCAGTAGCCTGATGGGCTATTTCATCCTTCTCCCTCTAGAATACCTATTCAAATAGTGTTCTAAGGTATATTGGTGATTTGTTCTAAGGTATATTGGTGATTATAAGTATAGGCATGAGTGGGTGGGGGGAAGCTGTGCACATAGCTTAATTTTGATGGCAAGACCCAATAAGTGTCAGTGTCCTAGTTAAGAACAACAGCAAGCTGCATGTTACATACGAATTAAAAATCTTAGTGTCAATTAAAAACAAAGCATATGTTTCAACTGTCTTATATGTAGCCATTTTCCAACTGTATTTGTTCTTCACTTACACTGAATATACAGCTTCAGATTTCAACTTCCAGATCAATGTTTCTGCCTTGAATTTTGAAACTTAAGGTGAAATGTAAACACTGAACTGCTCATGTGCCGTGTGCCCTCCTAAAGGCTAGAAGCTGTAGATCCTAGTCTTCCAGGTGTCTGCTGTGCTGCCAACTTTTGATTGTTTCGGTGGTGTGTGGTTTTTGTGTTTTTTTTTTTTTTTTTTTTTTTTTCTCCCCTGATTGGGACCTGTGTGTCAGACATAGCTACTAGCCCAGTGAGCAGTGATACCTGGGATGCTCTGGGACTGTGTCCCACCAGGCAGAGTCTCAGACCCCACTGCAAATCACGTTATCCCTGTTTTGTGGTTTGGATTAAGTAATTTCTCTCGTATCGTCAAACATGCTGGCCATAGTTTGCTTCCTCTCATGTCGTCCATCAACTCCGAGCAAAGCAAGCACAGGATTTTCCAGAGCAATTCTGAACACAGATCGTCCTGCTGATGGTAGTGGGGTGTCCAAGGAGGCTGGGTACAAACGTGCCTATGGCCCATCAAAGCTGGTTGAGAGGTTGGTGTTAGATGGGCTTTTATTGGAGCCTATTGCAGGAAAATTGCACTTAATTTTTAAACAAACATCCTGTGTGCATTCAAATGCAAACACTTCTGTAAACCTGTTGCGGGCTTAAACTTGGCATCTGCTCCTGTGGGAGTCAACACAAGTAAAAGAAAACCTAACCGTGAGACTTGCTTAATGTTACCTTACAGACTGGGCTTGTTCCTTTGAAAAATGTATGCTAATGAGTAAGCTATTCAAGAAACTTCTACTTTTCTTCTGCATAAAATGTGTGGCTATAGGAGCATGTAGTCGTTGACCTTCCAAATTAATACCTTGCAGAATATTAATGTTGTACATCCCTTTGGGGAGATTTAGGCAGGGAGAGAGACCCTTTGGAATTGGTCTCTGGATACAACTGTTCAGACTTCCAAGGCTCCTACTCTGGGAGTGTTCAGAAGCCTGGGTCTGTCTTTGAGCCCGTCCTTGTGCTTACTGAGCATTAGGAACTATGTAGAAATGCTTATTAATTGTTATTACAATTACATAAAATTACAATTACATAAAACTTATGACAGTACCTGAACTATACAAAGGTGCTTCCCAATTCAGGAAGGTGATGTATAGGCCACAGTAGAGATCATGTTTGTTGGACTTAATATTCTTTAAGTGTGTTCTTTTTGTATCTTATTAGATATATTTGCAGCCAATGACCAATAAAAACAGCATTGAATTTTGCTGTTTTTTCCCAAATGTGATATATTCAGTTTCTGAAGAGGAGGGGTTTGTTTATATTGTATTCCTGTGCTGCAAGAGCTAATATATTAAACATTTTCCCAAAGGATATCTGTGGTCTTTAATTAAGTTTTTTCCCATAGGCCTATAATATAGTATTATACAATATTTGGTCAGTACCCTGCTCCTCTACTCTTGTGTAGGACTTATTTGCTCTCATTTCCTGGGGGACCATTATGAGTGCAGACAGGAAGAATGCATCAAATGAAAAGTTAATTGTGTTTAAGCTGTGGGTGAGAGGGAAACAGGATTGAGACTTCCATTCTGTTGTGCCTCTATAGTAAGAAAAGCTAAATATACAGTTTCCTAGGCCACTAACCCAGGAAAGCAGGGGAAAAAAATTAACTCAGTCACAGAAAGGACAAAAATATAAAATATGCTTTAGTCTGAAAGCTGGTTACAGGATAATGGAGGTAAGGACATGCCAGTATTCGTAGTGATTACTTCCTCAGGAAGGGTAAAAACCTGTCTACTTCCCGAAGGCTGCTCTTTGCCCTGTTATCTAGATTTCACTGTGCAGAAAAGCTGTGGTGAGGGATGGAATAGAGGAACTTAGCCCTTTACAGGTTTGTCATAAATCATTACAGCGTATTCGATGTCAGGCTGTGGGCAGCTTCATGCCAAAGCCTTGGCTGGCACAGGTTCTTTTAGGGGGAAGCC
This sequence comes from Numenius arquata, assembly GCF_964106895.1. Lineage (NCBI taxonomy): Eukaryota > Metazoa > Chordata > Aves > Charadriiformes > Scolopacidae > Numenius > Numenius arquata. The sequence goes on along the minus strand of NC_133583.1, from coordinate 4,402,685 downwards.
AAATGGGGCACATCTGAGCCTAGATCGTGAGCCACTTCCAGCAGTTCCGAGTGCTCCAGACTCAGCGACATGGCTTACTCCTGCAAAATCTGTTTTGTGCAAGGACATGAGTTCCCAAGTGGGCGATAACATGAGAAATAGCAGCTGTTTCAGAGCAGGATTTCCAATATCCTTCTCATTTGAGATGTCCCTATTGCTTATAAGACATTTTCATTGGAAAAGCTCCAACTGTCAGCAGCAATTTACCCAGCAAGGGTCTGTTATTTTCTACCCTAATATGGTTAATGGGGCTTTGTGGAAGCAGGTCTTCAGATGTCTGCTTGATCTGTGGAAAGGTATTTCCCCCCTGGTCTCAGTGAGATAGTTCTAGACTTTCATTTTTGGGTAAGATTTTATATGAACTAAAATCTGGTGAAAATTGCTGGATCAAAAAGGTCTACAGCTTTTGATTTTTTCCTGTGCTTTCTACCCAAAACAATTGAAGTCTTACCTAGCACTGGAATTTCAGGACAGCTTTAATCCAGCTTTCTTTGATACTTGACCATAGTTTACTCAAAAATTCATAAACCAGAGAAATTATGGCTTGAGTGTGAGAATGGATTGTTTGTCTAGAATTTATCATAAATTTTGCCTGGTTATATTTCAGGTTTGAACAGTAAACGTCAGCTGCAGAGACAGAGCTTCATTAACTTCTAGTAAATGGAGAATGGAGTGTGGGGAAGGTGGGAGTGGGGAAGATGGACCAAAATGCTACTTTGTGATAATTCACCCGAAATTTGATTTTAATATTGCCACAGTCAGTGGAGTGCACAAACTGGCATTCATTGAGTAAGAGCAGCTCAAGACCTTTCCCAGCAGCGAGCATGTGTGTTCTTGTAAATCAAAATTATTAACTGGTGTGCTGGGATCAATGTGCCAACTGCACGTGGCAAGCAACATCACCACTGTGGCTTTATTGCTTGGATGGTTGTAACCTCTAGAGATCTTAATTGAGGTTTCATTGCACTGTTCATACACTTAATTAAAAAAAATCAGCCCATATCCCGTGAGTTTAGCCCACTGTCCAGATTTGCAAATACCTGTGTGTTCTTACCTTCATTAATGAGAGTGATTTTGCTGGAAATCAGTGAGATTGTCATAAGAGAAAGTTTCAGCGTAATCATGAACCAAGCAGATTGAGGAGTATGGTGGTGTTGCTGCAAGGCCAATACTGATGATGCTGCTGTTTAAGCAAGGCAGATTATTAGTAAACGTGTTCTGTTGTTAGTGCATGACACAACTTCTCAGACTCTGCTGGGACAAGGTATGCCTTTTATTCCCTTAATACTTAGGTATAATCACTTTGAATTTTATTATCAATGTGATACAGCAGGGTGAGACTGACACTTGGTAACAGTGCCCAGGAATCTTGATTAGCAGGCCAGGTAAATAAAAGTAGTTTTCTGAAAGTAACCTAGTAGAAGAAGTGGTCTTTAAAAAAGAAAAAAAAGTGTGGGGAGGGAGTATTTAGCCTTATTTAACTTTTTAATATACAGGAATTCCCATGTGAAACAGCCTGTGTTTTTTAAGAATGTGTAGATGAAGTACAAAAATGCACTGAAGCTTCTGTCTCCTCTGAGACAATGGTTTTATGAAGGATGCAGGCACACAGATGCTGCTCTGCCTGACTTTACCTGTGATGTCTGTAATCCCAAACCAAGGTGCCTGGACTGAGGCACCCAGGCTGTTTGTACAGAACACATTTACACTAATTTAGAAATGGCATTTTCCACTGAGGTGAACAAAGTTAGTAATTCTCTTGGATATTCGTTATGTGAGAGGTTTTCTCTGAAGTTGGACATTATGCAAACTGCCATTTTAAACAATTTATTTGCATATTGTTTTTCTCTATTGCCTAAAAAGAATATAAATTGCTGCTACATTTCTAATCTTGGTGACAGCACAGTATTAAAAAAAAAAAATCTCCTGCTATCAGACACCATTAACTGTGATTAAAATAACTGGTAATGGTTTGAGGAGGAGCTATAAAGGGGTGTTTTTAACTACCTTCTCAACCTTTAGTTCTTTTAACAGGACACTGTTAGATCAAATTCAGTATCTGTATAACTTAAATATGCTGTTTAAGATAGAATTAAACAAAGATTATCACAGTTTATGTTCATTCAGGGAGAGTTCTTGGGAGACGTCGTAGGAATCTTTACATGCGATAGCTGTATCTATGAAGTAATGATTACATGTAAGAAAGAAAAGTTATGTATATGTGATTAAAAAGGAGTGAAAGAAGTTGCTTCTGTTTCGTTGGTAGTGGTATAGGGGAAGTAGAGGCACAACTGCATATTTTTGACTGTTACCACTGCAGAACTCATCCAAGCCTGAAGTATATTTCTTTGTTAAAATCTCATGCAGAGTTACACAAGCATCTCTGCTCGAGCTATCACTAGGGCAAATCCCCCTGTCAACAAGGCAGTTTTGTTGATCAATCTTTAACACTTTGCAGAGTTTGCTAGTGGCCAACATTAAAATCTCAGGAGAGATTAATTATTAAGTATGTTCTTTCCCTTACTGGAGATTTATAGTGCTTTGTGTGACAGAACACCTAGGTCTTTGGAGAATGGTATGATGCCAAGTGTCAGGTCTGTTAAGATCCATTACAAGACGAAGATTCATGCTGTGGTGCAAATGGCACTTGGAGTCTCCTGCTACATCTGTGCCTGTCTGTAGCTAAATACCCCTCTGGAGACTGGCAGTTCAGTCCCTACTCTTGATGCAGCTTGTTCCATCTGTCACTGATGCTTCAACACTTAAGTGACACATCTGAAATAATAAAGGCCTGGATCTATTCTGGCTAGTTTAGAACTTGTCACAACTCTTCTGGCTTCTGAAGTTAGGACCTACCTGAAAATAATAGGCATTGGGGAGAAAGGGTCTGTCCTCTTCTAGAAGCCTTTGAGTACTAAGCTGAACTCAGTAAAACAGTGCTCTGAAGGCAGCAGGGCTGTTATCAGAACATAAAGGAGTTTTGTATGTGGGTCTATATATGGATTTCCCAAGATTTTGAATCTCGAGGAGAATTTAAAGCATCTGAATCTCTCATTATCTCAGCTCTGGTAAAATATGAAGGCTTTTATGCTGTGGCAGAGTGCTATTTTATTATAATTTATTTTTCAGTAGACCTCAGGAAGCAGAGGAATTACTTTCAAACAGTCTAATTTATGGCCTAATATTTTTATAGGACTGATTCACAAGTAATTAGGTATCTGTGCTTGTATTGAATTTCCTTTTAAAGAGCAATAACTTAAGTCTAAAGAAAATGCTGTGGAGTTTCACCCATTCCAAAATCTAAGAGTGTTGGTTTTTCAGGGTAAACAATGGATGACACTTATTTCCCTGCATGTAAAATAATGAAGAAACCTATGTATTTTTGGATATAGAAGAACATAGGTTCACTTTCAATGTCCAGCAGCCCCCGTGTCCCACTGCAATGTTGATGTCTCAACAACAACTACGTTATTTGGTGCCTTGCAAATTGTCCTTCTTGATTCCTTTGCCTTGGCTCCCTCTTCACTTTTTGTGTCAGAGGAATGGAATACAGCCAAATGAGGGCATTTTCTGAATTAAATTATATTGTGCCATCAATCACTACCACTTTCCCGTGTTATTGCTATATGCTATTGGACTTTTACCTTTTGAATAGATGAAATGCAGCTGGATTATTTCTACTATGTGCCAAAATGTACTTGGTAATGTTGTGTTTGATGGGTGTGGGGTGTGTTCTTTATTTCAGTTTTGATGTCATCTGAAAGACAGAAAATATTCTGTGTTCAGTAGTGTTCATCTTGCGAGTTTGTGGTCTATAAGCACTGGAAACTTTTTCTGGTTTTTAATTCGTGTTTTACAGTTAAGACATACATATTTGGGGTTCACTTCAGTCAATAGGTTTTATTTTACATTTTGTCTTTTCTAAGACAGCTTCCAGCAAAGTGGCTCTTGCCCTGAATTTCTTATTGCTACTTCAAGCTGACATGTTTTAAATCCTTTTGGAAAGAGGATATCTAGTCACTCACGTGATGGGTGCTTCTCCAACATCACCCGCAGAGCTCTCTTTAGAAGCAGGAATAACACCATCAACATGCAAAAAAAAAAAAAAAAAAAAAAAAAAAAAAGTAGGGAGAAATCTATGTAATACCCATTAAACTAGAACTGGGGAAGTCTCTAAATGGACAAAAACTTTGTTTCAGACTTCTTAGTAACATCACTACTGTTTTCTTTACAGACTCTTATAAGACTTTTCCAGCTAAATCAAACACTAACTGAAATGGCTGAATCTGGGGTTAGAAATGTGGTTCTTAGAAGCGAAGAGTTTGTTAAGGGTCAGTCAGGCGTGATGAGGAGGCATAATACTAGTGCTGGGTAAAACCGAACAAAAAAAAAAAAGAGTAAATATATTGATTTTTAGGGAGACAGACTGTCATATTTGGCAGGTTTATGAAGTCTGGTAATAATAATTCTACACTTTGGGTGGCACTTGCAGGCACTTTGAGGGTCTGCTTTGTGTTACCTGCAGCACTGATGAATGTGTAATTACATCTAAAGGCATCCTGTAGGCATCTGAGGTAACAGTTCTTGCTGCTATTAATGCTGGGCAGAGCTTTACTCTGCAAGAGACTTCTTATTAGCATGTTTTACTTAATTTGTTCTTTGTTATCAATTTACTGTCCTGCAATTACTCCTGCGAATAGTAGCTTGGAATTTGCTGAAAGCATCTATTGCTATAAGCATTTGTTACATGGAGAGCAAGGACAATTAGCAACACACAAGGTCATGGGAACACTGAAATTTTATCTCAGGATAGTGTCTGTTGGATTGCATAATTTCCTTTCTGATCACATTATCTAAATCCATGTTTCTTAGTACAATTTGGTTAATTTCAGTAATATATTGAGTGAAGTGTATTAACTAAATATCTTCAGTCTTCAAGTATGAAGTCAAAGGTCATTCTACTCCAAATCCAGCCTTGGATGTTACCAGCCTACGGATGAACTACTCAGCAGTGCTTATGTTATACTGACTTTTATATTTAGGCTTTTAACTGCCAAATGACTTGTGGAAAAAAAAGAGTTTAAACTCCCAAGCTACTGAAATGATTTTGTAGACTATTTTTTTTTAAGAATGGCACCTCAAACTTCTTCATTAAATGCTGTTGAACACTTGAAATCTGGACAGCATTATCAGTGAATACCTCTTCTCTTCTATGATCATATTAAGAATACAGGCAGAATGAAGACTGATATTCTCAAAAGTGCTTAAGATAATAAAATCCTCAATTCCTATTGAATTTCAGGAGTAATCTAAGCAGTAAGGTATTGGGAAAATGTGATCTAGAGCTAATTACTGTGGTGCTATTGATAACTCGGTTGCTATTTAACAAATTCAGCCACGTTAGGATAAACACTGATGTTGAAGAAACTTTGCCTCGGAGCCACATTGTAGCTGTCTGTAGGAATGTCATTCACGATGAGGTAAGATAGAAAAAGGTCTGGGTTTCAGTCATGGAGTGGTGGTTCTGTGTCTTAATAGTGTTTTTGTACCTTTGAGGTGACTTACTCCCCTCTTGGCTGAGTAGGCTGTAGGAATGGAGCCAATGCAGTTAAGCATCTTCAATGTTATATTTCTTACATAATCATCTTACTCTACGGTGACTTCAGAGCTCTTATAGCCTTCAAGCTTTATTTCATCACTGGCTTTTTTGAAATGAATAATACTGTTGTGCTCTCAGGAAAAAGCTAATCAGTCAAGTTCAGGAAGTATCTCACAACTGCATCAAATCTTTGCCTATTGCTTTGGATGTGATCACTGTAGCAGGATTGTCATGGATGATTTTCCTGTTGGCAACCCCTCAAAAGGCACAAAGGTCCAAAAGGCACGAACAACTAACTTTGTACCTTCACATCAAGCTCAGCAAAGATTTTTTGCTTGTGTAGAGAAAGAAATGAATTGTAGAAGATGATTAAAATGGTGTTTGGCTGTTTTCATTGGGAATGACGGCATGAACTACGTTGCCTAGCTATCCTTTTCCTAGTTTTACTTTTTCAAGTTATAAAGAATAAATAAACACTTATTCTTCTTGTCCCCTTTCTAGATTCTAGCCACAGCCTGCTCTGAGGCTATGCATTCATTCAGTCAGATTGCTCAACAAGCCAGTTTTCCATCATTTGTCCCATTAGTTACACTGTACAACTACAGTGACATTTGAAGCCATTTCCTCCATCAAAAAAGAGCTTTGGGGGTGTGTGTGTGTGAAATAAGGAAACAATGTAATCTCTGGCAACTTTAAAGGGAAATGGAGAAAAACAGAAGAGCAAGCAAAGATTTTGCTTGCTTGAATTGACACTGGCAGACATGCATCTCCTTCTCCTTTAAAGGCACATGCATTGACTGAAGAGTGCTGAAGTAGGCTCTGCATAATTTGGATAAAGTTATAGTGTGAACCCTTCTAGTAGTATATATTAAACTAAACTAAAGGGTGACATTTGTCAGGAGTTAGGGTTGTTGCAGTACACGTGAGGCTGGAAATGCTGGCTTCTCTAAACAACTCTGGAACCGGGGTTTCATGCTAGGTGCCTGTTCCACTTCTGGCACTGCTGAAGGTGCAAGGTGAACTGCACTGATCTGTCTTCTCAACAGGAAAATGGAGGATTTGTGTTCCTTACAGAACCGTTTTGTCCTGAGAATCAAATTCTGTGGGATCGTGGTTTGAACAATGCGGTTGTTCAATTTGTGGCACCTGAAGATGTTCCAGAAGTGTTCACATGGAGTCCTGGAGAAGGACAACAACTAGAAGAAAACGGACATTAGTTCCAGAATAAACCAAAACTGCACCAGACACTTGGGCTCCTGCAAAAGAACAGCTTTTCTCTGTCAGGGTTTTCCATTAGGGAGATGGAAACATTCAAACTATGCGCATGCAGGAGGTCACCATGGCAGTTGGGAGAACAAGGTGAATGGTTTCATCGCTCTGTTTTTCTGTTATGTTAACATTTTTTCCCGGTTCTTTCCTACTTTTTGCTGGGCTGCTTGCCAAAGGTGCTACCAAACAGAGTAGAGTTATTCAGCTGAGATGGCAAGTACAGCATTTTGTTAAAGAGGATGTGCAGAGTGAGATGTGTCCACCTGCCCATCAGCAGGTACTTAGCTATAGCGTGTGTTTTACTTCGTACAGAGCTCCTCAGGATCTTGGATAGAAGTCAGACTTCTTTTGAACAATCAATGTCCTTTGAGACATAACATCACAGTACTTACCCTCCATTAGCTGTGGATTTCTCTTGTGCTAAGGTATTTGGTGACCTCTCATTTAATTTTCTTGATAGTTCAATTGATTTTTTTTTATTTTTTTTTTTTAAAGAACTTGTATAGACTCCTCTTCGTGTCAGCTCAGAGGTCTGTGAGTATTTACCTGTTTATGTCTTTGTCACTGTCTTTGAATGTCTTGCCTCTTACCCTTTTGCTCTTTGGCAGCCTTCACAGGACCTTCATTTTGGCAGAGACAAACACATGTGTGTGACTTCTGCTGTTAGGTTTTCTTCCCTGATTGATACGGGAAAGTTTTGTGGGGTTTTTTTGGTGGTTTTTTTGTTTTGTTTTCAAAAAAAACCCAGCTTTTAACTGCAGTATTCTTAGCATAGATAACATGTGCTATCCACAGCCTCTCTGCTTCATGGGGTATGGCGGTGAGGACTTAGTGGTACACCTCATCAGAGTTTTTATGAAGAACTGTTGGTCGCTTAGTCTGACTTGTGCAACACAGCCAATGGACTCTTGACCATCAATCTCTGCATTAAGCCGATAACTTCTATTTGGGCTCTGACATACCATTTTAGAAAAACATCCAGCCTCAAATTCAAGACTGCCAAGGAAAAAGAGGTTACTCCATTTTTGGGTACATTATTTTTACTATTATAAGCTGTAGATTCTTACAGCTCAGCTGGAGAGACAGTCTGATGCCACCTCTGAAGGCACAGAGATCAAAGGGACTCAGATAGGCCCTGAAGTAACACGGGTACCGTTAATGTATTTGTAAAATTAGTATGTGACCTCATCCAAGGTGAGTGGCAGAGCAAATTGGCTGAACTAAAGCAAAGTATGAGTCACTCTTCTTTTTCATAGGTACAGTCTAGTCTGTATTCCTGTTGTAGGAAGTAGTACCCTAAGGTAGTTCACCTTATGTTTGAAGTGCAAGCTGTTAGGATTCACGATGGCACCTGATTTTGCAAGTATCTGCTCCACAGAAAATGATGTGAAGCAAATGATATGATGATTGCTGGTCTAAGAAAGGCAGTGTCTTGGCAATGCAATGTACAGAGCTGCAAACGTGTATGGCAAGAGTTACAGCCCTCTAGAAGCATGAAAAAATATTTGCAGCTCATCCAAAAGAGTGCATTTGTGTTGGGAAAAAGAATAAAATGTGGTAGCTTCTTTTCAGTCTGTACTGATATACTTCCAAAACGGTTGGTCATGTGGGGAAACAGATTTATGCAGATGATTTATTATGCAGATAATCAGGTGATGTGGTCACTTGAAGGTTTTACATCAAGACTGAGGTTTTTCCAGCTGTAGATCAGCTGGAAGTTCTTTGGAATGGACTAGCACAAGGCAACAGCTGCCCTATTGGTTTTTGGCTGTGTGAATGTAATACCTCAGTGTAGCTACAGAGGTATAAAATGTCTATGTATAATATCTTGTGTTTAAATAAAAGCAATTCACATTTGATTTCAGCACACATATACCATATAAGCAGTGATATATTTTTCATGCCTGGTGCATTATCTTTGTGACTCTGCCGTATAAGATGTACATGAATAATATATCTAAAGACTGCAGAAGACATATCACTTCTTGATGGAGAATTATATAAGAATTTTCCTTTGTCTGTCTTGGATAATATATAACTTAACCATTCAATTGATGGATGAACTTAGGGTGAGCAGGGTTTGTTGAATAGGTTGAAAATCAAAGAGCGATGATTTCTACACACACACACATCCCCACACACCAGCTTCCAGACAACGATCCATGAATATTAAATCTTTCAGTTTAATTATGCTATGAGTTGCAGGGGGGAAAATACACATGAAGAAATCAAATGAGGTCTGTGAAACATTATCTTTGCTGTAGTGGTTGGGGAAGGAGGCTCTGTGGTGTGTTTGTCAAAGGTGTGCAGAGATACATGTGCTTGCAGATGGATGTAGATGTTTAGCAGATTGTCCAAAAGCTAACTTCACGTTTCATATGATGTGTGGAAACACAGAACAAAAATCCACAGTAGGCTGTGGGGTACGAAGAGTCTGTGGATTGTGGCAAACAGAAATATCACTACATACACACTGTACACTTTTCATTTTCCTCCATGTCTATTAATGGCAACTGATGGAGAGGGCATTGGTCTCAATGGATTCCTGTCTGTCCCACTGTAGTTGTTCTTGTGCAAAACTAAGACCCTTCCATTCTTTCTAAATCAAGCTTTTGGAAGGTCCTCAGTCAATCACAAGATTAGACCTTAGACAACATTAGGGGAAGGCTTAGATCCAGAGGTGGCTTCAGAACTCAGGTTATGCGAAGCTGAGTGTTTCAGCAGACCTCTGTGATGGGCAGCCAACGGAGAACATGATGGTGATGCTCACGAGCCACACCTCTATAAGGGTCTATGCCAAAGTCACTGCAGCTTGTAGCCTGATGCCAGTTATACAGAGGACCACAAAAAGAAAAGCTGAGTGGCTCTCATTTGGTTGCCACGCTAAGTAGGCTGGCTCTGATCTAAGCAATGAGCCTCTTGTGAAGGATTAATACAACTGGGCAGTGCTCTCTGCATGAATTTGGCTGAAGGATGCTGATTTTTGGCTGGGTATTTAGCAAGGATGGAGTGGAAGGGCTATGAGGCAGGTATGCACAGCTGTCCGTCTGCAGGACTTTGACGTGTGCCAGCTCCTTGACTAGACTGGGAGGAGTGGTCATCGCAGCTAAGACTCCAGTTACTTCCTCTCACCTATTCCAAAGTGGGTTCTCTGGCTTCAGAACTTCAGACCTGGCTGCAGGTTTTTCTTGGTGTTGTTTCAAACATCAGTGACCATTTGTTCACCAAATAATCACTTTTTCTTTTTAATGCTGAAAGAGTTTACTAACATAAAGTAACACAGGTGTCTTATTTGCAAGTGTTTCCAGTGGATAAACTTAACATTTTAACTATAAGCAAATGTTTCAAAGCATGCTGGAGGTGGGAAGCAATGCACAGAAAATGGTGTTTTCAAAGTTCTGAATTTAAATATGAAGTTGAAAACTAAAGTATGCAAGCAATGCATGATGCGGAAGCAAAGAACAGACAAGTTAAATGCTTTTTTTAAAATTTCTGTCCTCGTTGAAATCTGTGGAACTGCTCCTGTGCTTCAAGTTGCACGTGCAACATGTAGGTCTGTGCCACCAGAGCTGTATGTAATGGGATGAGGCTCCTTTGTAAGATAATTATGTATTTCTCTTTTATTTTTTATTTTCCTGTGAAAAAGCCACTGTAAAGGAATAAAGCAACAGAAGCTCGTTGAACTTTTAGCAATTTTCTCCTGGTAGCCATCACGATGTTGTCTGATATCCGTGTTTCTTGGCTACTAGGTCTGGTCCTGATTCTAAATTTCTTGAACCATTAAGTAAAACTTAGTGGTCCCCATGTATATGAAATGTATAAATACAGCATCTCTTAGAGTTAGCTTTGTTTAAATGTACTACAGATAACTTAAGCGCTTCCAACTATATAATCTAGGTCATATTAAATGGCTTAATGTCCTTTTAGTTATGCTGCAGAATTTAAATGAGAAACAAAGTTTAGGCTATTTCACCTTTATTTTTACGACTTTATTTGTATCTTTATGCCTTAGAAACTGATGAAAGTGAATGTTGTGGAGGGCAATGTTAATTCAACAAAAAACTTTTGTATCTGTCTCTGAAAGCTGCTTGAAAACACTTCTGTCAGGATTAGGTCTTGGAGTCTGTGACTTGTTTACTTTTTACAGCACTTTATGTCAAGTTGTAATCACACTTTCATCTAGTATTTAATGTATTTTTGGTTCTCCTTACTCAAAAATAAACCCTAACAAAACTCTAAAAAGTTATTCTTGTAACCTAAAATATTCATTTTGGGTAACCAGATGTCTTACATAAGGTTGTTTTTTGGGGGGGAGTGGGGAAGGAGTGATGATTTTTTTTTTTTTTTTTAAAAGGCCTGCTAACTTTTTTTGAGTAAATAATTTGATTTTGCAAAATTGTCATGATTCCAAAGAGATGCCTCTTGCTGAATGTACAGCAGCCAGTGACTGATCAGCAAAATTCAGCAGGGCTGTGTAATGAGGGGTGAAGACAATACGAATGCAAATCCAGTGAACAGTTGCTTTCTCACAGTTGGTAGGCTGCGTTGCAGGTGCATTTTCTTAATGAGGGTTAATTTATCTCATATTTTAACCTGACAATACTTGGCATTGTTAGTGTATAGGCTTACCTAAAGAGGTAAAATAAAGGCTTTAATGTAATATTGGGTATTTGATTTCAAGTAATCTGCTAGGGCTGAATATTAACTAAAGTTATTCAGAACAGCTCTATTACTTACATTTTTATGAGAGAAAACCCATTTTGATTATTTTGACAAATCGGAGCAAGGCCAAATTCTGCTCTCTTCCTTGGATATAAATCCTGAGAGACTGAGATAAAATTGAAAAGATTGCTGGTGATCAAAATTTACTGAGAGAACCACAAGCAGAAGCGGGCTTAAATACCACAAAGTAATAAAATGCTCTTGTAGTGATGTTCTTCTTCAGTGTGTATTCTAAAATACTAAAAATACTAAACCACGTTGTTCGGGTCAAGAAAACAATTCAGTGCAGAGAGTCCCAACAACTTCTGAGCGAGGGGGCAGCTACCTGTTCATTAAATGGGTATGTTTTAAATGAAGGACGTCCATCCTTTCCAGATGAAGAAGCTCTCAGGCTGCCTCATGCTGCGGCGATGGGCAAAAGCAAGCTTTATGGATTTTTTTCACTTGGGTACCCCTTAGTTGCTCCTGGTTCTGGCTAATGAGATGCACTGGCCGGAAGAAATACACTGTCCTGCTGGGGAGCCTACTGTCACGTTAAAACCAGAAGGGTTTGCCCAAATATGAGCGAGTGGCCTGGCTTAGGTTTAACAAGATCACCCTGTAAAGTTTACTTTGTAAATTTAAAGAAAAAGAAAAATTACACTGAGTGTAGGCAAAAAAAAAAAAAAAGTTAGCTTTTCTGCAGTTGCTTATTAAGCATCATGTGTAAATTATCCATTGTTATCCTACTGTACTTCATAGCCTTTTAAATCTCATATGCCTCTTGTATCGACTTGTTTTCATCCAATATGAGCTCATGAATGCAGGATGCTGAAGTACTGGGTCAGAAATCAATTCTATCCTTCTGAAATATTACCTCTATGCCAGTGACTTCTGCTTCAGGGAATCTAGTTCAATATCCTATCTTACGCTCATATAGATTACTACTTCAGCTTTCTTATATCTGGAACATGCAAAGGGATATTCCTACTATTGTAAAGTAAATAACATCAAAAAAATCAATGTATGAAAAGGGTCCTTGATATGTCTGGCAATTGGCAAAGGAATTTAGAGCTTTTTCCCCTCACTTGAGATCTGATCCTGGTGAATAATAACCGAAACGCACCATTGCCGTGGTATTTATACAATAAGCCAAGGACTTTAGTTTGGTCATTAATAGATACTCATGGAAGAAAAAGCAGCATAACCTCTGGCATCTGAGTTGAGAGTCTCAGTGAGGAGGCCAAAAAAAATCAATGAAGATATATTAAGCTGTTTCTCACACTTCAGACACAGCCCTTCTGGTTCTGCAGTGAGGTGGCACAGGATGGTGTGCATCCACCGGCATTTTCCATGTTATTACAATTGCCTGGATATGGAATTGCTATAAGGATTTCCATATTAAAAAGGTGCTTATCTCATTCAATCACTAAGTTCTCTTTAGAAGTAGGTTTTAATAAGAAAGTGGCTGTGTAATAGAATAAAGCTAGATTAGAACAATGGGGTACTATCGAGGGATAGTTTGCTACGTGTTGCTTGTAGTGAGGTACAGTGTTATAGTAGGATAATGTTGTGGAAAACTGTAAAATGACATGGATATTTGTCAAGGGTTCTACTTAATTCATATGATAGATTTTTTTTTTTCTTACTTAATCAGAACCATTATTGAAAATGATTCTTCAGTTGTATCAAGAGACTAGTTTGAGCAGTACCTTTAACATTTCTGTCTGCGTCTCTCTCTCTCTTTTTCTCTCTCTCTCTATATTTATGTATATGTATGTATGTGTTTTCCATCAATGGGAATTAGAGGTAGCATTACCTGAGGAATGGCACAGAGAAGCTGATGCGTGTGCTCCAGTCTAAATTAACAACCTAAGTCCTCAGTTATGCAAAAAAGAACCAAGCAGGTTCCTTGCCAGAGTCGGAGCTTGTGTGAAAACTGAGGACAAAGAGAGTTTTGATCAGTTGCAGGGATCAAGGCAGAGGAAGGGGTTTAACAAGGGGGAGTTTTGAAAATGTGGGTCTTTCAGAGCCGTGGGTCAGAGGGGGCTGCAGGGACTGGCAGTGACAATCTGCCAGAGCAAGCAAAGAGCGGACCCCGGGTGATGCAGGGCTGACAGCAGCACGGCTACGATTTGTGTCCTGCCCTCCAGCTCCAGCGCTTTCCCATGGGATTGCGCTGCCTCTAGTTGCAGAGCTACCTGACTGGGGTGTTCCCACAACACACTTTTCTTTGGGATAGACGTACCCAATATTTGGGGAATCAGCAGTTTTACAGAAGTTCATTTTGTAGACTCCCAAGTGCTGCGACAGGTTAATTTATTTCTGTCTAGTCAGGGCAATGATGTACACAAATCTCACTTCTGACCGAAACCAAATAAAAATCATTACTCCCCTACAGCATTTGGGGTGCTGACATTAATTTCAAGACACATATCCATCAAAAAAACCCCTCTAAAATCAGATTATGATGAGGTCCTGCTCAGAATGTTATCAGACTTCCCTACAAATGCTATGCTTCTGATTTTAAATAATTGGGTAATAAGTGGGGTGACTCTTGAGGTACTCTCAATTTCACCTGATTTTGAGAAAGAGGTTTGTTTCACAGCCTGTGAGATACTTCTCTTACCTTTACTTTGCAGATGTAAAATCTCACTTTGATGTATCATATCTGTGCTCTTGAAAGATGTGCTCTTAATGTATCATGCTTTATGTGCGTATATAATAGTTGATGCTTCAGGTACTATACTTAACCTTACTGTTTCATGTAACACATTTTTAAGCTACATACTTGCTCTTTATTTTGATTAAATTTCTGATGAACTTGCTGGTGAATAGTGATTTGTAGTAGAAAGTTCCCAGAGTTTATTTGATGTGTGATTAATAACACATATTCCACACTAGACTGCGCTACTGCTCATAATCTAGTTTATTTTGATTAAATGTGGAGTCAAGATTTCTCATTAAGCAAAGTTCTGTCATTCTAAATTACAACCTGCTTGGCTGTTTTCTTTACCTCTCCATTTCTGGGAAGCTGAGATGTGGCTTAGTAAACAATGAGGATATTATCTGTAATCAGACACCTGTCCATCCCATTACAACTGTCTGCTGTCATGATTTCCATCTCTTATACAGAAAGTGTTGGCACTGCAATGCCAAAAAAAACCAACAGAGAAATAAGCATGCTCTAATGCTTTCATTAACCCTTTTGGGGAAGATGAGGCAGCTGCTGATCAAATACTGAGCTTTGGGAATTTTCACAAACACAAGGCCACAAAGAAAATAATGCACTTGCCCAGGGAAGTTATCTCCAGAAATGAAGGTTGATGTGGTTTGTGCATTAGTGTTTATTAATGTCGTTGTTATGGTCACTCTATATGCAAATGGATCATTGTCTGTATTAGCCTGTATTTTTTTTTCCTAAAGTATCTACTTAAGGAGATACAGTATGTAACTTTAACCCAACCATTTTTATTGTTGGTAGAAGAGATTTTATACACAGATCTGGGGGTTTTGTTTCTTCAAGTAGAACGTTTCTGCAACACTTTATTTCCAGTGCTGTTGAAGACCAAACCGTGTGAGGTACTCGGCAACTATTGCTCCTGTTTAAGTTGAAGCGCCGAGTGCTATGATTGGATTTTATAGAAACAATATTTAAAATCCAAATGACTGGTATTTCCTTACTGAAAGGTGTTTGTTTTGAATCACGCCAGCCTGAAATGCAAAAATGACTTTTAATAAGGCGGTTTGTTCCAAATGAGCACCATGACTAAAGCTGATATATCAAGGCTTCCTCAGATGCATCCTCTTTATCTGTCTAGAAATTTTCTCTGCCTGGAATTGGAATATATATATTTTTTCCATGGACTGGAATTTGTGGATATCTATAAACCCTGTCAGTATTTTTGCAGATGTCCACAGGTCCTGTGCAGTGCATCTGAAATGGGCTGTGTGTACTGTATAGCTCGTGTGTATATGGGTAGGTAAATGCAAAGAGGAATATAGTAGCTCTGCTGGGCAATTCCAGAGTGGCCAAACTGATTATCTGTGTGTACAAAACCAGCTTCAGCAAGAGTGACTGGTAAAAAGGGGATATGGCTCATTAAGGCCGTTATAGGAGACAGGCAGGTTCAAGTCTTTGCCTCAAACTTGTAGTAATAGATTTTGGTGCTACGAGATTTTTATTATTAAAAAAAAAAACACGACAGCAACAAACCACCCAAACCAAACCCCCCTTCCCCCTTCCTTCCTGCCTAAACTGCAGGAACTGTCACACGCCAAGAAAATAGTTTCTTTTTCTAGTTCTAGGCAATCCTACATTGCAGTTTCCCACATCTCAGTTTCCTTATACCTGAACTGCATTCTGCTTGATGCATCCTCAGTACTCGATGCTTTTCAGAAGTGTAACACTTTACAGTTTCATGCGTTGCAAGAGGACAACTATTACCCAGCTTTGCCTCATTGAATGCAGTAGGTGCAACTAAGATCGTAAATCTCCTAGATGACAAAACATAAAATCTACGTGGAAGATCTAATTTATCCTGTTCTGACTGATAAAAAAAGAAGGGTCGCTAGTGGGTAGTAAATTAAGATGCAGTATAAAAGTTTTACCTGGAGGTGCTAAATCATTTAACTGTATCAGGCTTGTAGGGTTGTCTTTGTTAATAACTACAGTGCAGATTATCTGCCATTGGGCTAGGGAAGAACACAGGGGAAGGTCAGCATCTGCTGAGCCTTTCCTGTGTAAATAATGGCTTTTGCAGATCCTCTTGGATTACTTTTGTCACTTTTGTGATTACACAGTTTTTCATCAGGATATTTTCAAAGTGTTGGGCGGCGCGGTGGTGTTGCGTACCTTTAATAGCAAGGTGGTATAGGAGATGAGTGGGCAAAGAAAGGCTGTCTTCGCTTTTTTTTTTGGGGGGGGGGAGGCAGGGTGATTTTGTTTAGTTTTCCTAAAGACACAAAGAAAATCACTGAGCTGCTTAAGTGGATAGTTTACCTGTATATCTGAGCCTTTGGGATAAAAGTTATTTTGAATTCTCTGATGTGTGCTTTCTGATTAATATATATATTTTTTTTTTTTTAATCTTCTCTAACTTTGGTTGCAGAAATACACTGAAGTGTTGGTGTCTAGTAGGCTTGTTCCCCTCTGTTATAACCAGTGTCACAAGGCAAGTCCCTGAACTCTTTCTATGTGTGCAAATGCACAGGTGCATGTACACACTACACACTGCTAATGCTTGCAAGATTTTGTTTATAATTGTCTCTCTTCACTTTAAAATTGAGTTGTAGCACTTGCCCTTGCTGTTGCATTGAAATCCTCGCTGCAACAGACTGTTCCCTACTGAGCCCCGGCTGTGTGTGTAAAAGTAAAGCAGGTGGTGAGCATGCTGTGACTTGGAGGGTTTAGGCAAAGACGGATTATATATTTCATTGAAATTTTAAGCTTTTGCTCCCTTCTCTTCTTTCAGAAGGTGGAAAGATGAATCCTAAAACTAAAATCTTAAAGTATATGGCTGAAAATCTCTACTTCAGCTCAGCAGTGTGCTCTTTTTCCCAGGCATTTTACAAAGGACTTTGTTAAAACCAGAAATTCAACTTTCAGATCACTGATGAGGAAATCTGTTCTTTTTAAAACAAGTAAGTGTGTACAGGGGATTGTTTGTTGCATAAAGACCCAGTGCTTTGGGATGCAATTAGACTATAACGATTGAGGAGGGAAATCTAAGCATTTTCCCAAATCTGATACAGAATGACCCATGCAGAACAGAAGAGCTCTTCTGCACGCTGTTACTTTGGGACTAAAAGAAACCGCACAGGTTAATGGGAGTCAGGACCCTTCTCAGTTTGCCACTACTTGCTGCCTTAATTCAGGCCTCGATTATCAAAGTAGCTCCCAGCACTGACTTGACTCTGCTCCTGCTGAAATCAAAAGGGGTTGAAGGTTGGTCAAAGCAAAGTGCCTTTTGAAAACCTCACTGCTGGACTCTTGGTGCCTCTGCCCAACCTGTGCAAAGAGCAGCATTGTGCTATGAGAGAGGCAGCTTACTTGGAAACGTGTGGGTGGATGGCGTTACTGAGGAGAGACGATAGGTTCTATTCAGTCATCACAGCAGACAAATTATTCCAGTTTTGGTGTGCATTGAAGTTTTCAAGGTAATTTTTGCAAGCTATTTTAATTGAATCTGGATGTGGTGGAGCAAATATGCCGTCAGGCCTTTTGACCAATTTACCTGCTGAAGGAAAGACCAGAAATTACAGAAAAAACTGGGTTTCGCCCCATGTTGTGACTCTTCCAAGCCCCAAAATGACGTGAATAACCAATGCCAGCTTGAGAGTACAGAATGAAACCCTGGACCTGCAATATTACAATGGGGGAAACCATTGTAGCACTGCACAGTGTCACAGTTCTCTGTGAGGTTGTGCGTGGTGTGGTTCATGGCGAGGAATCAGGCAGTCAATTGCTTGATGAGCTCTTTTGTTGCTGCAAATGGGGAAAAAAAGTGAGCTGCTTTCCCTGCTGCCAAGTGAGGTGAGAGGTGTTGGAGCTGTGCCTGGGAGACGTCGGGGTGGAGCAGAAGGGTTATCCTCCTGGGGCTGCAGCTTGGGCCACATCCAGGCAGGCTAAAGTGAGACATAAACACTGTTTGTCAAAAGTACGGCCAGGGTTCTTGTGCACAAATCTTACCTTGGGGTTGGCAAGAGAGTGTACCAGCAGGACAGCTTCACTTGGGATCAATAAGGAAGGTTCGGAATCCTTTGGGATCAATATGGAAGGTTCAGATTCCTTTGGGGGCATTTTGCTGCAGAGGAAGTAAAAGCTATGTCTGTAACTTCAACGAAGTTGTCTGCTTGAAATGTCTTGTGGGGAAAAAAAAACTCAGGCATTTCTGCTATCAAATTTTTAAAAAAAGAAATGTTATAAATTTTTGAAATTAGAAATAGTAAAGATTTCTTTGCAAATGTGCTTGTGTAGAAAGGGAAAGTGAGAAGTATAAGGAGAAGGAAATCGCTTCAGCATCCAAAACCATCTCTTCCCCTTCTTAGCCCCCTTCATTCTTCCATTTGTTTTGGGATGGGGGATGCCTCGCGTCGGCTGCTTTTGTAGAATGAGATGAACACCTACAAAATAACCAGTCGGTGCCAGGTCAGGATGATTGTGTCAATTCATGCTGATATCTGTCCTGAGAAACAAAAGCTGTCAAGGTGAGATTGTCCTTGGCAGATTGGTTCCTCTGTGGCCTCCAGTTGAATCCTGGCGTTCTCCTGACCCTCCTTCCCCAGCAGTATCGGTGTTTCAGGTCTGAGTACCAGTGCCGAGCAACGGCAGGTATTTCTCAAGCAAGGGCTCTTCACTCTCCTTTGGCAGCTGAGCTGATCCCCCGGGGGGGATTTGTAGGGCTGTAAAGGTACGATGGGCTGCCCTAGAGCTGGCTGCCTAATGTTAACACCCGGAGGTCCATTTTGCTTTGCTTTCCGGTTTAAATAGACTGGTATTAGTGTTATAGCTGTGTTTTGTGCCTTGTAGCACTACTACAATGTGTGATCTGCCAGCGTTTTCAGGAAAAGGTGTTAATTTCAGGCAGTTACAACTCAGCAATAAAAACTTGCTTCAAGCAGGAATATGAAATGCAAGTGCTTAGCAGTGGTGTTAATATTTATGCACAATCTTTCATAATGATGGCATAGCCCTTTAAAAGTGATTTCAGCTTAACTCTCTGACTGCACTGAGAAGATTGCTTTTCTCACTGGCTGTACGGGCAGCAGGTATGTTTTGTGCTAAGGATGACAATTTGTCTACAGGGAACAGTCACTTCTGAGCCAGCTGAGAATCCAAAATTACTAATACCAGCAATCATAGCAATAACTAACAATTCAGTGTTAAAACTTCTTGCAGCTTTCATCCCCACAGTATCTCCCCATTGCGGCTGAGTGAGGATCCTTTGGGGAAGAAAAGCAAAAACCACACCAACAATTGCTATATGGAATTAATCCCTTGCTATTCCCTTTTTTACTTGAGTGAGAAGTTTGTTTGGCTGAGACTTCCAGTACATTTGCTTTCTTTGGGAGTTTGCCAAAGGTTTCTATACTTATTCTTGAGTTTGCATCACATTCTCCAAGTGGTAATGCTGATTTGGTGTCTTTTCATGTCAAAACTGTAGTATTTTTCCAGCATTTTTAAAAAAAAAAAAACACAACTATTTTTTTTAATCTCTTGCCATTTTGAAGAAAATGGCAGCAGTCAATCTTTAAGAGTCTTACATTGTCAAAGACTATTAATTGCATTGAGATTTCTGGGCAGAACCTCAGCTGTTCTCCAGTATGGCTGTCTCAGTTTAAGCCAGAAAAGGAGCTCCAGGGAAGGTGCTTTCTCCGGCCGAGAGTGTCTTACAGGCATAAGGAATTTTTCCAACCCTGACCATTATTTCATATATTATTAGTAGTAGTACCTGAATTTCAATTACAGTAAGTTTTGGGTGAGATGTTGTTTAGTTATTTCTTATAGTGGTGCTATGGTCAAAACTGAGACCTATGATGCAGGGCAATATAGATTTAGAGAAAGAGTTTAGTTCATAAATCGTGTTACTGACCAATTGCAATCAATGGATTTTATTTTTTTTTTTAAGATTGTCAAGCTGTGAAGTGGCAGCCTCTGGAGGGTTAATACAATTTACTGAGAAGCCAAGTGTCTCTTGGCAAAATTTCCCATCGTAGCTTCCAGATGACTATTTGGGATAACCTCAGAACTGCACAGGAATCTGGTTTTGTGGTCCCACGTGTTCCATTTGAGAAGAGCACACCCCACAGGTAGTTCTGGTTTTAATGGGGTCACCTGTACAGATAAAGACTTGTGAGGTGTTTGGGGTTTTGGAGGTCACTCTACAGCTACCTCTACCAAATTTGGGGTTGGCAAAATATCTCGCAACTCTGTGTCTTTCATATTTTTTTTTTTCTGAACTGCTTGGCATGTTGCTTTCTCTTTACCCTTTCCATGTAGTAAATCTTACCCTCACTGACAGCCCTGGTAATTGCCTTATCTACAATGAAAGTCTTTCATTCTCTTTATTTTTATAGTATGCAACCTTCCACAGCTGAGTTTAAAAGGACAGAAAAATTCATGGTGTTTGCAGTAAGAGCATGTTTTATGCTTGCCTGCTGCTAAAGCAGAGAGAATACTGCCCTGATATGGAAATGTCAGGTGCACAGGCCTGTATCTAAGGCAGTAAATGTTTCTTTTATTTCTTACTCCAATTTATGCTGGTTGCTATTAATTTTAAACTTTTCTTGGCATTTTCAGCAATAAAAAGGGTCAAATCCTGAGGCTTTGTTCTGCTTGTGAACCAAACTTTCAAACTTCAAATGAGACTTAGGCATATCCTGCTTTCAGAGACAGCTGGGAACTCTTACAAATATATGTAAGCATCGGGGCACCACTGTCTTCAGACTGAAGGCGTTACCTGTCTCTGATGAACTCATACAGAGCGTGCCCAAAGTGGGTGAATAGAGGCAAACGTCTAAAATCATGATATAAAAAAATGTCTTCCAAACTCTTAAGATACCGGCCAACTGTGGTCTTAATGCTGCTTTGTGGTTTTTAACTATAGCTCCCTGGGATGTGCAGCAGCTAAAGAATGTGTCTTTGGCTACAGCCCCCAGTCAGTGCTTTTGTATAACCCAGTGCAGAGGATGTCCCTCCCACGTGCAACCTGAACTGGGAGAGGGTTATGCTTTGTGTTGTGATGTGCAGCATCCCCATTCCCCTACTTGCACCAGAGCTGTGGACTCTCCCTGTTGCAGGAGATGCGGTGGCATAAAGTTCAGCTCCAGTCACTCTGGTTTGTGATGATTCTTTTTAAACTTGGCCTGACTTATCGCGCAACCTCAGGGCACCCAGGGAAAGCAATGCCCTGCTTGCTGCTCTTGATCTTGTGGATTGATTTGTGTATGTCAGGATTCCAAAGACTTTACCATTTGAGCTCAAATGAAGGAATATGTGGTGCTTGGCAGCGGTACATAGGGCTGGAAAGATAAATCCAATTGTATTTAACTGCTAGACGAATTTCCACAGACTTTGATTTAATCACTGGAGTATTGACAGGAAGGTTTGGCCCAGTCCTTCCCCATTTAGCTGTGCTGTTTGGTTACTAGACTGGAACAGCAAACAGCAGGTATTGTCATGTCAGTGAAAGGCATCCCAGAGCAAGTTCTGCCCTGGCACGCGGGCTGAACAATGAAGAAATAACAGTTCCTTGCTTGACCAAAGGCTATTCATGAAATTGGGCTTGCTGGAACGTGAGAGGCTCTGTATTCATCCCTTGTGAGTACATGATAGACCATATTCTTTTGACTGTGAGAATTCCCATCCTTCTCAGGGCTTGGCGCCCGGCAGCCCGCTCAAACCTGCAACATAGACACAGTTTTAAGTTTTAATTTCAACCCTGTAAATAAATATTTACTATATAATTATGTAGCACTGATGAACATGATTTTACAGCTGAAGTTTTCAGGAGGCCTTTAGCCAAGATACTGCTATATTATGTCTTGGGGGGGGGGGAAGTGGAACATTTCTCTCTCTGAAGTGGTATTTCCATTCTGTTCTGTATAAGTACGCCAATGAAATGCTCATCCTGTTTCTGATATTAGAGTGAAGAGGATTTATATGTGAAATATCAATGCTTATAAGTATCTAAAGGGTGGGCTGAAGGAGGAGGGAGCCAGACTCTTTTCAGTGGTTGCCAGTGAGAGGACGAGGGGCAACGGGCACAAGTTGGAACATAGGAGGTTCCACTCAAATATGAGAAGAAACTTCTTCACGGTGAGGGTGCCAGAGCCCTGGAACAGGCTGCCCAGGGAGGTTGTGGAGTCCCCTTCTTTGGAGATTTTCAAGCCCCGCCTGGATGCAGTCCTGAGTAACATGCTCTGACATGCTCTGGGCAATCCTGCTTCAGCAGGGGAGTTGGACTAGATGATCTCTATGGTCCCTTCCAACTCTAAAAATTCAGTCAAATTCAGTGAAATAAATCTTCGTAAATCGTTTCAAGGGTGCCTAAATTATCTGTGGTTGGTTTAGTTTGGTTTGCATGCCATATTGCTCTCTTCTCTTAAACAGTTTATACACCACCCGGCTTTTCACATTAATCACCGCAGTATGTGCTCAGTTATCCCAGCCGAAGAGCCATCTATTACATTCCAGTAGCCACAGCCAAATGATCTAATTTTTCTGTTGGTTGTTCTATCCGATGGTTCATAAACCCATAGCTGTTATTACAGTAGCAAAGATAAGTTTTGTTACATCACATTGATGCGTTTGTCATTTTCTTCTTTCTTAGTAGAAATCATGATTAAAATGGGGGTTTGTTCATTAATTTAAAATTTGTAAGTAATAGACTACAACAGCTGCCTTGATTAAAGCAGGTGTGATTGCGCTTTATTTTCAGCCTCCACTTTTTTTGCATCCTCTGCTTTTGGCCTCTACTTTTTTCTTGGCCTCTTTTGGCCTCCGATTTTTTTCGTGGCCTCAAACACCCTTTTGGCCTTGACTTTTTTTTCCCTCTCCGCCACCCCATTTGGCCTTCTAACCCCTTTTGGCCTCCACTATTTTTCCCAGCCTTTTTTTTTTTCCTGGCTTTCCACCTCCCTGTCAACTTCCCACTCCTTTCTTAGCCTCAGGTCTCCAGTGGGCCTCCCTTTCCTCTCTCTGCCTTTTGCCCCTCTTTTGGCCTGAACTCTCCCTTGGGTTTCCCATCTCTACTTCATCCTCAACTTTCCCTCTTTTTCAGCCTCACATTCCTCTTTCAACTCCAACTCTCCCACCTTATTTTTTGGCTTCAATTTCCCCCCTTGTGATCTACTACCCTGTTTTGGTCTCAGCATCTGCCCATCTTCTGCCTCCCTATATTTTTGGCCTCCCACCTTCCTGTCAGCCTCTTTATCTTCTGCTCCCCTTTTTTTTCTGTCCTTCTGCCCCCTTTTTGGCCTCCCAGTTCTTTGCCTCCTGCCCCTTTTCAGCCCAACGACCCATTTTTTGCTTCAATCCTGCTGTTTTGGTTTTGCATGTGTTCTCAGCCTTCAGCCTGTCCCAGGTGTCCTACTGTGTTTCAGTCTTTTCTTTATGGTTTCCTTTTTTCAGTCTCCACTGTGTGCTTCCCACTCCTTTAAGCCCCTACTCATGTAAAATGATCAAAAATGAGCATTTTTGACACAAAAGCGTCTATCTGGCGTATGGACTGAAGTATGAATTTCCAGGGTGATTTCATCCCTCAGCCTGATTCGCTCAATGGGTGTGGACCCTATCCTGAATTTATTTCTCTTTATGTGTAAATAGGTCCCCAGTGTTGCATTTAGGCTGTTTTCCAAACCAGGTAATGACTGGGTTTTGTTTTTTTTTTTTTTTCCCTTGGGAGAGTGTCCAAAATCTTACAGAAGTTGCAACCTTTCCTCATTTTGATTGGGGAAAAAAAGAAACCTTGAAAGAGTCACGTCTTTTATGGTGTTATTGGCACTGAAGCGTGGAGATGGGCGTAGGTGACCTCAGCTGGTTGGGATGAGCTGCTACGGAGGTTTGTTGGTGGACCCAGCTCAGCATTAGGTGTGGGACCTCCTGAGAGGAGAATCAGCTCTTTGCAGTGTGAACCTTTTTCTCATGGCTCTCGCTGGAAGTGGGGTGGCTTCCTCCCATCCAGGTGAATCTCCTTGTTAAGAAAGCAGGCCCTGAGAGAAAGGCTTTAATTTCTTTAGTTCAGTATTAGCCGTGGTCTCATCACAGTTGCTACCACAGCTCTTTCCCACAGACAAGCAGTGAGGTGTCAGCACTGCTGACTCTCAGTCTCCAGTTGGAATTGGCTCCTGTCCCTAAATCTGACCCTGTCTCATCCAGACCTCTTCACCATGCCCTTGTAGATGTACAGTGTCCTTGCAGCTCTGTCTGACTCTGTTTTAATATCTGTAAATACTGTATAGCCAGCCCAAACCGTGACAATACCTTTTCTAATAATTTAGAGAAGTTCTTCTATGGGTCTGTAAGTGCTATGATATCTAGCCTTGCTTTATTATGAACAATAGATGGGGCACTAATTTGTATGTGCACACACAGCGAGATATATAAGGTATTATTGTGGGTGAACTCCTAGAGATGATAAAGACACGTGCGAGCGAAGCTGTTTTGGGGTTGTACTTTCCTCCCGTACAGCTGACAATGGCTTTGAGTCTATTTTGATAGTCTCTTGGGAGTTTGAATTACTTGTCTCTGTGACACCAAACTGTGGGAGAGGACAGTGCAGCTGTGAAAGGCTTGTCCCTCTTCCCACAGAACACGGTCCTGGTGCTCCTCTTCATTGGTGACACGTGGGTCAGACCTGCTGTAGTAAAGCTCGTGTGTAAGTTACCCTCTCAGCAGTGAGAGGGTTGTCTGATGCAGAGGTAATCCACAAACACCAAATCAAATACAACTTTTGTGTGAATGAATAGCCAAAATGATTCATTAAAAATACATGAACACAGATGGCTGTAGAGTAAGAACCACAGCTGTTTGTTCTCCTTACGAACACATTTTGAGCTAAGGTGTCTGAACCATCTTCTAAAAATATGAGGGGGGGAGGACAGCCAACCTCCTGCCTTTAAGAAAAAAGCACAACAGGAGATGTTGTTCGGCTGTAATTCACGTGGGGTGTTGCTCTAATCCATAAAGCACAGCCATGTGTTCACATCCCAAAAGGGCATAATTATTTCATGATAACAGTTCTCCCTAGAGTGGCCCTACTGGTATTTTAAAAGGCATTTATTGTGGAGAAAACCTATATTTTTGGTGCTGACAGTTAAGAATATCGAACAGTAGTTGCAGCTGAGATAGTGATTCACAGAGATTAATGCAGCTTTACAGACTTCTTATTAGCTAGACGCCACTTTTTCCAAGCCAGAGGGGGGGAACAAAAAAGACAAACGTTCTTTAGATAAACGTTAATAAAAGTACAGAACTTCTTCTAGCACCTTCATGCAAACCCCAGTGTTAGTGTCAGGTCCAAAGAGAGAAATGATTCATATTTTTCTTTTAGGAGGCCAAATTGTAGAATTCTCTTTGATCAAAATAGCTGCATCGGTGCTCAGTCAGGTTTTTCCAGGTGCTGCGGGACTCCTGCGAGGGCCTGGAGCAGACAGTGGGTGACATTTGCTTCTGGAGGGAGGGGTTGTGTTGAAAACCTGCGTGTCACGGGTGGTGAGCTTGCCACTTGCTAAATAGCACACAAATAATTGCAACACTGGATTTTGGATCGTCTTCTGCAGATACATATCCTCAGATGATTACAATGCGTTATATAAAACTGGTTCAGGTGCTGTTGTGATGCTACAGGAGAGTTTTACTTTGACAGGCTTTTGAAAGCATATTTCAAAGCTAAGAATTTATTATTCTATAACTATTCTTGTTGAAGAGCTTATATGCACATTTTCCTGAAGTTGTCTTGTATAAATTCTTCAGCTATCCCTTAAACAGTAGCGTGTCTTAGTTCTCAGAGGAATCACTGTATTTGAAATTTATTTTTCATATCTTTTTCACCACAAGTTACAAGCTTACAGAAGAAGAGTGAATGTAGCAAGCTATTTCTCCATTTTAATACTGGCACTCAGGCCTCCAAAAGAAGAAGAGAAGACATTTCATGTTGAAACAGGGTCTGCCAAAACTAGCATTAGTGGTAACAGGAGAAAGCTGACGTGGCTGGGATTAGTGTTACTGTTATTAAGGATGCAGTTAGGAGTAGCACAGAGTGAGGGTTCCGCAGCGGTGGTGCGAGAGTACACGCTATTCATCTAAAAGATTTATAATGCACATGAAATATAAATAAAAACAGATTTATAACATGTAGTAGCATAGATGTGAGAAGCCTGTTGAGATACTGTTTTAGCAGTCAAAGCTTATTAAAAGTCAGTCTGAAAGAAACTGCTTGAAAAGTCCAAACCCTTTTGCTTTTTCTCAGCTGAACATTTCTTCCCTGTGCTTTAACAAGCAAGATGGATCATAGGCCACGGAAAATCTTTTAAAGGAGTCTTCTGAGCATCTTATTTTTCCTATGTATGTGTCTCCTAGGATGTAGCTTAAAACTTTCCCAAATCTGAAAACCTGTTTAATGTAAAATTGGAATCATAATCGCAAAGGTGACTGTAATATGTAATCAGGAATTAAATGTAAAACTTGGTGTTAATTTATGTTGCTACTTTCTGTCAACACCAACGAAGAAAACTTTAAAAGAAAAAAAGAATAGAGTAACCAGAAGGAGGAGATAAAAACAGAATCTTCAGTCTTGTGATTGTAACTATTTTGACACTACAAATGTATTTTCCCTGCTGGTGCTGTTTGAGTAATTTAAGCAGGATAATGATATCCTTGTTGGCTAATCAAGAGAAATGTGCAGGTGGCAGCAGGAACACCCTTGGGTTCATGTCTTGTTGCACACAGAGCTGTGCTACTTTTAAGTTTTTTTTTTTTTTTTTTGAGTAAAATGTGAATCAAGAAGTAGATATACTCCAAAACCCATGATGTGTTTGGTCCAGTGCATGATTTTTCACTGAAAAACAATTTATTGGAAAAAAAATTGACTGCCCCTGCTGTTCTTTCCTAATAATTTAAAAGACAGTATTATGATGGAATTAGAAAGCTGGAAATCATAGAATCGTAGAATGGTTCAAGTTGGAAGGGACCTTAAAGATCATCTGGTTCTATCCCTGCCCTGGGCAGGGACACCTCCCACCGGACCAAGTTGCACAAAGCCCCATCCAGCCTGGCCTTGAACCCCTCCAGGGATGGGGCAGCCACAGCTTCTCTGGGAAACTGGGGCCAGTGTCTCACCACCCTCACAGTAAAGAATTTCTTCCTGAGATCTAATCTAAATCTCCCCTCTTTCAGTTTCAAACCATCACCCCCCCATCCTATCGCTCTGCTCCCTGATAGAGTCCCTCCCCATCTCTCCTGTAGCCCCCTTTAGGTACTGGAAGGGGCTCTAAGGTCTCCCCGGAACCTTCTCTTCTCCAGGCTGAACAACCCCAACTCCCTCAGCCTTCATGAGGTTTGCATGGGCCCCCTTTCAGGCCTGTCCGTGTTCCTCTGGATGGACAGACCCCCCCTTTCCTCCACCATGTTGACATTCATAGTGTAGGCGTTCATTTCTTCTTTTGATTTTAACTGCTGTAGGTACAAAGGACTAGACAGAGCCTCCTGGGTCAGTGAGACCAGCCCTCTGCACTGCAGCTAACACATCACGTATACATCAGGCTTTATTTGCTTGTGTTTCCTCTAAATTTCATTGCTGGTAGCAGAGTAATATCTCTCCAAATGCTTTATTTTCGAGAAAACAAAGGCTAGCTCCATCTTTCCTAAATTTGCAAACACTTAAAGAAAATCCATTTATCTCCAGACACCAGCTTTCTATAGTCCCTTAATTTATAGGATTGTCTATTAAATGGCTGATTAGCTCTGCATCCTTTGTATGTGCTTCAAGAATAGCAATCTCTTTAAAGTTTGTAGAGATTTGTGTTTGCCTGCTATTATCCTTAGTGCTTCACTTGATTGTTTTTATGTACCCTCTTTCTTGTTCACTTCATTTATTGCCAGACTAACCATATCACGTGCTCAGGGATTTGTTAGAGTGTTCAAAGTATTTAAAAATTACCGCATGCTTGATTTCTTTGTATAAGAAAGGAAACCGCTTAGTTTCCTCTTCCCTGCCCCAATCTGTTATTTCCTCCCTCTCAGACAGGAGATGGAGCATGGCACGTTGGGATGGAACAGGGGGTTGTGTTTATCTATGTAGTTCCTGTAAAATGATCAATAAAGTCCTAGAGATCCAGAGATGGCCAGTTTTGGAGGTAGGTGTGTGTAGACCTTCTATGACAGTGAGCTCTCCAGAGAAGACTGAAAGGCTTTTATACTTGAAGTCAGGTACCTATAGGACTGTGACCCAAGGTAAGTCTCTCATGAGAGGGAATTCTCTGCAGTCTGTCCATCTGCTGTCTGGTGAGCATCTGCAGTTGCTCACAGAGGAAGAAAAAAAACTTCCTTGCCTTCCAGAAGTATCCATTGGACCTGCTCATCTCTGCTGAATGGAGAGTAACACCAAATTGGGGACTGGTGTCCTTGAACACCATCACTGCTGTCCTTGTGCTCTAGCACGTTGCACTCAGGGAACCAGATGTTTTAGCGCATGGCTGGTAGGTGGTAGAGCAACACAGTTGTTGTATACGCAGTGTTCAATCAAAATCAAGGAATTTTGAATGGAAGTCCCTGTGGTTGTAAGGACCCAGAGCTTTGTCTCTGCTATTGTCCCTACTGCCTGCAGAACTATGAGGTGTTGGACAAAAATGTATTTCACAGGCTTGAGTGTAACACTCAGGTTTGTTAACCCAAAGCCGCAGAGAAATCCCACTGTCTGTTGGTCATCTTTTTTCACCAGAAAAGCAATTTTCAAGACTTTAGACATGTGCTGCTTGTCAGTGCCGATATCAGAACAAGGCAGTGGTGTTCATGGGAAGCTTTCACTCCAGGGATTCTGGAATCATTTCACCTTTGCAAAGACAAAATTCAGTGATTTTTGCCATTCTCCAGAGCAAACAGTTTAGATAGAGAACTGCATAAGCAAGTGGGGTTCTTTTCAGCTGGGGACTCTCCACATTTCTTAGATTCCAAAGAGGCTGGGATATAAATGCCCATGGTGATCTTGGCTGCCCTGAGTCACTGTAACGGAGTCCTGAATCCTGTCTGTCTTTCACCACTAGAATAAATTGCCTTGCCATTCTCGGGGAGGTGGAATCTGGTGTTGGTGCAGCAATTGTTTTTGTTTGTTTTTAATAACAAGCTTTAAGGCAATAACAGGCAGGCAGTGTCAGCCTGATGTATTCTGGTTTGATTTCAGGCATTACACAAGGGAACAGACTATTTCCACATCTCCCCCTAGAGCTCTTTAGCAACAACAGCAGCAATAATAATAACAATCCAGGTTATTAAAAAAAACGAAAAGAAAGAAGAAAATATCAGACCAGTTCCCTTAAGGAGTAGCACAAAGCCATGGCGAAGGTCCATAGGACTGGGCATCTTTGCTCCCAGTGTAAGAATAGTGCACATAAATAACAATATACAACGGTGTTGCACAATAAACATTTCTGACATTCAGGAGAAATCCTTTTCTTTCAGTTGAGGAAAAATATTAGGCTTTTCACCGAAAAGGCTGTCTCCTCAACCCTTGCCTATGTAGGAAAACTCATTTTTACCTAAGCTTGTTAGAACAAGCGGTGAGAGAACTTGTGGAATTGCAGCGAGTCAGGCTAACGCCCAGGATGGCTACCTGGAGAAAAGCAGTGAGTTACGCCATGGGGGGGCTTAGTCTAACCCGAAGCGATGGGCTTGGAGGCTTGAGAAAGAAGAACGGTGAATGTCAGTAGAGGGAACAGCTGATGCCTTTTTAATGAGAGAAGGGTCAGTGGGCTGGCAGGAGAACTGATGAACTGCCAGTATAATGTGCTGCGTGTAACACCGAGACAAGGCCGTGTACTGGATTTTAAGAGCAGAATGTCTGTCCCCAGGAAATGGCGCAGACTTACGATCTTTATAGCTTTAGTTAGATCTTTTCCTTCCTTTCTATATTTCTTTTTTAATCTAAAATGATTAAAAAGAGAACCTCTAGGCTCTTTTGTGCTGGAAATCTCAAGAGGACAGTTTTGGATTTTCTGGGTGGTTACCAGATGTTGTGTTCATATGGTGCAGAAGACAGGAGGTTAAGAGAAGAGTTGAGGAGAGGGGAGCAGTGCTGGAGGGAAGAATTGTACAAATCTTTTGTGCTCTCTCAGCAAAGGTTTGTATGAGCATTTCATCAGAGCAGGAACAGTAGAAATGAAACCTCTCTCTTATCAGATTGGAGGAAGGTGGTAGCATTATAGAAATATTGAGTGTGTGACCTTAGTTTTTCCATTCAGAACCAAGTATGGGGTTAAGGCTTGTACTGGAAAAACTTAATCCTCTGAATGTGTAGCCAGGTGGGAAGAGAGGGTAAAAATGGTATTACAGCGGATGGAGCCAGGTGCAGAACCATTATATTGTAGGTTGTGGCAGACATAGAAGGTTCTTCTGACTAACTTTTAAGCCATTGTCTGCAACCCTGATGCCATTATAGGCAGAAGATATTTTTTCATCACAAGTTATCCTAATGAATTGCATTAATTGCAAAGTTTTTGTGTTGATTTGTCTGGATTGACTTTCTCTCCTCAAGGTCTTTGAGGCAATAGTTAACTAAGAGTTAAAAGAAACCCTGTTTTTCAGGGAATACATGATGGGTATGGCTGCAGTGTCAGCTGAGAGTTATGCTAATGGAAAGGATGTAAAAACCAAATTTGAAGCGTACACATTAGTGAGCACGGTCGTTGGTTAATTAGTGTTTTAACATGTGCATTGTGGTATGATTCAAAGGCCCTAAAAGATCTCTCTGACTGCATTTCCAACACGAGGCATTTTGCCTTATATCAAAATGTTCCAGAAATGCAGGTTCCATCTAAAATAGCCAATGTAATTTTTTGGACTGAGAGAAGCAAAACAAATCTCTTTTGTTTCTTTCTTGTTTTAACCTTCTCCGTGTTCTTCAAAACAAGGCATTAATCAATGACAATAGAAACTGCTACTCTTAGAGCTGTCAATGTTTATGGCTTTGGGTTTAATAGCAAGGACATAAATATATACTTTTCATTACATTTTTGCTGTTATTTGCTCATCATCCACAGCATCTGATATTATCATAACTCTTTGGTTGAAGCTATTAAAGTTATGGTTTGTAGCTCACACTGGCATGAAGCAGACAGAGAGCCATAAAAGTAAAAAAAGCCTCATAGATTGAGATTCAACTATTAGGCAGTATTGGTCGTTTTCTCACTATTCACATAACAGCAGCTCTAATCTTGGTAGATGGTATTTTTAACCTTCCTTCCTTATCCCGCCCCCAGTGAAATTTCTCCTCTTCAACTACTAGATGATCTTTATGGTCCCTTCCAACTCTAAAAATTCAGTGAAATTCAGTGAAACTTAAGCTACAGTCACGCTTGCCATTGGAAGTGCAGGATGGTATTTGGCTTGTTATGGACAAACACTACAAAGCAAAGGAAGTCTGTTGATCTATTGAACAAAAGAAGCAATTCAATTAGGGCTTAATGAAGAAATGACTTGAAGCGGCTCTTGCCATTGGCCATTGTGGTGCCCACCCCAGTTCTGGGCTTGGGACAGTAAAGCTCCCCTGGATCACTTAGAGGGGCATTTTCCAATGGAAAATCTTTGCAGAGACACTTTCTATCTCTGTGTTCAGCTCTGTCTGGGAAACTTCTCCAGTGGGGCCTGGAGCTTTTAATCTTCATTAGGAGGACTCCTCGCTGTCAATA
This sequence comes from Numenius arquata, assembly GCF_964106895.1. Classification (NCBI taxonomy): domain Eukaryota; kingdom Metazoa; phylum Chordata; class Aves; order Charadriiformes; family Scolopacidae; genus Numenius; species Numenius arquata. Next base: position 4,370,674 of record NC_133583.1, on the reverse strand, counting down.
CTTTGGCCTGTTTACAAGTGTGTGGGTAGAAAGACAATGAACTAATAAAAATAGTTTATCAATTAAAGGTGGCCAATGAGAAAATAAAGCCTCAGTTGAGACTTGTCAGGGTAGGAATGATCTGAGACAGTGACTTCATGGGTATAAATCATTCATCTTCTGGCAGAAGATGCCTCGCTTCCTTCAGCTGTGGCTTGAAAATGCTAGCAAGAAATTATAGATCAAATTCTGATCTCATTTTAAATTCCTGTGGATTTGCTAGGGTCTGATAGGATACATCCTAATCTTTCCACCAGAGTTGGAGGAAGAATCTGTATTCATATAGGCCTGATCAAAAATCCACTACCTTTAGTGACTTTTGAACTAACTACTAAGAACTACTAGCCGTTTCATACTGAGTCAGTTTAAATTTATGTTTACCCACTGTATTTCAGAATATAAATTTACAAAGAGTACCAATGCTCTTTCATCTACCCCCCTTCAGAACTAGTCAGTCAGCTGTTGCCAGAGACTTATTTTTGCTGCGTTTTCCCAGCTTTCTGCAAATAATCCAGGCTTATCCTTAAATAGCCCAATTCTGTGTTAAAGCATGCATCTGTCTTCAGCTTTCTCTGAACATTTTAAGATTCGGAAGGACTTCCGAGCTGAAGGGAGATGGTGGGACCTACCTGGGAATAGCCTGGGAAGGCTAAGATTTGGACCTGCTCCGGATGGTGGTGTGATACACAGCTGCTGGAGGGAGGCTCTTCCTGCTCCTGTGCTTTGGCGTCCAGTTCTTCTTTTCCTGTTCTAACCCACGGTGTTGCTGCAGAATTTGTACCACAGTTTTTGGGTATTTTTTTCAGTACCACAGTAAAATTTCAGTCCCACACAGAGGACGATGTTTGCTTTGAAAGAGACTAGAAAGGTCTCAGAGGAGAGATCAAACACCTCATTGTGTGTCCCGGCATGTGCGGGGAAGTCTGATGTGTCAGCAGTTCCATTCTCCTTGCTCCTCTCTTAATTCCTAAGAATCCAGTGAAATGGTGGAACCTGTTGAGAATAACCCGCTGTAGAGTTTCCATGTGCCTGGTGGTCTGTATGAGGAAGGTTCCCTGTGTCAATGTTTAAACAAAAATGCTTTTGTGGCTGTGTGTGTGGAGAAGTTTGGTTGTGCAGGAGGAGCAAACAGACAGCGACTGGAGCACTGCGCTCGTTGGCTGAACGAGAGAACTACAGATGCTTTATTCAATCCCAGTGTTTTTTTAGCTGGTCACCTCCTGTCCTGGCTGAATTCCTCTTGACACCTGACCGCTAGTTGACAGCCCTGAAAATTAGCCCTTCTGCAGTGTGACCTTCCACAAGACAGCCAGTCTTGAGAGAGGACAAATTTAAGATTGGCCCAAGATGAGGAAGAATCACAAGCTAAAACACAGAACCTGTGAAAGGCCTGCAATTGCTGCCTTTTGTAATGTTCTCTTTTTCACCATGGGTGCTCGTTCCTAATCCCTTTTAGCCCTATCACATGGTCTATCTTCATCGGGGATAAATTGCTTTGGAGCAGAGGAGCAGGGAAGAACAGGGTTCCCTCTGCCTGGGAACAGGTCATTCCCTTTGGCTTCCCACAGCCGTTTATGTATCTGAGGACCACAAGCACATGAGATCTACCCGAGGGGTCAGTTTTTCAAAGACTATTGACTTACACGGGAAAGTGCTGGCTGCACTTGTGAACATAGTTCAAGATTCTTAATTTGGTTCAAATGTATTTAAAAATCTTTTGAAATACTTTTTCAGGTGAGTGATACAGTCAGCGACCGAGTGTAACTTGTGTTCCTGTTTGGTTTTAACGAAAGCTTGTTGTCACCTGAACTGATCAGCCTGGAACATGAGAGATGGGTGAGAGATGTTTGAGGGCTTGGTGGAATAATTAAAGTAGAATATTGTGAGGTACGTTGCTGGGGTCCATTGCTACTGTTGGTGGGTAACCTGCGTCTGAAGCAGGTCTCCTCCTCCTCCTCCAGTAGAGTGACAGAGGAACTGGAGAGGACAGAGAGACTGGAACAGGCTTCCCAGGGAGGTCATGGAGTCCCCTTCTCTGGAGATTTTCAAGACCCGCCTTGATGCAGTCCTGAGTAATGTGCTATAGGAAATCCTGCTTTAGCAGGGGAGTTGGCCTAGATGATCTCTAGAGGTCCCTTCCAACTCTGACAATTCTGTGATTCCGTGTTTAAGGCAACCTCGTTGCCTCAGATGTTGGTGATGACTCGAGGTTTAAAGCTGTGCTGGGAATATACAAGCCCTTTGGCAGGCACTTGTTAGTTAGCAGAATTACTGCATTTTGGGCTTGTGTGCCCCTGCTGACGGCACTAATCTTCATGTTAGGAAACAAAGTACCAGCTGTGCCTGGCCCTATTTGTACTACTTTAGCCACATGGATGTTCATCCATTTAATTTGGAAATATTTCTCTGCACTCATCAGCAGCCACATGCAGGCAACTGAAATTGCCACATTTATTCTGACTTTGTTTTGAAAACGACAGATGCTACATTATAAAACATGGGAAAAGGGTTTTCTAGCTTTGGGTTTGTTTCTCGTTTGTGTGTGAGTGTTTGATATATAACCTATTAATGCTGATGAAGCTGGGAAGCTGCTTTTCTCCAGCAAGGTCTGCTCCTTCTCCCAGAAAGTCAAGCAAAGCTTCCACTGGGGGAACTGGTGCCGTTTATGCTTAGGCAAAGGATGTAGAAACTGTACTGGGACTCGAGAAGGAGAAGAGTTGGCACGTGTGTGACTCACAAATACAAGCAGATGTGTTATGTGGTGGTTATTACTTTTTCTTAATAATGTGACTTTTTTTCCCCAGCCTGAATAATTCAAAGGAACAATACTGTTGTTCGCATGCCTGAAAGCGTGTAACCTTCTCTGTCCTCTGGGTGGGCGGGGGTGTGTGTGTGTGTGCGTGTGTGCTGCTTCCAGAGCAGATATTTTAAGGGGAGAAATACAGAAACATCTGCCAAGTCTTGTGTGTCAAATTCAAGCCTTGCACAGCGGCTTCTCTTCTCCTGCCTGCCTGCGTTTAGGGCCGTGATACGCTGTTTTACAGCAGGATGCTTGAGCTTTGTTCCTATTTCTTGAGCTCACGAACCAGCTGTTGCTTGGGGTCGCTGATGGGGCCGGGAACTGTGCCACTGTGCTGCTTACCAGGGCCCCAGAGGATGCTGCTAATACAGGCATTGCCCTGTCCCGCACCTCAAGGGCCACTCACGTCACCTTTCTAAAAACCGAGACCCTGCCATTGTTCGCATTAGGAAAGCTTAGTACTTAGGGCGCTTAATTAAAAGCCTTGCAGGACTGGGACATGAAGGAAAGAATAAATGAAGCAAAAACTTTTAGCCTCATTCAAAAACACTGACACAGGAGAAAGCTGTGTGGTTGGACATGTAACAAGGGTCAGTCTTTCCTTACCAGAGACAGTTTTTGATGACTTTAGGATGGAAATACTGAAAAAGGCTCATCGGCTCATTACCAAACGATCATGTAGTGCTTGCCGCTGCCTTGAGCTCAGTTTGTGGAGAGGGGCCTGTGGAGTTCCTCTGAATGAGAGCTCAAATGCGTCAGATCAGAGAAGCGTTTTCTGGAATAGCTTTGTAGAATTGGCTTTGTTTTTTGTTACGTTTGGCGTCTGCGTTTGCTGGACCTTACGGCGTAACTGAATCGTGTTTCTTGTGGAAATTATTTGGATGTGACCTTACTGCTTTTATTTTGGCTGCTGCCTCGAGCCCTAGGGACCACTAAATGGTGGATGCCTACATTTAACTGGAGCTAAGCAGAAATTGGACAAACCTTAGGTACCTTCAATTTGCAGCCTTTTGATTTACTTTTATTAAGCTATTATAGCTGGATTTGCCTTTTGGGGAGTCTTTGTTTGTGGCATTCTAAGCTAACAAAGCCCAGCTAAGCCGAAGGATGGATTATCGAAAATCAAAGCTAGCTCTCCTAATAGGGACAATGGAATCCCGCCTGGTCCGAGCCTCGCCGTGACACCTGGGAGGCCCGCGCTCCAATATGATAAAGTATTTTCTTTGAGAGAAGGTCAACAAAAGTTCACTTTTACAGAGAAATTCTTATTCTCAATTAATGGGGCTCCCTGTTGCATGGTCCTGCCGTTGCTTAACATAAAAAGGATGGATTGTCAAAGAAATTACCTTTAAAGTTCCTCCCTGGCAAACTTATCTGAAAGGACAGACCAAGTGTTCTCTGCTGGCCAGAGTGAGCGGTCCATGACCCAGCCACCCAAGCTGGGTGCCCTTTTGCAGTTCTGCAGTTTAGGATTTGTCAGCATTTTCATTTCAACCCCTTGTTTCTGGGCAATTGCTGTTCTTTAGGGTTGGGTTTTTTTTTTTAATAATAGAATCTCCTACCTGGGTTTCAGAACAAGCCATTTAATCTTTTTGTGCCATGGAAATGCAGACATTTCCAGTCCTTAGGGGATTTTCCTAGTCCCAACACAGCAGATTTATAATTTAACATGAAATACTATGTGCTTAAATCATGTGAGATGGACTAGGTCCATTTTTGGACCTTAATAACTAAACACAAAATCAAAACACAGAAGCAGAGACAGACTTGGCATTTATTTTTTTTTTTGTATGTGTGTGCATTACGTATGTAATTTCCAGCAAATTTAATTGATCCCTAGTCATAGCTGGGCCCAGACCCAACTGACAGACTGTGGGGATTATTCCTTCTGCTCCCTTTCTGACTTAGCTGACTCATTTTTCCCAGAAAGGGGGGAGATGGGAGTAGGGTGCAAGAAGCTCATGACCTAAGGCCAACATCATCTGCTGGGAGAAATAGGTATGGGCTGTTTGGACTTGCTTTAACTTGATTTTCATGTCTGCATACAGGTGCTTGAAAAAGGTATTGGAGAAATTGAGTTAGCTTTTAAAAATTACTTTGTTGTTGCATAGAAGGAAATAGTAAGAATATCAGCCCAGATTTTTATGTGGGCTTTGACTCCAGTGGAGCTACACTGATTTTTATAATATTGGCATTATATTTTCGTAAATTAAAACACTAATTGGAGCATTGTTACCAGGTCGTTATTTTCATTAATAATTGCTTTGGTTAAATCTCGTCTAAGAAACAGTCTGTCTCTCAGAAGATGACACAGTTTTTCATAGGAAACTGGTAGAACTTTGTTCTACTTTGGACTTGATGAGCAAAGAGCTTTGCAATTATGCTCTTCAATCCATGATGTCCATGTCTAATTTAGGTAACAGAAGTCAGATGAAGCTTTAATTCCAAATATTCAAAACTGGCAGATTGAATCCAGTAGCTTTTCATTAATTTTGGTTTTGTGTTTTCTACCAAGTTTTTGGAGCAGGCAATTGCATCTTTTTATGCTGCAGAAATGAGGATGTTTCCAGTGTTTTGGGCATTTTAGAATTCCAGCAAGGTGCTCTAGGACCCAACTGAGAGGAGGAATTGACACAAGAATGCTCCTCAGTGGTGCATACCAAATCGTGAACCTGCCCATTATGATCAGTCCTGCAACAGAAATAGTTCCATAATTAATTTTGCAGTATGAGCTCTGACACAGATCTCCTGGAGCTTCAGGAGGGATCCAGCTTGGGGTGATGGGTATGTTTGCAGGGCTGTGGGTTGATTAGTACTTTTTTAAGCAGTGACCATTGGAAGGCATGTGGGAGGTACGGTTAGCAGCAGAAAATCGAGTCCTGTTCCAATATGCAAAGCTGTGATGGCTCTTTTCATATCCTTCACTAGTACAGTTTAGGGTGATTAACTATGTAAGCTAATAGTCCGTTTTCTAATCATCTGAGATTGCTTGGAGTCTCTCAGATCACGTAAGTGGGCTTTGTGTCAGGCCCGTGTACTAAAAACCTCATGCTTGAGCATGAAATCAGCCCAGCCAACCTTTATATGTGACCCCCCCCTTTATTTTTTTTTTTGATGTATAATATATACCACTGTCTCGACTACCATTAGTCTTTCCAGTGGCCGATCTTGTGTTTCTGATGACATGAACTGGGAGTGAGCAGCTTTCCCCAGAGAAGCCCTTGAATCTCGTACTACTTTGTGTCATGACAGACGCTTGGAGAAAAGGGGCATTAATTCTGTATGTTTGCGTTTGAACAGTGAACACCTCCTCACCAACCCTGTGTAGCTGAGAAGCTGTACTCGTTGAAGAAACCCACCACCCTTCCAGATTAACTCTGGCTGGAGCTCACAGAAGCTGTTCTGTTGCAGAAATGAAGCTGCTGGGATGAAACCCCAAGCAGAATCCTTGCTATTTTGTCACATTCAAGAATTTACGTTTAATGAAACCGGGGGCCTCGGGATGGAGGTACAGCATCTGCTGTGACAGTTTCCGTCTTACTTCTGTTTTTTGAGTTTTCTCTCTAATTAGTTTATGTTCCAATAAATCCTTAATACAACAACTGCCTTAAAAAACAATTGAAAATAAAACAAAAAGAGGAGTTTAATTTGCTTATGGCTTGTTTTGTATGGCTTCCAGGCATTTGAGCAATTTTGCTAACAAGTATCCTGTAACCTATTTCCAAAGGCCACTAGCAGATAATTATATTTGGTTAATTTACATACTTTCAGTTTATAATCCTAATTAGTTCTCCAACCAGTAGTCCCTAGGCAATATGTAGTCTTACCTCATTTTATTTGCCATCCCTAATGTGCAAGTTCTCTTCTTTTAATTTACAAAAAAATGCTGTTAGGTTTGGTTCAGGGCTTTCCCATTTCAGTGCGCCTCTAAACCGGGTGATTCCACGCTGATTTAAACCCTATTTGCAAATAAGTATTTTACATTTTTATAGATCTTACGTCTGGGAGACGTTCTGCAATTTGGGGAAACTGACCCCAGTTTGACACGGAGCCGATTTTTATTGTAAAGAATCAGGTCAAATTCCACACCAACCTGTACCCAGGGTGTCCTGTTTACATCTCTGGTTTGCTGTAGAGGAAAAAGGCAAGGGATGGGGACGGAGGTGTTGGTCTGTAATCTCTTGTACTGGTGCCACGGCAAAAGTGGAGACGGGGTGTGAGACAACCAGAATCAATAACGGCTGCGATGGAGCCTCCAGGGAGCTGCGCTCACCAGCTCCGTGAGAGGCTCTGGCAAAACCTCTCAGGCTTCTTGGCAATTGCTTGTTCCCCCTCTGTGTATTTAGGATTTCTCACTGGGCTCAGTTATCACCCAAGCTTCAGATTACACTCAGTAAAGTGGCTGAGGAGGAAGGGAAAACGAGGAGGGTGGAAGTCAAGATTTACACTTCCAGGCGAGCAACACTCCCTTTAGTTCCTTCCAGGTTCAAATGAACTTCCGAAAACCCTTGGAATGAACTTTCTCAATGGAAGGAGCACACCTCCCAGTGCTGACTGGTGTTGACGCTGTGTCCAGCCAGGGTGAACCCACCACATTGAGTCAGCATCTTGCTGTGGGACGGGCCCCTGTGGCCAGGCTGAGGGTGGCACTTGTTGCCCTGCAGGGTTGTGGAGGAGTTAGTGGAGAGCGCTGGGTTTTGGGTAAAGCCTGTAGCGAGACAGGAGACCCAATCGCCACTGCTGCATGGAGATTTCTTGCGTGAGATGTCCTGTAGGCAACTAGAACAACACTTTCAGTTGTCTTTTAAGCACGGGGGCATGTTCTATAATGCAATTTTTAGAAAAGCTGTTGGATGAAATATTTCCTCTTAGGCACCAAAGGCTGCTTTCTGGTCTGATTCAGTTCACTGTAATGAAGTCAGGTTTGGACTAACATCATGGTAATATCTAATGTTTCCTTGCAAGCATTAAAAAGACCCCAAATCTCCCTTTTCAACACCACATCACGTACTTCGATGAGGCAATGAAAAGGGGTGTGTGATAACTGAGAAAGGCAAAGGAAAACCTGTTGTTTGCAAAGCTTTTGCCTGGATTTCCAGGATAACCGATAGATTCTGTGAACTGATGCTAGTTAATAAATCATAATATTAAAGGAGAGAGGTGATTTTTAACTGAGAAAAATAACAAATGTTTAGTGAGGAAAAAACTCAAAGGTGTGAGAATAATTCTTGGCCAGTAATTTTATTTCAACATCATAAAGACTGTAAATTTTATACTGTTGATGCTTTGGTGTAATTTCTACACATCACACTCAAATTCCCAAATACGTTTCTGCTGTTACACACACGCATACAATGCTCAGCATTTATATACCGATGTCTAAAGGAACCATTACCTGTGAATTTATTCCAAAGGAGCCTGTTTTTATGAAGAACACATTGATGATGATGATGATAATTCTTTCTCTTTAGAGCATTTCAAATCTTACTCTGGTATTTCCAGGTAGACTAAAGATGGCTTAAATCTCTTTTCATGCCTGGGTTAAGGCTTGTGATTCCACACTAATCATAGCTCTGCTTGTGAATCTGAATCTCTGGACTTTAGGAGAGGCTGTGTTTTGCTATGGCACTCACACCTGCAGTTGGGATGAACAGAATATGAACTCGGAGTAAAGCAGATTTGAGCCAGAGACAGCGAGTGTCTTGTGTTGAAGGCAGTGTGTTGTGAAAATCCTGTATTTTTCCTGCTGTACCACTTGTGATGATAATGGCTGGCAGTGTGTCTGGTGAAATCCTAGCTCTAACAAAGTCGACAGAAAATCTTTCATAGAGTGGAGTAGGACTAGTATGTTATCCCAAAGGAAACCATTGTTTGAAGATAAATTCACAGAGGGTTATTGACATGAGCGCCAGATTTCGAGGGACAGTGACAATTTATGCGGGCTGAAGATGCATTTTCCGGTCTGTAAAAGAGTTTATTGTGCAATACGGTGGATGCACATTCAATGCTAATTCAGTGCTAGTCCACAAAGGGAGTGGGAAAACCCTCAAATCTGTTATTTACTTCTTTATAGTAGACAAAATAGGGACTGATAACCTCTTAATCTCTTCCCTTCCAACTTTACACTTCTGTCATTAAGATTATAATTTTTGCTCTGTACAGTTAAGACAGAAGAGTCCAGAACAAAAACTGGGAAGGGTCTGGGAGCAAGTTTTCTGTGGGGGCAAGAGAAAAGGGATGGAGAATCTGGGAGCTATTCGTAATGAGTCTACATTACTTAATGCAGCAGAATATTCCAATTTATATCTGACTTCTTAATTAGAAAGAGAAAGCAAGAAAAGGAGCATGACACCTCTTTGACATTTAGTTTTTGTCTTTTTTACCGTCTCTTTTAATTTATACATGCTTTAATTTATGTATTGTCTGTTTTTAATGCCGACTGTCACTGAAGCTTTCAAGTTGGTTTTATATACCATTAAGATACCATGAAACAAAGCAGAACAGGAGAGTAGAAGTCCCATTTCTCATTTACAGATCATCTGAAATGCCTTGTGAGTTGGATACACATTGCTTGATTCTACCCTCGTGTATTTCTCATACTTCTCTCTTGTCTCTTCCCTTCATCTCTCCTTCCCTCAAGAAAACCTCAATCCAAATTCCCCCCAAAGTCAGGATGCAGATAATTCCGTTAGGTTGGACTCTGGAAGGCTGTCCAGGCATTCCCACAGCGCAGGAGCTACCCTCCAGGAAAGAATACTCTACGTGGTGAAACCAGAAGGCAGTGCAAAGAATTTAAAATAGTTTGAAATATAAAACAATAATTTATTTTACCTCATTTTACTTGTTAACGTTTGTAGCTAATGATGATTTCATGAAACTGCTTTTATAATTCAATACATTCAAATCTAGAAAGCAAACAGTTACTACCATGGGCCTTTCAAATTCCACAAACTGTCTTATATAAACAAATTAGCTGTACATGCACATTTTTTCAATAGGTTGCAACACTTGCAAACATGCTTTAAAATCCTTTAAAGCTGCAGTATAGCGTACTTTGCTTCAGGCTTTTCAGATGAAACCTATATACTTTCTTCAGAAACCTTAAAAAGAAAAATGTTTAAATGTTGAGCATAACTCTAAAAACTGCTGTTTGATAAATGTTCAATATTACAAGAGAATGACTCTAATTCTGAGTTTAAACCTTGAGCTAAATATTGATAAACAGCACTCTTGTGTAGAAGTGAACAACAGCAAAATAATATCACAAAATATGGTTTCACAAAAAATACGTATGTGCAGTTGCTCTCGTGGGCTTTTTGCATTATTTTTTTTTTAGGTAAAGAAAAGCACGGGTACCTTTTAATATGAATATAGTTTAAGCAAATTACCTGTGTAAGTATGGTTAATACATTTCTGATATTTAAACACTTCATGTAAAAGGTAACAAGTAAAAAAGTACAATCAGTATTCCAAAAAGCACTGCTAATATTGCCTTTGAAGGAGACGGGCGAGCTTCCTCTCCGCTTCCGAACGGAGAGCCCGGCACCCACAGTTGTAGAGTTCAGTATTTGAACTATAAACTCGATGAACTGTATCTTATATACAAAAATCTTGCCACATTGAACGAGGCATTGATTTCTACCCCAATGGTAGTGGTTTATGTACATAATTTAGCAATGGTGATTATACAGTAGTCACTGACAGGAAGGAATTGTACACCCGTGTGCCATCTGGTGACTTTGTTCCATGGGTTAGCAGTTCTTGGATTGTCATCCAATTGTCAAATATCTTTTTATTTCTCTTCTTCATCATTTTTTTGTGGCTCAGTTCAATGATGTTCATCTCTTTCTTTTCTTCTGCACCTTGCTGTTCCTTTAAGCAATCTAACCTGCTCTGCATCATGAACTCACGCCGCCTCCTCTGCTCCTTCGCTTTCACTAGATGCTGCTTCCTCTCTTCCTTGCTCCAGTAACGACCCATCTTCATTTCACTTATGGCATCGTCGTCGGTGGTCATACCACTGCGCTCCTCCTTAATCTTTATGGCACGTTCTCTCAACAGCCTGTCCCTCACCGGCCTCTTCGTAATGTAGCGGGTCCCATCGCTTCGGACCTTGACTTTCCACTCCATCCTGGGCTCGCTCTGGCTGGAGTTAAAGTCTTTGCACATACTCACCAGGCTCATTTGGCTCTGTGCGTACTCCACCGCTGACTTCTGCTGGATCAGCTGCATGTAGCTCTGATAGTGCTGGGCATGGGCAGGAATATGAGCATGCTTGTATGGAGAGTGATGGTACGGGGAGACGTAGGAACCTGAAGGTTTTTGACCATGAGTAGGGCTTTTACTTCCATCACTGGCTTTTCTCTCCTTGCTTTCCAGCTGCTTGCCGAGGTCGGGATCTTTAGCAGAGGCGTGGCATTTACCAGTGCTGGATTCATGGCTTTCTGAGCTAGCAAATAAATTCTTTTGGGAGACGTTATATGCCACTGCCCCCTCGCTACCTTGACAGTTGATGCCTTCTGCAGTTCTGCGCAGGGAATTGTCAGGGGAGATCTCCAGCGTGAGCGGTGTGCTTCGGCAGCTCTCCCCCGTGTTATACGCACTCGAGCTATCCTTGTCAGACTTCTCGGGGAGCTCCGTGATGTCTGAGAGCTCGTGCCTGCGAACATCGATGCTCGTGTTATAGTTGCGGAACCCGCTGTTGTGTAGCATCCAGGGCTCCCGGTACTGATCCTTGAGCTGCTGCATTTTATGAGCTCTCACGATATTCAGGCACTCCAGCTCGATATTGCGCAGCTCCTCATTCAGCATCTCCAGCTCTCTGTCAACACTTTCTTGGTCGCTTTTGCTCATATCCAGCGTGCTGTTATGATAATACAGACTGTAAGGGTTGGCAGACTTCACCTGGCATTTCAGTTCCAGCAGTTCCCGGAATCGCTCGCATTCGTCTACGGGGATGCCAAGGAAGTCGACGTCTGTGCAGTCGGCCGAGATAAATGACTCGTTGCTGAACTGCATATCGCCGCTTCCCAGGGTGTCGTGGCTGTACGTCAGCTTCTTCTGGCTCCCTAAAGTGTTGGAGGAGGTGGTGTGATCGTCCGCGTTGTTCTCCTGCTCGGAGCTCTCGTCGTTGCGAGTGCTGTCGTCAGTGCGCCCCACGCCGCTGTCCTTCTCGTGCTGGTTAGATAAAATAGTGGCTGTATCTGTGGTACCTCCGTCCTCCTCGTGCTTCTTCTAACAGCAAAAATCAAAAGACAGAAAGAGAAAATTAGGGCAAGGACATAAAATATTTCAGGGTGTTTAGTTTTCAGTAGTTTTAGTTTAGGTTTTAGTTAGATTTTAGTTTTTAGTAGTTTTCTTAATCTGTCACTTGTTACACTTTCTGCATCTTTGTCTTTTACTTGTATGGAAATAATATTATCAAGAACTCATAGAAATGGTGACCCAAAGCACAGCCTGCCGTGGATGGCTTTTCCAGAAGAACCCGAGGTCTGCTTTTCAGTTATAGAGCAGCAGTGGTAGAATTCACATTTTCCAAATGTTTCTTCTCCCACTTAAGGGCACAAAAGTATCCAGTTTTACTGCGGTGCCAAAGTGAGAATATGTCTCTTCAAAAATTGTGGATGCCACAGAGGATGTAGAGTTTTAGAAAACTCTAGAAGAACTCTAGACAAAAACTGAAAAACTATTAATGAACTTGTATGATTGCATTAATGACGGCAGCGTGATGGGGAATACAGGCCCAAATCTGTGGCCCTGCATAAACTTTGCTATGAAAAGCCTTTTTCTTTGCCTTTCTCCCTATATATAGACCTTATTTCACTCGTTTGCCTGAGTTCTCCATTTGGATTATAAGGTTTCAGGAAGCGGGCTGTTTTCAGTATGTGCAGGCATATCAAATAGGGAATTTTATGAGTGAGCTCTCTGCCTGCTATATCTCCCACACACCTACTTTGGACTTCTCTCAGTGACCACAGCCAGAACGGTGCATTTCAAGGAACTGTGATCATGTTGTTGTAAGGGGCAAAATCAAAAAGTAACATTTTAAAACTTGATTTTACAGAGAGTCCTTTTGCCTCGATCATCATTCAGGACACTAAGTGTATTCAGTCAAGCTCAATATTGGAATATTGAGTGGAAGGTGAAGTTTTGACACCATGGCACAGCAGAAGGGCAGTACCTGCTGAAGCATGCTGGCGGTAAATTGCATTGCCTGGTGGTGCTGTTCCTCTAACATGTCCATGTGTAAGTCATCCAGAAAATCATTTCTGTCATCATCCATCCATCCTTCATCCAGCTATGTGGAAAGGGAGAGAAAAACCAAACCAAATGTTGTCAAAGGAATGAAGACTGACATAAATTATGTTCTTTCTTTGTGAAAAGTGATTGGGAAATCTTAGGAGAGTCTCTCCTGTGTCCTGGGAAGGAGCACGTCTCCTTGTGCTAAGTGTGGGTATGTACTGTCCTGCCTCCACCTCCAGCAGCAAGCTTTTATTTTCAGCAGCCTTTATATATATAAAAAAAAACCCAGCCTTTTCATCTATGGAAATAATTCTAAGAGTTGGGGCTGTTCTGCTTTGTGTGCGACTTGATTAGGATGTATAGAAACACCCAAAAGCCCACAGCTTGAATGCACCACTTGGCGAGGCAGCATCAAGGGCCGGAGGGAAAAATGCTGACGAGGTGTCTGTAAGAATTTTTACTCCCAACCTCAATTATCCCCAAGGGAAAGCTCAGAAACATGTAAGCAAACAGGCTGGTCGTGAACTTGACTCCGTGTCTGCAGGTGGGTGGGCAAGGGATGCTCTCCCAGCACCAGGAGCAGAGAGATCAAACAACAGCGCTCATGGCTGTATGTTCAACATCTTTGTTGTGCTAATCCCTGCTCTACAAAGGGATCTGGTTCAACCTTCCCTTACAGCCTAGGATGCTTCTTGACAGCATTTAACTACATTAAGAGATGGTGTATAAAGGGCTAAATAATAGTTTTTTTTAATGAATCGATAGCTATAGGAATGAGAGTTCAGTGTGGTCTTCAAAGCTATGGCTTCAAACCATCCATAATACCTCACACTGATGTTTGTAATAGAATTGCAGCATATATAAATCCCTGAATGTCTAATTAAGCTTTAATATAAAATATATATATATAATGTGGTTGCTGAATTCCATTATTTTAGACCATATATATGTCCAGTCAAACTATATAATAAGGTTTTAGGTAGATTTGGGTACGTTAAAATTCTTCAAAAAGATACTAACTGCTTTCTACAAAACAGCAACTCTTTTAACTGAGGCTCAAGAGAAGGGTGGGTTTTTTTTGCTACGTACCTGAATTTCTGGTCTTGCAACAAGTAAGGAGATATTCTTGCTCTCTTCACTGCTGAGAAGCGCAACGGCTTCTTCTCGGTTCTGCACCTCTATGCCATTAATCTTTAAAGAAAAGAGCAACAGAAAGAAATCCTTTTGTAGGAACACTTAAATGCTGCTGAGATGAGTTCTACAGAGTGGCATGGCTGGAGAAACACAGGCCAGGCACGGTCCCTGTCCAAACAAGTGTTGGGCAAGTGTTGGTTTGGAGAGGCGAAGCTGCGCGTGATGTGCAGAGCCTTGTTACGAGGAGAGAAGCTGGAGAAGGAGAGTTGGGCAGGAGCAGAATCGCAACATCAGGTCTGGTGGGTGGGGAGGAACAGGAACATGCCTTTGTGGGACAGGTGAGGCTGTGGATGCTGCTCCCAGAGACTGGGTGGGATGTGGATGTCTCCTCCCGTTAGTATCTGCAGAAGGGAGACCCCTTCTGAGAAAGCCCCTGTGGTGGAGGATCGTTGTGTTTGGGAGACAACTCATTCTGGCACATGCCACTGGGTGTTCAGCCTTGCTGAATGACTACTGTGAATAAATCCCTGTGAATAAATAGGGCTGCCCAGAGAGATTCTGCAAAGAGGAATAATTACTTGGGCCAAAATAAGAGGATTTCTGTGGTAGAAGGAAGATTTAAAAGTGGAAGTGGATCAGAGTATGTGCTGGGAACAGATGACATCTGCTGACAAAACGCTTAGCCTGCAGAGTTGGGCCAACATAGGGCTTTACCTGGCCAGGACTGTCAAAACGTGACTGAGATATGACAGAGGAAAGGGAGATATCCACAGAAAGTTAAAAGGAAGCGTATGAATACCAGTCTGAAGGGAATGATTTGTAAAAATTATACTGAAATAAAGACATCACAGTAGATTATAGTGTGGCAGCAGACTTACAACCATTTACACGCGTACCTGAATAATGCGATCCCCTTCTCGGAGTCGACCGTCCTTTGCAGCAATGCTGTTGGGATCAATCTACAGAAGAAGAGAACCGTGAGTGCTTTGGAGGTTTGAGAGCTCGGAATTTACTTCCCATCGTAAACCCAGAACTGGTAATAGGACTGATGCTGGAAGCCAGTGCATCCATCATTGCTGCTGTATCTGTGGTTGTTACGTCCTGCTTAGTGATTGCAGGACTTTTCCTTCTTATGTCAGACAAAGTGAAATGAAAATTGAAACGATCAAGTCAAAACCGAAACGTTTCTTCCTGAGTTGCCTCATCAGAGAACGTAGGTTTATCTTGTTTGCGTGAGATCGAGTTACCTCATAATTTAACATTTTGCTTTACAACGCAGTGCTCTGATTAGAACCAGTTTTTGCAAATAGAACAGGATTATTTCCTAAGTGATGCGTTTTAAGGGAGGATTTTAGATTTGATTATGAGTTTCTTTCCCCAAACTGCTGCTACTAATTTGAAATATATCTGCATGATGAAAAAATTATGTATTAAATGCTACTTATTTCATGAAAGGAGCAAAGAGAGACAAACAGGCTCCAAATCTTTGCAAATAATGATGTGTGGGGTTTTTTTTTATTATTTATTTATATTTTTTCCGGAATAATTGAGAACAAAAATTAAAGAGAGAGTATAATAAAAATACTTTGAAAACATCATCTGAAATCGAACGCTCAGACTGTGTTAGGGGAAAAATGAACACTAAATGTTAATATAACGAAGTTTGACTTCACTGGGTATAGGATTTCATTCAGTTTGGAAAAAAGGAAAAATAATTAGATTTCTTCCAATTACTGCATTCTGGTTGTTTTTTGAACGTGGTACAAACAGAAGACAAATGTCTTAAATGCCCAACGCTGCAGTTTAAAAGACAAATTGCATCTTATGGAAATCAGCTCCATCTTACCTCACTCACATAAATACCCATGTCATCTTCATCATCTGTTCTGTAACACACAGTAAGGCCAAGCTTGTCCTGGCTGTTCACTCTATGTAAATCTACTTCCTGAGGTTTAAAAAAAAAAAAAAAGAAAAAAAAAAGAAAAAAGAAAAGAAAATGCATTCTCAGTGAGACACTGGTGACTGATGGAAGCAATTTTTCAAATGCAATGAAAATATTTTGCTTAAGTGATAGAGTGGATCTCTTTTCATTTCACTTGTAGACGAGGTTAACTTACTGAGCAAAACGTGATTATATGCAGAGAATCAATACCTGGGGCATTTTTGACCCTTCAATCAATATGAAGTCATTTTGAAAACAGACCTTTTATTGATCTTAAAGAAGAAAAATTACCTATATTTCATGTAGTAGTAAGTCTTCAAATGCTGAAATACTTATAAAGTATGATTTCAATATTTGCCACAGCTGACATATATTTCCTTATAAGTAGGGAAATTTTCTGGCTTTTCAGAGAAAAATATAATACTCTATTACATTAACTCGTGTAATTCTCCTGAAATGATGTAATAAATTTCTCAAAAGTGAGACTGAAAATCAATATATTGTCAGCAAAGCATTCACTATTGGTAATAGAAATATAATAAGCGCTTCAGTATCTTGCAAGGGTTTGGTTTCAGCAGGTCATGGTTTATCATTCTAGTGCTCTTTGGTGGTCTTGTTAGTCTTGGAGACATTTAAGCCATCTTAAAAATCTATGTTCTTCCTCTATGCTTTTTTGCCATGAGGATTTCACATGGGTTGTTTTTTTTTTCCTACGTTTGCTGCTGCTCTGTGGTACTGGTTGGTATAAAGGGGTTGTAAAATCCGCGGAGATGCCCGTGAGCTGTGGGATGCTCCTGGCTGGGGCACAGTCTGTGTAACCATCCGTGTGGCATCTCTCAGCTTTGCCTTCTTGCTTCTGAGGGACATCCCAGGAGCCGAAGGATGGGTTTAACCAGCTTATTGCCACTGCTGTGTCCATCCTGAGGATGCTGCTGCAGGGGGGAAGGACGTTTCTTCATAGGTAGAGGTGCAATAGCAATGGAAGGGCTAACACCGGGCAGGACGGAGGTGGTGGCTGTGAAACTTGAGCCCCGTTGCTGCGAAGAGAAAGAGTCAGGACCAGGCAGAGGGGACAAAGGGACATGGGGCGGGAAAGAGGACACAGCCCGCATGGGATCCGAGGGCTATCCCAGCCCAAGGGCAGAGCCTGAACTATGCGCTTGTGCTTGGACCTGTCTGTTCCAGGGGAAAAGTCCTGATAACTCATTATTCCTGAACGTCTCTCTGTTTTGACCGGCGCTGTGCCATTTGTAAGGGGCAAGACAATAAAACAAGCTGATATGAATAATTTATTGGCATGTCTAGATGACAGCTGCCAAGATCAGCAATCTCATGTTATTTACTTGTCAACATGCGTAATTTCTTTTTTTTTTTAAAAAAAAGACTCATGGCTGTAAATGTCCGTGACATTTCAGATGGTATTTAAATGGTTTCAATCAATAGTATCTATGGTAAACCGCTGCTCTTTTTCTCCCTCTTTTGTTACTTAAAGGGTTGAATACAATGCTCTAATAGTGGGGTTTTTTTCAGATTTCTAAAGCTTTTGGGGCTTTCTAGAGAGGAGATGGAAATTCTTCAGAAGAAAAGATGAGACAAAGTGGATTCGATTCTGATCTCATTTGATCCTTGGGAACGCCACTGCAGTCAGTGCGTTTATCCTGCATTTAATCATGGTGCGAACTGGGGGCAAGGTGGGAATTTGTGCATTGGGCCTAATTCAGGCCTCGGATGATTCCCGTATTTTCTGCACGCTTCAACAAAAAGATTTCATGTCTTGAGGAAAGTTTTTATATAGTTTACTCATTTGAAAACGTGGCAATGAAATAGTGGCAAGAAACTAGCGCTGTAGCTCATTATACTGTTTGTCATACTGGTAGTGAAAATTTATATATAATGTTAAAAAACCTCACAAAAAATAACAACAAAAAAAGCACAGTGACCTTGGCCATTATTTAAATACATCCTATGTAACCATAAACACTTGCCGGCACCTTTCGGAGCGGGAGAACGGGAGGGAACAAGCTGTTAGTTTCATTCTTACCTGCTGCGTGTTTTGAATAACAATAGGTGGTTTTCCAACAGTATACAACTATGAAGTATTTTATTATAATTAAAAAATAAGGATGGATTTATATTTAAAATGCACCTGTGATATACTAAAGGTAATAAATCATGTGGTAAATTCAACATTATATATTTTAAAAGGAAACCAGAAACATATTGTTCAAAAACACGCTCACAAATAAAGCAGGAAAAAGCTAAAGTAAACAAAAAATTCTTAGAGCAGGTGTTTAGAACCTGAATTTCTATGAGTAATTAGTTGACAGACTTACCCTTGGGTACAATCCCTCTAGTCCTGGGTAGGAAAAGAGTAAGTGGGTTTGATGCTACCCAGATATGATAATTTTGTGTACTTAAAGATAGGAACAGCTGCTTTCTGTGGGTCTTTGCATCAATGAAGTTTTAATATAATCATAAAGGTTTGAAATATTTGAGAGATAAAAGTGTGCAATTCCAGTTGGAGTTGAAGAACCAACTCCAGAGTCTTCAAAGCAAAGATTACTTCCCGTGTTCAGAGTAGAGTCTGTGTAATGCCCAGATACATGAAAGGGAAAATCAGAACAGAAAATTGGCATCGGCAACGACGGATACACAGTATCTTCAGTAATTGTACCAGGAATTAATTAAACTCTAGGAATTAATATGGGCCTAGAGAACTTTGAAGGTGTAAGTTCACGTGCTTGCAGTGCCGCTGGGCTTGCTGTTTCTTATTCCTCTGGCTTCAGCGTGGCAGCTCTGGTGAGCCCGAGGGCCTGATCCTGGGAGCACAGCGGCCCCCTGACCCCTTCCAGGGACCCTGCCAGACACCAGCTCGTTCTGAGGAGTCCAGTGACCTGTACGGTCTTGGGATGAGAGAATATTCAGTGCTCAGCTGGGGCTCAGATAGTATTGCTGTGAACTCTGTGTAAAACAGTATGAAACGAATCAGCCCCCTCCATTGCGAAGGGAGGCGCTGAAGCCATTCAGCTCCTGGGCTAGATCTGCAGAACCGAGGTAGCAGAGAACGGTGGTATCCACAGAGTGTGGTAATATTGGGGTGCGTTAATATGATAAATGTAAAAAATTCCTGTATGTCGTGGTTTGGGCCTGATTGGCCAATCAGAATGACAGATGCTCCCCCCCTCACCTCTCCAAAGAGATAAGCGATATAATTTTAACACGCACAGATAATTAAAATCTGCTTCTTTAGATCAGGTAGAAGCGACATTTGGAGAGATGTTCCAGAGAAGTTGTTGTATGCGATTTCAAAACAGCATCTGCACAAGAGAACTGTCTGAAAGATTATTGGCTCCAGATCAAATGTAGAGCCAAGAGGGGCTCAGAGAGCCAGTTACTGAAATCCATATGGCATTTATAGCAAGACAAGAAGAAATGAACATGCTCTATGACATTATACCTGCAACCGCTCATAATAATGAATTAGGAGTAAGTGATAATAGTAAATTAACCTCTCTAAGCTCGGAAGATCCTTCATTTGCAACAGATTATCGAATTATTGTACTGCTGATGTAAAATGATGGCCTGCCTGCAAATTTATAAAAATCGAAGTCCTTTCTCTAAGAAGACAGAAATGAGCAGTAGAAATCTGAAATGAGAGGACAACGGTGGGTAAAAAAAACGTTCAAACCTTTAGAAAGCATTATCCAAAGCTTGCGTAAGAAGTACTCTGTCCTTTTGTGTCTCTCTGTAAAAAGCGGTGGGCATTTTTCTGTGCTGACTTCTGAGGTACCTCCCGAGCAGGGCCCACTTTTTTGCTACTCCATTAATAGGTTTCACCCAGAAAAGAATGTCAGGGAAATAAATATAAATAACTATTTCCTTTTATGCTGTGTGAGGCCACCTTAGTACCTTTTGGCAACTGATCCTGGTACAGCAGGAGGAAAAAAATCTTGTTCTTGCTGTCTTGAAGTTAAAGAAAGTGATCTCTACGTTTGTCTTCTCACGTAAATGTGGTTTTCAACATAGGCAAAAAGCAAAACACCCCACCCCTCCACTTTTCAGGGAAGAAAATTTTATAAAAAAGGTTTTCTTTGCAATTCTTTTGACCTAGAGAATAAGTAAAAAATCTGTCTGGGGATTTCTGTGCCAGCCCAGCTCCGTGATGGGAATTCTCTGATGGACCACAGAGGCTGCACTGGCTTAACTTGTCAGAGGTTCTGGGGAAGGTTGGAGAAAAGTGCATCTCACCATGATGAAAAGGGGCCTAGGATGTCTAAGTAAGATAACCTGAAGGATGCCCAGGCTCTTTGCCAAGCGGAATTGGCCAATGGTCCATGATCAAGACCTTTCTCATGCAGCAAGAGGTGGTAAGGCCAGGCTGAAGTCCTCCAGAACACTAAGGGAGGACACACTTTCAGTATTGGTCGGCAAGTTGAAATGTTTTACGTCTTTTGGATTTATTCCAAAGAAAGAAAGAATATACAGATACTCGTCTTAGAAAGTACAGTCATGAAGCTGAAGGAAGATGCTGCTTCCTAAACCTTCATGTACTCAGTCGCTGCCTGAGCCAGGGCTGCTGGGGCTGAAGTCTTCTGTATTCAGAGACATAGTGATGCCTTGAGAAGCTCCTGATCGGTGCAACTTCCTGCAGAGCGGGAGTTTTCATGGAGAAGAAATACATTCACATAAAAGATGCTTTCAAATGCTTTACACCCAGGATGGAATAAAAATTGCAGAGTGCTTGTGATGGAACCTACTGATTCCCATGTTGAGGTAGTTGCCTCTTGCCTCCTCCCCTCCCTTGCAAACACATTTTTGGAGAAGTAAAAGAAAACTTTTGACCAAAGCAAAGGGGAGAGCTCAAAACCCTGGCACTCGGCTTTTATGTACTGTTTCCTCAAAGAAATGGAGTATTAATTTCAAATTTTGAAGCGTGGCTTTTGGTGTTGAGCGTGTTCATTTTTTGCAGATCAGCTGTTGTGGTTTCACGCCGGGAACACCGTGTGAGCTGGGGGCTGGGAGGGCAGAAAGCTGCTTGAATGAATCTGTTGTCCTCCTTCAGTCTTTGGACGTGAAGACTTCACTTCTGTCCAAGACCGAGTGAGAGTATCAGAAGGGAGATTTCTTAGCAATTAGCAAAGATTTCATGTAGTTTTTCATCTCCGAGCTGTACTTAGTCTCAATTAGCCATTCAGCTGAGTTCAGTTCTCAGAAAGAAAACAAGACCTATGCACAAGTTGCAAATAGGAAGGGGTAAAGACAGAAAGTCAGATGTGAGAGAACAAGCCCCCTTTTTGATGTAGAATGTTCTCCTTTGTAATCTGAGAAAATTAATGCTGAGAAAGCCCTCGCTCGGGCTGTGTGTCTGACAGCTGGACAGACTTGTTTGAATAAACATATTAAGGCATAACGCTGCTGGGGAATCCTGGAGTGACATTATTCTTCCTTTATGAACCTGAAATGACTTCTGGCGGGGCCTCTGTGAAGAATGAATGTACTTTTAATTTATTATAAAATAGTAGTTCAGGATTTAGTCCCTCTTTCCTTGTGGCATGTAAACTTCAAAAGAAAAGAAATGGCATTTATTTATTTTTGTAGGAGGGAATATATGGCAGTTACCTCTGAGTCATCAATTTTAAGATAAACGTTGAGAGATAAAACTGAGAACACAATTTTGGTGTCTCGGCAATACTGCCAGCATAAATTCCTTCCTACAGATATTTACATTAGAAGCTTGTTGTGAACTTAGGTATTTCACTCTTTTTGTCTTGTTTACTTGTTACAAATCACTAACAAGTCAGTTACAGACCATAAAAGTTTAGATGAGGAGCTTCTGATTTAAATTCAAAGCACATTTTATGGACATAGAAGCCCAGAAGGCTGACTTGATGGCTTTCTTACTTTAGACATTCCTGCTGCAGTCAATGAAACAGTGCCTTTGTGGTCTTTTAAAACATATCTATCAAAAGGCAAACAAAAAAGCAAGTAGCCAGTCGAGTCTCTGTTAGCACTTTGACCTTACCATTGATCATAGTCTCTACAATTTGAACAAGAATCTTTAGTGGTTTTTAAGAAATACTATTAGGCTACAGAGACTTTTCTAATGTTCAGCTCCCCGCGTTACTGAGCTGATCACCTTTTGCCATTAAGTACTATATCAATGTCAGAATTATTAATGCTGTGGTTTAAGGCATATTAACGTCTGGCTACTGAAGCGCATGTGCTTAAACTGTTTTCAGCTCAACTGGTTGACCTTCTAATGGAAGCAATATAATCTATCCACAATATTAGATTTCCTAAAAGATAGATTTTGAAAAGACACGGGGAGAAAATAGTAATTTGTTCTACAATTTTCCCTTATGACTGAAATCTATCCGGTATTTGGTTTTATTTAAAGAAAAAAAAAAAAGCACTTGTTTGAAAAGTAAGGCCTTGAAGTCTGCTAAACAGCATTTGTTTTACTGGCACTTTGATTTTATCCTGACTTTGATTTGCGTTTGTATACAGAGATGAATTACTACCAGATCTGCAGAATTTGAGAACAGCTTGCAAACTTTTTATGGGGTTTTAGTCCTTGATCCTGCAAACACTTTTATAGAAGGGAACAACTTTGTGCCCAGAGAAGGACTGAACTCTGCTCCCATTGAAGCTGTTGATAAATCTACAACTGATTTGGGCAGAGCTACAGACGGGTCAGCATCGCTTGCTTTGACAAATAAGCGTTAGCAGGACCGGGATCTAAGGAATCAGAAGTGCAAGGAAGCTAAGAGTAAACTATTTGCTTCCTGATAATCTTGAATGGATTAGCTGGGTCAGACATGGCTGGAGGTATTTAGAAATACTGAGATACTTTACTGCTATTTATTACAAACGATTAAAAACACTTCAGTGGGTCAGTACTGCTTAATTATCTTGCAGAACTAAGGCCCACAACTGATAACGCTGCACTCTGAATGGTTGGGAGCAGGTTATTAAAATTAAGAATGAAAAAACTGAAGATGAACTTCTGATGGAATATACAAATACTAAAACCACAAGTGATTTTTCAGGATTTGGCAGGAAAATGGACTTGCATACCTTCATGACTGGTCCAACTTTTATTATCTATAATTTTATGTGTATACATATGTAATTTCTCAGTAATGAAAAAGGGAGGAACATCTTAGTATAGTGGCATATCTACTCTGGTCTTGTCTTGTAAATTCAAAATACTTCTAAATTATATGATCAAGAACATCTGCTTCTCTGCTGGGGAATATTTAGGGGAAACTCACACATTTTTATTGTGACTATGTGGAAGAGGTCCTGCCACTCAGCAAACTTGCTAAATCAGCATAGTTATACAGAATTTAATCAATGGAATCAATGACTTCATTATTTATGTTAATTTTCTAGCTGAAGATCTGGCTCATCAGTCCGTGGCACATAGTTAAATACACCACTAATATCAGTAAGGTTTGTAACCTGCAGAGTAACTAATGAGCGATGTTATTACAAATACCTGCTTTGAAATGTCTTCTCACTTTATATACAATATAAAGCCCGCGACACGCACATGTTAAACTTTCAGTAAATGAAATAGTTACTAAAGACTAAGTACCTCTAATTCCAGCTCATCTCGGTCCATTTCTTGATGAATTCCTCCCATGTAGTCATTTGGATCATAGTATTCATGCACCGATGGATGGCTGGGGAAGAAAAGGTATATATATATAGGACAGAATTTATCATATGGATCTACTCCAAGCTTAAAGCAAGTCGTTGTGAACATGATGGACCAACGACCAAAGCAAGAAGTTGCATACACTATGCAACTCTATACACTATACCATTTAGACCAGTAAGTGTATTAGACAAAAATTACATGTATTATAAGAGGATCCTAAAACATTTGGCATCTGATGATCAATGACAGACTTGTAAAAAGTCTTACCATTTATTAATGATTTTTCTCCAAATGTAAACCTGACTTCAGAGAAAAAACACATAGAGACAAGAGTGGCAAAGCAGGGTAAGGGGTACCAGGTGACAGCTAAATGGGGAGGTATTTGCCAGGGTTCAAGATGAGAGGGAAGATTAGATTATTTACTTGTGAGCTCAGGTTATTTGCAGACATGCAAGTAAAATCCTCCTTGCCTGCTTGTTTGGTATTTTTACTTTGCCTTTAAAAACAAAAATAACTTGCAATCCAACTGTTTAGATCAACAGTATTCTATTGAGTGATTTGAATGCAACAGGCTGCGTGTAATGATTTAACTGTTATTTAAATATGCACCGCTTCGTATTGCCATTCACTATTGGCATCCTGCTTTTTACAATTTGAACTTTTTGACAGTTTCACTATCTACACTTTGGAAGTTGTAAGCAGCATAATGCTCTTATGATCCCTTTTTTCTATGCTGGAATTTTATTTCTGCAATGAAAGTAAACTCCCTTTAATTCTCTGTTAACTAGATCTATGTTTCTTTGTAAGTGCGAGGCTATTTACGTAACGGCATCTGCTAATTGGCTAAGATACCCAAGTTGTTGCATGCAGGCTAGATTAATTTTAATGGAATTTGGAGAAGTTACAGGAAGCACTAGGAAAAAAAGACTGTTTGCTGGGTGACAGGACACTTGACTAGTGACCTGACTGTCCTTGTACCCAGGGATTGCCATGAGGCCACCTGTGTGGTTCAGCCCAACATCTACAGCTCCAAGGAAGGCCACTGATGATACCATCAGTTGGAATCTAACAATTAAGGGGCAATATGAAGCTACTTGATAGGACTGAGCTGGTATTATGCGGGCACGGTGCAACCTAAATGATTCATCATGGATTAATCTTTGCCGTTTTCCTAATGTAATTGGGTTTACAGTTGGAAAGTTGAAGGTGCTGAAAGCCCTTCCTGCAAACGTGTGTGGGGGTTTGCAGCATAGGTGCTCTAGGAATAACTGTGTCCTCTCCACGGGGCTCTGTGCCCTGGTGCTTTTTCACTGCGAACAAGCTCAAAGCTGTAGTCTTTTGTCAAGCATTTCCACTAAAACACGCAGCTGTGCTTGGATTTGCAATGGGCTGGGAATAGGTGACCATCAAGTAATACCTGATGGAACCACCTTTCAAGTAACCAGCACTGAGAGTCACGAGAGGAGCAGCCGTTGCAGAGAGGAGCCCAGACCAGACCACGCTCTCCTACCCGGCAACCGAGACGTTCTTTGAATCCTATTTCTTCCTTTTTCCCCCTGTGGAGGTGCGTGGCAAGATGACAGGCAATTTGCATGGGATCCTGGGGGAGCCGTTTTCCTCTTGAACAGCGTGTGAGGGCGTGGGGTGTGTGTGCCAGGAGATAATTGTCATTTTTATTTGTAAGTACAAAAGCATCAAACTACCATTAACAATAATTAAAATTTGATTCTAAAACATCCATGACAGCACTGGTAAGTAATTTTAGTCCTAGAAAATAATTTATTTGAGTAACATCGCTGCAGGGTTATAATAAAGTAATTAATACACTGGAACAGAATGTAGCAGCTCTTAGCATCGCACAATTTATGGCAGCCATAAAAAAGAAAGTTAAAACATAAGCAACCCAAAGAGGCAGTGAGAGGAATTACAAGAAGCAATAACTTTATCTATCAAATGCCAGCAAAAAATGAGCTTTATGAGGCCATGTTGTGACTCAGTGGCATTACTCATGTGAATAATGGCTTGCTGGTGGGTAGGAAAAATGAAAATGTTTTGAGTTATGGTCAGTGGTGTATGAAGCCTGGTTATATCTGGGACGTAACCAGGTTCACCAGCAAGTAAAGGTGAGTTTGGGAACTACTTCTAACATGCCCAGGGAAGTGGTTGAGGCACCATCCCTGGAGGTATTTAAAACACAGGCTGACATAGTGCTTAGAGACATGGTTTAGTGATGGTTTTTTACCAGAGTTACGTTGATGTATGGACTAGATGATCTTAAAGGTCCCTTCCAACCTAGACAATTCTATGATTCTATGCCACATTAAGGAATGCAAGGATTTTTGAGGGCTTCCCAAACCGTTACTTACTCTTCAGGTAGGAGGTAGGGGTCCAGCACAGAGACGGGAGGAGTAGGAGAGCCCATCTTGCTCAGAGCCATGATGTGTTCAAAAGTGATATCTGTCTGCGTGCCCACATCCACCAGCTGAGATTCGTGAGTGGGAGCGAAGGCCTTGGTGCGGGGAGTTCTTCTCAGGACCTGCACCACGATGGGCTCCTTGGCTGTTTTGAACGCTTCCACTGCCTGCTCGTGCGTTGCTTTGGATAAATCCTTCCCATTGACCTGTGGGGAAAAAGCAAGCGAAGCGTTGAGAGAAACAGTCAGAAGGTGGAGGATATCTTTGTTGGGTTTGGCGGTTAATTTGAAAGTCTCAGCTTCCATCTAAAGGTACATACAGCAAGTACTAGGAACTATTTATGCGATGTTACACATCTCATTTTCCCCTTTCACTACAGTAACTTCACAAATCCTGTGCTCAGCTTTTTATTTTGGTAGGTAGATTTTACTGGGCTCACTCTTTGAGCTAAAGTACAAACCAACATCCCATTTGTTTCTTCCAGATTAGAAACCCCTCAGCCCTTGTTCAAACAAAACAAGTTCTTAATTCTCCTGTCATTTTTCTAGTTTTTTGTTGATTTTTTTTAAAAAAAAAATCTTTTAACCCTATTACTGAACAGAACTACTGGGACACGAGCTGAAATTACAATATTATGTATCTTTGTCTGATAAACACTTTTTCATATTAAACATTGTGGTGTTACCCATTCACTGCAATAAAAAACTTGCATTATAGGGTTGGGATCGCTATAATGAGATAAGGAATAGAGCAGTGAAGCTCCTCTTCACAGCAGCGAAACCCAGATGAAGCCTTTAATTTTGGTAGAAGGTTCACAGTTTCAAACCCTTGGCAAGCAGAAGTGTCCTTCCCGAGCCAGAGAGAGCTCCTGAGCGCTTCCAGCCCACTCTGGCTTTGCGTTCAACTCCTGCTCAACTTCCCTCCTCGCATGGCTTCTAATGAATTCCTCCATAAGTATCTAAGTCTACCCAGAGGCTGTGAAAAAGATGAGGTCATATTTGTCATGAACTGAAAAATGGCAACTGTGGTGAAAAGCCTGAATGTTTGCCCACTTCCTGCTGTTTCCAGCCCAAGACGGAGATTTCTTTTGAAATTCAGCCTGAGACATCTGCAAATCCAAAAGTCTCTGGGCTCATATGCAAAAAACTATGTTATGCAGAACCAGAGAGAACCACTACTAACTCCAGTAAGTTTTTATCCTATTTTAACCTGCAAACTGTTGTCATTTTAATACCAATGAAAAGAAACATTTAGAAACAAGCTGCCCAGAGCAATGCGTTAGTGAAAGCTGTTCAGTGAAATTAGGATCCTAAAGCAACGTGCTGTCATATAATTGTTACTGTGTTCTTTGGACTGGGGCAAGCGTTGGCTGCGATGTTGAGATAAACTCCAGTTTGAGATTTGATGATGCCACTGGCACCGACAGCGAGGGCCTCTATCACAGGAGTCCTTCTCATCAAGGAGCACGCTTTGTTTATCTATTTTCTTTATGAATGATGTCTTAAATTGTCCTCCTTCCAGTCACACAGCTATTTCCAGTCACGCACTATTCAGCTGGTAAATCACATTACTGTATCAGAGGCATGGGTTGCACAGTGGAAGCTGTTGCCTTCTGCGTGGAAGTGTAGCATATTTTTTCCAAGGCATAAAAATAATTGCCTTGGTTGGACATAGATGCAAGAGTGTCTAACCTCAGGTATTAGTGGTGGCTACTACTTTCTTATTTAATCATTTTTGTACATGTCTGAAATGTACACTAACATGGTGACTCTGCCACATTAACTTCAATATGATTGAAAACTCTAAAATACATGTCCAGATTCTGCTATCTTCACTTGTATTGGATCGCGCTTAGTTCAGGCTGTTCTCTGCCATGTTTAATCCCATTAAAGCAGGTGGGGCAACTGAATGAGTAACATAACTCAGCACAGTAACTGAATTTAGCCCGTACTTAACGTATTGCCCACGGCAAAAAGCTGGGTGATAATCAAGAGGGTTAACTCCAGCGAAGAATCGATTGAAAAGGCTAAATTCCTGCTGAATTACCTTGTGCACATAACACTTATTACCCTGTCATCTTTGGTTTATCTTAAGAGAGGCGATGACACCAGGTTTTTTGTTAAGCCAGGGGAGGCTGGAAGGTGTTAGCGTCACGATTTCATTACACAAACACTCGTATTGACCACAACTGCTCACAGTAACGCACAGCGTGTAAAGTTTGGCCTGGTCAAATTAAATATCATTAATTCGCCCAATTAAGCAGATTACTTTAAAACAATTTGTACAGCTGTAAAATTAAGTTCAGTGTAATGTTTTCTCTGGAAAAAGGAAATGCTGATTATGGTTAGAGTTTTATTATTTGCTGCAAATTAAATGTTGCACATTTTGCTGTGTGCATCCTATTTTTTTTTTTTTTTGTACAACTAAATTCAACAAACGATCAAAATAAAAGAATCTAAATTGCAGAATGTGTAGTGTTTTTCAGAAATGTGCTCAGAATAACTCTTGAGCAGGAAACTTCATGTGAGCTGCTTTCTACATCTTTGTGCTCAAGTCTTTTGTGTAACAGCCAATTTGCCTTGGGTTTTGTGTTGGTTTTTTTTTTTTTGGTCTGGAAAAAGTAGCAGGTATTGGTATTTTATTTTTAGTAGCACAAAAATAATGCGGAAGAAAAATATATTGGGATGATCTCAATGGCCTGATTTCTGGTATCTGTGTAGAACTAGCACTCGTAGACAATCTTGAGTCCTTCTGAAACTTTAGCAAATAGATTATATTAATTAAGGTGTTTAGTTTCTCTCTGGAAGTTTGTCACAATTGACAAACAGTTATTTCCAGTGCTTAAAAGCCAATAAATATATCTGCACAGTTCCACTTTGGGAACAAAAAAAAAGAAAAAAAAAAAGTGGCTCTATAATCATAGACTTCATTCCTAATGCTGCTGAATTGTACTCAGCAAAATTCTCTCTTATAAAGAGTTACATCTGAAATAACTAAAAAAAAAATAAAATCCATGCATATGAATGCTTCAGAAGACTGCCAAAACCTACAAATGCACATAATTTCTTAAGAACCTTACACGCCGTGTGACAGAGACAATGGGATCTTTCATGGCACAAAAGATGGATAAATTAACTTGTCTGAAATGTTGAAATGCTTAGCATTTGGACCTTCTTTGCATTGGAAATAACAGGGAATGTGGAGGAGAAAGCTGTAGTTAAACTGAACTGAATGGACCTCGATGAAATTTGTGATGGAGCCAGAGCAAAACTACATGACACGCACAGATAACTACCCTGAATTGAAACTGTAGAGTAAATCAGGAAGGGACACTTGATTTTTTTTTAAACAGAAATTATGTAATGATCACAGAATAGTATTTATAGCATTTTAATTTATAGTATAGTAATTTATAATATACACCATACATTATATTCTTTTGCACAGAAGTAGGCTGCAGAGAGCACGCTACCTAAAACCTACATTGGAAAGACAGCAAGAAATCTGTTGTTAAACACGGCATAATCCTGTCTGGGAGGGCAGTGTCTCCTGCAAGTTTTCTTTTAATACTTGGAATGGAAATAAAACAGTCACTTGAGCTTGATTCAGCGCTCGCTAAAGTCACAGGGAGTTTTGCCTTTGCAATGCCTCAGTTCAGGCTCTGACTGAGCAAGATCTTATAAAGATGTTATGAAGCCGAGCGTGCCATCAGCACTGAATTGGCCTGACCAAACTCTGCCAATGGAAAGGAAAATCCTGTCCTGATCAATCAAGATAAAATGTGATGTATATTTGGAACTGAGAAAAAGAGAGATGATGCAACAAGGTGTAACAGGGGAGGCTGTGACAGATCCAAATGGAGGGTCCCACCAAACAAATACAGGGAAATGATGTCTTAAACTCTCATTTCAGTCCTGGGGCTTTCGTTAATTCCTATTTTCAAGAAGTAAATGGTGAGAAAAATAAACAGGAATTAATAAAAAGAAAAAAAGAAAAGGCAATATATGCGCTATCTAGCTGAAAGTGGAAGCGGCAGATGAACTTCACTGCTGAACCCTAAACATCAGGTGAAACTGCTGAAGAACGGCCCATGACAGTTAAATGTGAAAGGAACAAATACAATGTGACTATACTTTACGACCAAACTTCTTAAAGCAGGGAAGGCGGCTGGAAAAGTTTGAGTGCTACCGTGGAGATTGAGAACGGGCAGTTGGATCTTGCTGGATGTGGTCTTGGTGAGACCCGAGTGCATTCTTGAGTCTGTTTTCAAATCTCTCTTTGCTTTGGTAGCTACTTATTGCAGCTGACAGGCTACTTATTAAGTTATGAACATGCATCATCTAAGGTTGGATGCATATACGTTATAGAATATAGGATGCTACAACAGACATGGCCACTAGAGAGGGAGAAGGAATGAATCAGTGATGGGCGAATCAGATCTGGATGTATGTCACAGTGAAATACCTTTTGTGAAGACAGATTATCTAACATTGTTTTATACCATATATTTATGCTTCTACTTTAACAATTACTCTCCTGGGAGATTTGGTATCCTCCAGCAATTCCTGAGCCAACTGCCACTGTTTAGATGCTAATTTCAGGCCAGATCTTCCTGAGGTGGGGAGACTGGGAGCCCTCCAGTCTTCCCACTGGGAGGACAAGGCTGCGTCTCCTGTGCAGGTCAGAGGGAGTCCGCAGCTGTGGCCGAGATGACAGAATTGTACTTTCTTCCTAGAAAACATGTTCTTATTTTTGTTTGAGGTATGAGGAAGGTATTTTGATAAGATAGTACACGGTTGTGCCATCCCGTAAATGTCATTTTATCAATAGCTGCTGTTTAATTATTTAGCAAGGTAAAGGAGTTTTATTTTTCTGGGTGGGTAGAGAAGACTAATTGCCACTTCGTTGATGGCAGACATAAATTGGGGGCTTTCAGGTATACCAAAATGTGCCACTTGTTTACACAGACAAAATTTCCTCTCGGCTACTACCATTTCCCATGTTCTTCTCTTCTCCTGTGACAGCAGAATTCACACACCTGGGTTATTTACACAGGAAAGATGGTCCTCAAACCGATTCCCAGTTTCCCACCTGAGCCCTGCAGACCTGGAGAGGTGACGTGGGGCCCTGCTGGAGAGGGGTTTGCAGAAGAGGATGAGGCAGGACTCTCAGTGAATGTAGGAGTTTGGCATTCAAGCCCACGCAAACATCATTGGCAATAGCAGAGATGAAGTAACTCTGGACATTGGCAGTAACTGAAAGGTTGAGAAAGCCAGAAAATCCCTGCGTGTAAGAGTTTACTGTGTGTAATTATAATTATTTTGTGCTTTATTTTTGCTGAAATAGTGTGTAACGTTGGTTTTGGGTGTTGGTGGTACACAACGGCAACTAGAAGGGTTTCTGTAAAAGAAAATTATA
This sequence comes from Numenius arquata, assembly GCF_964106895.1. Taxonomy (NCBI): domain Eukaryota; kingdom Metazoa; phylum Chordata; class Aves; order Charadriiformes; family Scolopacidae; genus Numenius; species Numenius arquata. The sequence continues at coordinate 4,339,019 of NC_133583.1, read as the reverse complement.
TTTCCATCATCAAGTTAGACTGATTTATATGGGTTTAACGTCATGAATGGTAAACATTTGTATGCATTGTATGGCTTGTTGGTTCTTCTCTGCTTCACAAATGTCACAGAGAAAAAAACTTTTTTGCTTAAGAATGAGTAAGCAGCTTTTCTTTGTAGAAATTCATGCAAATCCTTGGGAAGTGCACTATAAAAATGCTAGTTCTGTTAGACTACAGACGTCTGTGCTCCATTTAAAACGCTCTTTATGGTCTGATTCACTTCTTTAGCAAGTTCTTAAGAAGTCTGTGTATTAAGAAAAAGCAGGAGAACTTTAAAGATTTTTATAGAAACTAGAGCAGCAAAAAGCCCATTTTCTAAACCCCCTTTTCCTCAGGAATTGGAGAAAGAAGGTTGAAAATATAGGTTAATTCTTCTTGCAGCTCCATCTAATCCCTCTTTTATTTCCCTCATATGGACAGTCTTTCTTTTTCAAAAAACCAGAATTATATTGTTTAGTAATAGACTGTTTCCATGTGTGCGCATTTCCCTTCTGCCTTGTGAGCCATCCATGACAAAACAGTTAAGACCAAATAAAAATTCTTTACTTAAGAGTACAGAATACATTTGTTCTCCAAACCGTTAACTTCCAAATGGAAAATCTTGGGAAAAGACCCTTGAAATAAAGGAATTTTTATTCTGCTAGTAATTAGCACATTTACGTATGAACAATACAGCCCCAGTACTGGATATAGCATACTAAAATGTGCCCGCTCTTGGTGCATTCTCAGGCTCCGCTCCTGTGTATCATGACTCAAAATAAAACCACAGGGAATTTTATCATTTGCTTCAATGAAAACAGATTTAGGCTAATGCTGGGGATCCTGACAGTCCTGTACTTCCTCTATAAGCAAAGTTTACTGGGAGCCCAATTTTCTTAAATATGCATTCATCGTGTTGAATGACTTTATATCAATGCAGAAACACTTTTTCATGTTTTGTCAGCATTAAACAGGTGATCTTTTTGCGTATCTTTTGTTCATGGCTCAATAACCCTGGTCCATGTAACACACTGAAGTTTACAGGCCCTCCCTTTTTAATGGCTCTTTCCGCCGTGTCAGTGGCATGACCCAGAGGGAGCCAATCAATTATGCTTCTGAGTGAAGTACAAATGACAGCCATAAATAATCATGAATTACTAATGAGCAGAATTGAGCAAGTGCAATTACCCACTTTCTCTCCTTCTCTGGATTTGCCCTGGTGTGGCACCTTGGGCTGCTTCTGCTCTGGCCTTACCCCAAAACCCTCTCGACCTTCTCAAGAGGCAAAAACTGTCTACGTGCCGGTCTGGTACAGCAAACTAAAGCTTTTTAATGAATGACAATTTCCTATTTTTAGAATCATAGAACCATTTAGGTTGGAAAAGACTTTTAAGATCATCGAGTCCAACTGTAAAAGCTGTGTGTTTCTAGATTTACTTTTAAAATGCAGAATCCTGTAGCAAGGGGTCCCTGTGCAGGCGGGTGGGTGACTGACTGGTGTCCTCAGTCGTCTCGCCTTTTGTCATTCCAGAAGAACGTAATTGCCGTCAACAGAGGGGTTGCCATACTGATAACGTCTCATTTATATCATGTGATGACAAGTATAATGCACAATGATAGTAAAGAGCGTAAAAAGATTAATCTATTTAGTTGAGGGTGTAAACGTTACATGAGTTTAAGCTAAATTCTCCAACAGTGGCAGGCAGAGGGTGCTTTGAGAAGGTGTAGGAGTAAGACATACTTGGAGGGAGTCTTCTCCTGCTGTGCCCTCCCACCACCTACAGCTCAAATAGTTGACAGTTTAGCAATATTTAACAATATACCTCAATTAAAATCAGAGTAGTATAAGTTGCTGTGTAGATCAGGCCTTAAAATACTACAAATATTATTTTAGTAGCATATCAGACTGTGTAAACGCAGAACAAAAGACGGTGCCTCGTCTGGAGAGCCTGCTCCAACCAAAAAGGCAGAAGGAGTGTGGTACAGATGAGAAGATGAAACACAAACCAAGTTAGTGATCCACCCGAGGTCACACAAGAGCACACCACAAATGAAACCTGAACACTCACCTCCAAGACACTGGGTCTAAGACCATTTTAATTCAGGACATTCCCATTCCTGCACTGCTGCCCACCATTTGTAGTTTTTGAGTCCATTCCCCTCCCTTCTCCCACAAACATCTCCATGATGTAAGACAGGGAAAGAGCAACTGTGGATGGCTCTGAAGATAATCTGTGTTGCAGAGATTATTGAAGTTGCTGCCAAGAAAAGATGGAAAGAACTCCCAGTGCTGCTATCCGGGAACCCAGCAGCAGTGACAGATCCAAGTGGGTCCATTAATAAGAGGCCCTGCTCCTTTAGGAGCTACCTGGTATCTGCAGAATAGGTTTGGTCATCTCCAGCCATCTGTCTCGAGAGCTGAGCGGTGTTCTCAGCTGAAGAACACAAACCTCAGAAGCTGTTGTGTAGGGAGAAGTCGAACCACAACGCTTTACCCTTCCAGCTCATGCTGCTCCCCACACAGTCTAGAATTTTCATACTGTGCTATTGATAAAAATACCTTCATTTTAAGTCTGATTGTACAATTACTCTTTCTGTGAAGCATTTTATTTCTCAAGTGTTCCCAAGGAGGCTGATGGTGGTGGTTGAGAAATGGAGTGCTACCGAATGCAGCTAAGGTGGTGTCTCCATGTAAAGTCAGAAGCTGTTTCAGCAATTAGAAATGAAATGAAGAAGTGTCCAGTTCCTGTGGCAGTGGCCAGTGTGTCCAATCACCTACAACATGGCCACGTCCAGAATTATCATGGGATTGACACAAGCAAGAAAACACCGCCATGATGTTTACCATTTTTCTTTTAAGTGGTAGCCTCTAGATTTTTGCCTAAAGATGTGCTGCGTTAATAGGAAGGCTTCTTTCAACAGTCACTGTTTAAAGTAGTGACTGTTGTAGTCTTGTTTAAAGTTTAGGTATATTTTATATTATTTATTCTGCCACCATCCTGTCAAATCCTCGATGGCTCTGGAGTTCTGGAGAGCCAGCTGGATCTGCTTACATTTACCGAGTGTCCATAAGGAACAATCCCAATCTACGTATAAACGCAGAGTTGTCCTGTCCTACTGAAAGTGAAGCCTGACCTTTTGTTTCATTATTAATGAACACAACGAAACACATTTATTAAATCTGCACTTTTTCATTACTCCATATGTTTCCTTTTTCCCAGCCCGTGTCTGACATGTGACAGAAAAGCACAGAGTGATTGTCCCTACTGCCTTCTCCCTTGTGACTTCTTACCACCTGCTTTATAGCATTAAACAGATGTATAAGTGTAAAGCAGTACAAAACTCGTCTTTTCAATCATTTATCACCTTAAAAAAATCCAAATAAAGCTACGCTATGGATAAGCATTTTATCTGCTCGATGTAAAGAAGGAAGGCACTGTAGATTTTTGGAAGATTATGAAGCAGTAAGAGATTTCAGGTGCACAGGAGGTCCAATTATCCATTTACATCACAGGTGACCATTAGGCATTTTGTTTATTTCATATCACATCCTGTTTACGTTCCTTTAACGACCAAAATATTCCTCTAACATGCAATAAAGAATATCTTCCAGCGAAACCCTAACAGAGGCACTGCATTATTCATCATCAAGTGAAGAGGAAAATTTCAATTGCCAGTTTCTGGTAAATGTCTAATTAAGAAAGGGGAGTTCTGAGCCACAGACAGGCGCCACAATCATTAAAGGGCAGTTTTCTGAAGATTATGAGTCTCCAGTCTGTCAAGGAGAGTTTTTCTACAGCTGAACTAATTCAGCAGTAGAAAACCCTGTCTAGAACAAAGCCTGTGGAATTAACATCTCGTTTAAGCAAACACATGCCTACTTTGAAGTAAGTGTGATTGGTTCACAACTGTTAGTGAGGTCAAGTTTAACGGTAGTGAAGTGACAGAATATAACTTCAACGCTATCCTTAATTTCAGCTGCAGCACAGCATACACACAGAGTAACTGAAGCCACACAGTGGATTTCAAGTAGACCAGTTTGCTATAATTGGCACAACCAGTTTGGTCTTAACATGGAAAACTACTGAAATGTGGACCAACTAATTCTCTGGCTGCCCAATTAAATGGGAGGGTGTGAAAAGCATAAATATGGAGGCAATTATTTTTGTTTCCCAAATCTTACAGTTTTGATTAGAATTTTTTTTTTTTTTTTACCTTAATACTTATTATGGCAAGCTCCACTTTGGCCCTGATTTAGGATAGCATCATTGCTCACTAGGTTTAAGTCCAGTTAGGCTGTTTCCTTGAATCAGGCTTTCTTAATGACTGGTTACTTTAGTCTAATTTTTGCAAGTCTAAACATGCGAATGGAATTCTAACGGCGCAGGGAACTCTGTCGGTGATCAGCTCAGTGCAACTGGTCTTGTGTGTGAGTTCCGCTGCAGGAATAGTCTCCTCGACAGTGATGCCGCTGGAAGTTGCCAGTGAAATAGAGCGTGGGTTTGTTCCTCATCACTACCGGCTTCTCATTAGCACAGCAGTTTGCATGCTGACCTTGGGGCTTACATAACCTTGGCCGCATCCTATCTTAGTCTGATTTAAAAGACAAATCCACTTTGCCCACTATTTTCATTTTTACTTGGCTCAGAGACGTGCCAGGCCACGAAGCATGTGAACGGGGCTTTGAAGTTACTGAAAACACTAAAAGGTCATTACATCAACTGTTTATTTATATGTGAACTTTAGTATTTGTGAAAGGTGCCAGCTCAACAATCAGGGAGGCAGAAATATTCTGACCTCAGATCATCTGAAGCAAGGGCAGCGGCAACGTGAGCTTGTTTCCTGCCAGCGTTTCTATCCTTATTCTGGAGGGACGGCCTGGAGGCGGGGGGGTTAGTCTCCATACTCGCTTATCGCATGGTTCCTCAGCTGGAAGTGCCAGTTTTGATGGGTTGTTTATATGATATCTTCCCACCATGAGAATTGGATGAACTCCATCATCTTGAATCCCAGGAAACAGCTTTGAGCATTGCCCATCCAGTTTAAGAGTCATCTGTGATTTAAAACACTATGTTCTTATCCTTGGAAATACTAAGTGTCTATTTAGTGAATGGTTTCACCGAGTGCTCACCTCCCAAACTGTGTGTAAACGTGCTTAAAGTGAAATAGGTGCTCAGAAAGTTTCTTAAATTGAGGTCCTAATCTTTTTTTTTTCTATTTTACAAACTCAAAAGCTCTATCTCAGAGGATTCATTCTTCTGTAAGCTTCCTTCAGTGGCAATTACTTTTTGGTCCCCTAGGAATTTTCTTCAAAGAGAAATCCCTTGTTTCTGTTATTGTTTGTGTAAGAGCTGATGATACTGAGAAAAGCAACCTGGAAAACTGGCCTAAAACACTCTCCCAATTTTCTGGTTTTCTTTCATCCCCCTTCTCCCTCCACTTTCGCAGCCTTAAAAGTCTTCTTAAGAAAATTTCCATTTAACTAGAACCCCAAAATCTTAATAGCATACAATGGCTTCATTTCATATGCTGCAGGCAACTGGAAGTAAATCTCAGGACACATCTAAGATATTAGATCACGTTGCTGCCACAAACACACTTATCGTTGGTGATGCTGTTCTGCATCAGGATTTCAAGCTGCCACAGTCCCCTTTGTATTTGGAATACAAAGCATTGATATGCACAGCTACAATAGACTTTAATGACGAGGTGTCTTAATTTGGTTTTTATTATGTGATTAAAGGTACAATAAGGTATGTGTTCAACAAGAGGGAAGACCATTGTTCTGCATCATTAGGCTCACAGCAGCCCAAAAAGAAATTGTAGGCAATGTGCCAAAGCCCTTAATGAAGAGGATCTCTTTGAATTATCTATGGATGAGGAAGGGATAAAGCCTGAGCCCTGGTATATTTGATCCTCTTTGTGCTCTCTGTTATGAGGACTTACGGAGCCAGACGTACCGGACCTTCTGGAATTGTAATTTATTGAAGCATTAATTTCCCAGCCACACTAAAGCTCTTGGCCTAATAGAGAAAGTGCAGTTATGTACTATTATTAATTCTTGCAAGTGTTTTCTGAATTCCTACATCTCAGAGTCATGAACTTTTAAAAAATAAGGCTAAATAAGGGGATTTATTTGTAACAATACTCAATATTTCCTAAACCCAAATTATGCAAATTTTGTCTAAGTCAGACTGTAAAAAAAGCTTCTTTTACTTTTCTCAGAAATGGCAGTGTCATCTTGTCACATGATATTAGGGTTACATGGATGATACAAAATAAAACCACTGTAAGAGGTATTTGTTACTGCTAGCATATTCAGAAACTTCTGTCTTTTATATCTGGTTATTTTAAATGAAAATGGTTCTTCATCTCCCTCACCGTTAAATTTTAACTGATTGCTCTTATGTGTAGGTTACATGAGGATGCATTTTTATAGTTACAGTGACATTTAATTATCTGGATGTACTCCCTAAGCTATAGAATTGCTTTCCACCAGAGAAATCAAAGTAGTAGCCTGTTAGAAGAATTTTGCATGATAATATATATTCTGGAATAATCAGGGATTATAGTCTTAAATAATTCAGGTTTTACTATGTTAGAAATCCCAGTTTTATAGGATTACATGCACCTCTCGCTTCTGTGGAAGCTGAGGATATTCCAACCATGTTTCCCAAAGGACTTCCATGCTTAAAGTTCAGGCGGGGTGCTGAGCTCTGGGCTCCACACGTTGCTGGAACGAGGTTGCAGCACTTTGCAGGTTGATTTCTAAACCCAAACCACTGCCAGGGATCTGCACCTGCAGCCAGCACCGGATCATTTAGTCATCTCGGGTATCGGTGGGACTGTCCCTGTGGCAGATTTTAAGGACACGTATTTAAAGAATGTTGTCCTGCATCTGTCAGATGTCAGTAACTTACGCAGGAAGGCTCTCTGCTGCCTTCATTTCACAACAAAAAATGTGCAAGCTTCCTAAACAATCAACATATTCCTAATTTCTTCCTGTCTCAGTTTGTTCCGCTTGTTGCACTTCTGAATGCGATTCCCTGATAGTCCCTAAACCCCGGCTGCATGAAAACTTGGCGACCTTAGGGCACAGGTAACTATTGCCACGGCCACTGCTTGATCCGAACAGAGGATTTGCAGAAACAAGACCCTGGCACCAGCTCTGCTGTTGCCGGCAGCATCTGAAACTAGTTCCTGGTACAGAATAATGTCCAACAAATCTGATTACCTTTCTCTAAAATTCTTCCCCCCATCGCATGCATAGCGGCTTAGCAAGTGGAAGTGAGTTAGTATAAAGAGAAATGACGGTAACCATGTCTTCCTATTTGCTCTCACAAGTTTTTTTTTCTTCCACAAAGCATCAGTGTCCTTCGGGTGAGGGAGCGAGAATGAGATCAAAACTATGTGTTTAAAATTTAATCACTTCCCTGCCAGCGTAACACCCAGCCCCCATATTTTATTCACTTTGTTGTCAGTGACATCAGTATCTGGGATCAGATGCAGGTGGTAACGCAGTGAGGACACGGGATTTCTTTCCCTCCCGTGCTCCGCTGAGCAATTCCCTCTGCCGGCGAGTGCAGGAGGCGGCAGCACTGGGAAATGTCACTCCTGTGACTGGGAGTAACTGTCACTTTCTAAACTGCCTTAGGAATGGGAAGGAGGTGAAGTACAGCTGGAATATCTGGGTAGTTTCTGTTTATCTGCAGTGTTTGCACAGAGAAACCACTTCACCTTTTCCAGGGTTTACCATAAGCTTTCTGCTGTGATTATTTCTAGAGATGAGCAGGAGCGTGTCCCTAAACGCCTGGCCATCGCTCTGCATGGATCCATCACGCTGGTTTGGTCCAAATCTTATGATGTGACAGATTGAGACATTTCAGAGACAAAACCATAGGAAATAAAAACAGGAAATAACATTTTTGTAATAGAGGTTAGTGTGTTATCTCATTTTTAGAAAACTTATCAGATGCTTAATATGAGTAATTTGATGTATAAAGATCTGTAGAGTAGTAGTGTTAATCTGCTGTCAGTTTTAACTGTTTGTTAACTGGTATTTACACGTGCAGAGGTGCAAAAACTACAACAACATCCAGCATCAACTTCCCCTGGCAGGAACAGGCACTTAAAGACCAGACTAAGCACCGAGTGAATGCATTGCACAGGACAAAGTACTCATAAACAGACACAAACCCCTCTTTCCTAACTTGTTCAAGGAGTGTGTGACCAAGCCGTGACCCTTTCCAAGAAATTTTACCTAATACATAATGGAAAAATTAAGTACAGAGTCCTGTTTTGTGAGGCACATTTTTGTAAGAAGTTTGATGTGTAATAGTATACATTTAAATATTTGATGTTCCACAAGTGTGAATGAGAAGGTACATCATAAAAACATTGATCATTATCATCCATATATCAAATAAGGCAAAAACCCCTTTCACTTCCACTTGTACAAGCAGTTTTTGGTATTCCATGTTCCCTGTCATTAACAGCACTCACAAGCCTGAAAGGAACATTTGCTTTTAGAAAGGAAATCTAATTCTTTACCTGACAAACTTCATACAGTAACTTGTACTGTTCTTCCTGCTTCTGTAGAGTGCACAAACTGCATCCCATGTTTAAGTAAGTGGCAGAAATAATCTTCCTTATTCACCGGAGCAGGCAGAGAAGTCTCTGAGAGCCAGCATGTGCGTGCAGAGGTATCCTCCAGAGCCCGGGGTGGGAGCGGAGTGGTGGCAGTGGTACGGCTCGGGGTGTTGGGGAGGATGGGGGCTCCGTCCGTCCGTCCCTGCTCTCCCTGCTTCCCCAGCAGCACACAGCACTCCCTCTGCCGCGCCGGCTGCGGCACTCGGCTCCAGCACACCCTATATACTGCTGCTCATGCATATTAATCAGCTCTCATTGACTATTCATAACAGACAGGGATACAGAAGCTATAATTGCCAGCTATGACAGCTGAAATTTCTCTAATTAACAGGCAAGTGCTCCAGTAGCAGGGATAATAAAAGACACTAACAATTTTGTAAACCATTTTGTAGCAATTACAAATAAACACGACTACATTTTACTACGGTCCCTCAGGATAATTCTGAACATATTCAAGCAGGCTAGAAGTACAGTTTAAATGTGAGTCACACTGAAATGAGCGCGATGGTACAGAGCTCAGCAGTGGCTGTGGCAAAGTGGAATACGCTGGGCAGCATTTCTTTTCCACTCTCTTAGCGTGGTGCATCCGAGAGGCTCGGTTTTACAGCAGGAGGTGATTGAAACAGGCGTTTAACAACCACAGCACAGAAAGGCCACCTCTGTCCCTGAAAGCCTACGTGCAGCCTTAGCACCTGGCTAGAGAGCAGAAGAGATATACGTGAATATATGTGGATTGGGGGCGGGGGGGGGGGGGGAGAAGAGTCTCTTGGATTAATATTTATAGATTAGCTTTAGATTAATATTTATACCAAGTGAAAAATGGCCATCTATGCTACTAATTCTCATTTTATTTGAAGGTTCACATATTATTTTTTATATTAAAAATATAAACGTCACCAGATTATAAAAAAGATATACAATAAAGTAAGTATGGCCATTTATGACTATTCAGTATTTGAGTGCCATGATCCACGCTGAACCTGTGCCATCCATGTAAAGCATAAAACATCAGTGAACTGCCCAACGAACTAGAAAAGCACTGATAGGTCATAAGCTTTATGGATATTTTCCAGTCTGCAGGAAACACTGCCTTGTGTTACGAGTTTGGATTGACTGTACTGTTTCCAATTGTTTAAGCATTCAGAAAGTGTGCATTTTTATACTCTTTATGCCAATTCGTTTGGCTGTAAAGAAGAGAAGATGCCAGAGCAGGTAGGAATGGGACCAAGAGTCCAATTCCCATACCGGCGTTGTAGGGCAGAGGGGCTGGCTCTCGTCCTGCGGTTCTCTAACTGGTTTCTGACTATGGGCTTGGCAAGTTTCTGTGGATGGCAATGGAAGTGTTGTGCAAGGATCATCTGCAGCTTTTGTGTCCAAACTCTGTACACAGGTATCTTGTAGGAGACCTTTTTTGCTACCATTGTACCCACTCACAATTTGCATTAAAATGATCAGCTGCTGAAATGCAGTTCACGCTGTCCGTATGTTTTAGTGCTATAATAAATAGAGACTGGGACAAGAAGGGGGTCCCTTAACTCTGAGACAGTGTTTTGGTAGCAAAATCTACCCACCTACAGGAAAAGAAAGAAGGGAGACCTCTACAAATCCCTGCCCAACACCTGAAAACAGGCGGGGACTCCATCCCTGTGCTGTGATGTGACACTTCCCTGACAAGTAGATGACCACAGCCACGGTGGTAGAACTTGCAAGGTTAGAGCAAGACAGAGGTAGCCTGGATCTTACTGCTGGCCCCTCAAAGCTGAAGAAAGATTCATGCCATCCCTGGTGAGAGATGCTTCTATTCAACCACACGCTACGGGCTTTTCCAAAGCTGGTTGACAGTCAGTGGCTATGCATCTTGAACAACTGGAAAGTTCTTGCATGAGGGAACTAGTGTCCCCTGAAAGCAGAGAAGATGATGATGATAACTGAATTGAGTAAAAAAAAAAGCCCTACTGAAATTGTAAAAAAATTCATGGCTTTGATTAGATAATTTTTGGTGATGTAATTTGATTAAGCAACTTAAGGTAAAACTTTCAAAAATGTTGCCTATGGGTTTTTTTTAAAAATGCAGTTAAGTTTCATCTTAAATACTAGTTGTTATTTAAATGTTCTTGTTCAGTTCAGGTGGCCAAGTTGAGTCAGGAATTGGTTTCAGAAATAGCATGCAGCTGAATCTGATGAGAAATTAAACAGAAACAGGCGGGATATTTCATTTCCAGTTTCGACGGAAATGCACCTATTTCTTATTTTCCTATAGTAACATGATACACTACGTAAGATAATTTTTATTAAATCTAGAATATGCCACTGAGATCAGCAATAACCTGTTTTCGAAAAGTTTCCTCTGATTCAAAAAGATAATCCGTAAATCAGGCCGGGAGAGCCGGTCCAGCAGAAGACTGCTGTTTTGAGGTAAGAGTGGAGGGATCCCATAAATGTGATGTTTGGGATTCTTCAGCGAACGGAGCCCGAGCGCGTTGCTCGGCAGCGAAGAGCGTGGCTTGACGCTGCAGCTGGCTTTCTTGCGGGGTTGCTGGGGTAAATAAGCGAGCCCGGCTGTCAGGCCAGCGCTCCTCTCAGCAGAGGTGTTTGCCGTCATTGAAATCTAATTCGTATTTCTCTATTCATCTCACAGGCAGAAACGGTAGCGCTGCCTCAGGTTAACACAGCCTAGTTTTTACAGTATTTTGCCAAACTTTAAACATTTGGCCTGTAAATTTGTATTCTGGGCATTGTCCAAGGCTGATTTTTGCTTTTATTGCTACACTTCAGCCCAAGTGCTTTAGAAACTTCCAAGAGTAAGATTACAGAAAAAAAATCCATTGTTTGCCCATGTTAAGGAATTCCAGATATGTTTTGTTCGAGAAGGTTTTAGTATCAACATAAGTTGAAACAGAAATTAGAAGTTTGGCACAGGGATGGTTTGTGTTGTCCCTGTGAAATCTGCTAAATTTGGTCAGCTTTTAAGCTGTTGCATTTTGCACGTTCTGAGTAAGAAGTTGCTATGAGTTTTCAGTTTAATTTTTATGAGACTCCTTCCATCATGAAGAAGGTTGGTGGGGGACACCAGAAGGTGTGACGAGGCCAGTTCCGTTTCCTAATTGCTCTTTGTGAAGTTTGGAGACTGACATCAAGAACAAAGAGACCTTCTCAGTGCTCCTCACTGCTGGACCTGGGCAGCCAGAAAGAGCCACCTGAGCTGTCGGGGATGGGGCGGGTGTTAATTGTGTAATTACTCTTGCTTTATAACATATGTACCAAGCCCAGTGCGTTACAGGAACCCTCGTCAATGACCGTCCTACGTTCTGGAGGTAAACTGGCCTCCAGATAAGGCAGCTCGTTAGGAGATCTGTCATCTGCCATAACAACGTGTCATGTGTGGTCTCACGGTGTGCCACAGATAATGAGCTTACCAAAACGTACGCGGAGTGGATGGCTTCTGTCACGAGTAATGTGAATATTAGAGTGGTCCCAGCTGAATCTGAGCAATCCAGAGTGAATGGGAAGTTAGGGAGCCAGCTGACTGGGAACAATAGTAAATAGCCTTTGAATGCACAAGGTGCCAGCAAGGCCTTTCATTAGCATTTATCTAGATTACTCGCTCCCTGACTGATTAACTGTGACCAAGTCTGCAAAATCTCTTTTATGAAGATACCTGGCTCCCACTGCCAGACATTGGTTTTTGTGTCCAAATTCCCAAGGAAGAGGAGGCCAGGCTGCGTGGGCCACCACGTAGGGCTGGGTGCTGCTCCCGTCTCCGGGAAGGGGGGTGTCCTGGGCAGAGGGTGGGGGATGGCGAGGAGGGAATCCTGCCACAGACCACAGGCTGCTTCTGCTTTTTCATGGAATCATAGGATAGTTTGGGTTGGAAGGGACCTCTAAAGGTCATCTAGACCAAGCCTTTTGTCTTAGTTACACCCTACAATCTCTCAGCTCGTAACTACAAGCCTAGTATAAATTTTGCTATTTAAATGTTTGATTTATTTTACAATTAAGCCCATGAGGTGTTGGCAGGTAAGGGGAACCCACTGGAGACCGACACACTTGAGGTGTCTTGCCCGTTTGCACGGGACGGTGACTCAGAATAAAGAGGGAAATAAAGCACTCGCGAGGGACCTGCACCCTGGAGGGGAGCGTTATTAGGGAACTCAGAGGCTAAAAAGCGCTCTCTGCCAGCTTTTCAAGGGTAAGGACTTGCGCTGCCAAGTGTTGGCTCTTCGACAGCAGTTCCCACCAGCGAGAATAGACTCATGTCCTTTGTGCGGGGAGCAGATGGCACAGAGCTACTTCACAGATCTGGGCAAACACCAAGCCATTGCGCTCGGTTCTGGGAGTTCCTAATGTTTGAGGGGCTGACTGCAATATTAGTAACGGTTTGGCATTGTTTATTTTGTTTCTTTAAATGCAAGTTGGCTTTCCTAGTACGTAGTAACTATTTAACATCATATTTTTGTACATATACTTAGCAAGTTCTGTTTAAACAAACGATTCCTATTTCAGCAGTGCGATTGGGGAAATGTTTGCTTGAGGTATCAATACTTTAATTACTTTTCTTCTTTTTACAAATATTTAAGACCTGCGAGAAACAAAGGCTAGGAAAGAGACCAGCTGTGACTTTATAAATAATTCTCACATTCGCGTGTTATATAAACAGAAGTCAGGAAACCGTACGGATTATAATTACATAGAGTGGTGTGAAAGAAAGCTGTGCTACACAACTGTACTTTAAAGTAAGTTATCTGGAATTTTTCAAAGTGTGGTAGGGTGCTTTTTAATTATAGCCACTGGGTTACCTCTATTAAAGCTGGAGTGCCTTGCTGTTGAGAACGTGTTCGGATTGAGTTCTGTTTCTCTGTGTTTATTTGCAAATTTTCAATACTACAATCGACCGATAGCTGTGAAGTGTTAGCTTCTTAATAATACATTTAATTAGTGCGGATCTACTTTAAAAATACCCTTCTAAAAAGTCCTTTGTGAATATGTGAAACCAAACCAAGATTTTCTATGGCATTGTGTAGGCACAACAATTGAATACATACTCTAAATATAACAGTGAAAAGATCTCAATTCTGTAATTTTTTTTTTGCATGTGGGCATAGCAATCTGCCTATGCATTGGAAGCTTCGCGACTGGAGCCAAAATATTTAAACTAAAACATACCACAAGAGAGGATATGAAAGCAAATGTAAAACCTTGGCTTTATTCCCATCAGTTAATGTCGAAGTCTCGAGATCCTTATTTGCTCCACTTAGCATCTCTGAAAGAGTTCCAATCCTCAGAAGTAACTTAAATGAAATGATATTTATTGTTAAACCACTGAAGGAACTGTTCTGTCCTCTAAGCTCTTTAAGGAGTCTGATATCTCTTTAATTTGCGCCACTTGAGAAAGACAGCGATATTATAGGGACATTAGAGCAACATCCCTGTAAGCACTGCAAGGCCAGCGGATACGAGAACGCTATTGTGTTAATTCAGTCTTTCATGAAGCAGAAATGATGAGGTCAGAACAGGGTAAATAACTGTTTAATATGCCACTGAGACCTTCGGATGGGGAGAATTGGGATGCTAAGAGCTGACCTAGGGACTACGAAACTCCTCCTACCGTGGGCTGCCTCTTCGGGTGTCTGTTACAGCTCGATCAAGGGGTCTTGGTTGAAGATTAAGACAAAGGGCAATCCCTGAACCACTGGGTTTACAGGGATGACACTGGGGTGGAAATGGGTGAAACAGGGTTTTAGCTACTGAAGACAGAGAATGAACTAATCAAAAAGGGAGAGCTCTTTCACCTAATCATAAACCAGCCCTGAAATCACCAGCTGCGATACGTCAAGCCTAGCAAAGCCCAAGTGAGGGACCTGGAGGCAGATCACGCTTTAAAGAGTTGTTCTTCAGCTCAGATCCCCGACGTGCTCTCCTCCTCCATATTCCCATTCCTGACACACAATGGACTCAGCCACTATCAACCACAAACCCAAAAAGTACGGAAGATTGGCAAGGAAATGAGAAAATCTGATTATAGGCTGGATTTGTGCTCTAAAAGCCTCTTTCATGTTAGCTGAAACCTCAGCTTCCTTGCAAAAAAGCATCCTTGAGTTCCTGGGTTTGATACTGGAACAGCCAAGCTCATCTTTGTAATTTTTTACAGGTTATTTAACTGGATGGTTTCTATTTAAGAAGAGCGACAAATTTAAGCCTGCACAAATTGTCAGTTTTCACATGGCAAAAGTGCTGTGGTTATTGTTAGCAATTACAGGGATATAAAATAGAAAATTAAGAATATTTAAAGGAAGAAGGTGGATAGTGAAAGCACAGGAGTGTGGAGTCAAATGTTAGTTATACACTTGTGTTTATAAGGTTCGCGTGCTCTCAAATCTAAAATTACTTGCAGAGCATCTGTCCCCATTTTGATTTTGCTGTGAAATATCACTTTAGAGGGATAGCTTTGGTAAGCACAGACTGCTGTGAGTGATGGTTCATTTTAAAATCAAAATGTTTTCTGTAAAAGCGATAATATACTTTTAATAATCTCAGAGAAAGCAAAATGATTCAGTGTACTTGAACGCTGCGTAAAAACTATTGACATAATACTTAATCTTTAAAACTGATAGACACGTGCCCAAAAGCTAATAAAGTTCATTCTAATACAAACGAGCAAGTAAAATAGTATATCATAGTCTGTGATAGCTTTGGATCCTGATCATATAACTGTAGCCCAGGGACAAAGAAAATTGCAGTGATTTAGAAAGGTACCCAGTAGGATATATCTGATATTAGGCAGTTTGCTGAAGCAAAACAGTAATGTCAGAAAGATACAAAGGTGTAAAATCCATTTGACTGTGTCCAAATGCTTCTACTCTTTGACCTTAATGTCTCCAGATGAACTCCCCTTAGGGTCAGCTGAATAATGCTTAATAATATATGGCCAGAAACTGCCAAGACCTGCTAAGGATCACGGTCTTCTCTTACTTTTGCATTTTATCTACTGTGTTCATAATAGGAATCTTAAGCCATTTCTATTTGAAAGGATATTAACTTTCATTTCTCAGTTTTTACTGCTCCACATTTAATTTGAAACAGAGCAAAACAGGAGTGCTGTCTATGGTTCATTAGGTTTTATATTAACCGTCTGATGAAAAGGATATGTGGGAATATTAAGTATTAATGGTAAATGGCAGTCAAAATGAAAAAAGTTGCTTATATGTTTGCCTTTGTGTTCATTTCTAGGTTCAGGTGGACAATGAGGAATCTGATTGCTAATTCTTGGCTAGAGCTCCTATGCAGAAAAGACCCAGAAGATGAGCAGACCTCAAATGAAATGGGATTTAAGGCTTTTAGGAACAAAGGAAATGTAAGTGTTTATTTCTTTCTTTGAAGCTGGGAGAGATGCATTTCTACTGAGGGAGACTGGCGTTAGCTCCAGAACTGGTCTGTGTGATTAATTCCACTGTGGGCACGCAGAGGGACCGGCAGCAACCGCAGGACGCGAAGCAAAAGTGCAGTCAAAATAGCCGAGCCGCATGGGATAAGAGAAAAGGGTAACAGGGGCACACAGGGACTGGTTTCTGACTGGTTTCCACCCCAGAGCCAGGCTGGGCCTGTGCTGCTCTCCCAGCCCCAACCGAGCCATAATCTTGAGTCTGTGAGGAATACAGAAGAGGGCTAAGGTCCAACCGAGGGCTGAGTGCGCGGGTTTGTGTTGTTTAGCGTATGAAATACAGCAACAATATAGTGTGGTGTTTGCTTTCCATTTATCCTCCTTACAGTATAATCTCCCCAGCCTATGAAATTGCAGCGACGCTGGTTCATTTCTTGTTTCATTATGAAATCAATACTTTTGCAATAACATTGATTTGATAAAAGACACTCTCCAGCGTTAATCCCTTCTCTGACGCGAGAAGGACACTTTTCATGCCTAACTTGGTTCACCTTGAACAAGGATTTCTAGTTCAATGAGTAAATTCTGTCGTTGGAGAGCGCACAGCTCCCAACTTTGCTCCTTCTACAGGTAGCGTTACTTAACTTTATCTTCAGTGGCAATAGAAGCAATTTCCACCTGGTATTAGCAACGTATTTCTGTGAAGCCCTGTGAATCAATGGGAGGTTACACGTTTAACTTAATGAAGAAAATAAATTACCTGCATAGGTTATTGTATTGGCTAACTGCATAGAGTTATTATGCAGATATACTTCCTCTGCAATTTCTTCCCTCAAAATACATATTCTGATAACCACTATTGATTAAATAGTATTGAAATGAATACACGAATATAAACATTTGATAAAAGAAATGGGAGAGGACCCAGGCAATCAGACACAGTGATGAATACCAATAATAACCCAGAAATGATGGTTCCTATTGGAAGGCGCCTTCACCCACTAATCTTGTCATTGCCAGCGAAGCCCCAGAGCCGCGGGCTCTCCACGATGCAGAAACTCAAAATAAGTGGTTGTGGTTCTTCCAAAGTCCTATTACGGGTCTGGAATTTTTGTCCTAATGGCTACCTGCAGTATGACACTGGGATACAAAACTTGAAAGTTTTTATGATTTATAGTATGGCTGTAGCTTTGCAGGTTATTTTTTATTTGTGTTTTGGATTGTGGCTTGTCTATTTTAGGGTATCAGGTGTAGCTGAGAAATAAGTTAATATTTCAGTGAAATTTTTTATCCCCTGTCCATCTTCGTCATCTTTTGTGGTTCCCCCAAATGAGAGGGCTCCTGGGTAGTACTGTGCTTTCTGTTCACATTATTTTTGTCTGTTCTGACTATGGTGCTGATAGAAAACTCATGCTTTTTTTAGGATAGTATGATGCAATGAATGTACTGGATTGCATGTACATGTCTACAACCAATTCAGGGCTGGGGAAAGAGACTCTAGATTTCTGAGAAATATGCCTATGAAAGCGTTAAGTAACTCACAAATAAAGCACAGTCGATGGGGGTGCCTACTTAAAATACTACATTGGTTGCCAGTATGATGATCAACACAATTTTCTGTGCTACTTAAAATCTTTTTCTGTTTATTGGCTGTAGTTAGAAGATTATAAACTACCAAGCACGTATTCCTAAGTCTTTGAAATTCAGGTTTCTGTGTGTTTTCTTTGAGTTTCATGTTCCTAGCGGAGGAAAGAAATCACAATAATTACAGCTTAAAATATTCTCATTTCATGGTGTGGCTAACAAGTGAAACTACAAGTAATGATGTAATCTAACATGTCAAAAAAGCAAATGAAAAGAGGAGACAGAAGGCAGGATGGAGCCAAGGGATGCGATGTGCCATGTCATCTTCTAATTAACTAACTGATCCTTTAAACTGTCAAAATCAGCAAGGAACTCCATGGCCCAGTGTCTTATTAATATTCATACTAGGCCACTAGAAGCTATGATTCCAGTCCCAGTGGTTATAGTTAAAGATTAAAAAAAAAAAAAAAGCCAGACTAGCCAGGGCTGCAAGAGCTTCCCGTCCAGGAGGAAATGAAGGAGGCCACCCTGCTTCCACCAAACCTCTGCTGGGGGAAACTCTCCGAGGACGCATATTGATTTCTGAATTATTATGGGGGTTGTATATTGAAAAAACAATTATTTTGCTTCTCGCCACCTTGTTAATCACATTGAGCTCCATGTTGTCAAACGAAAGAAAGATACACCTAACGTTTTGTAACATGAGCCCATTTTTAATTTTGCGCACACCAAATGAATACGCAGTTAATAAACCCCTGTCGTTTAGAGGAATGGGTGAATTAATTTTGCCTTGTAGGATGCAATTCAGGATTTTTTTTGCAGAAATCTGGGGCCCGCAAGAAAAATAATCTCCCATAATCTTCTTATAATACAATTATTCCCTTACGTTTCAGCCTGCCAGTCTTTTCCCACTCCCACTAAGCAGAGTTTCCTGAACCTTGAAGTCTGAGGGAGCAGCTGACATTTGGTTTCTCCATTCATTTTCTCTTTAATTCTTCATGGCAGGACAGTGCTTTATAAAAAAAAAAAAATAGATCCCCTCTCCTCTGTATTACACATACTGTTTTGGGGCCCTGTACGGGTCGGCCACAGAGAGGGACGTGCCTGTGTGCTGCAGAGGATGGGGACGAGGAGATAATTCAGCACCTTCTGAAGTCAAAGGGAGTTTTGACATCATCCTCGTGTGAGTAATTTCAAGCCCAGACTGTTTTGAGGGCACTTAATCCCATTTTACACTTGCCATGTCTATCTGTGCACGACGTAGTAAAAAGCAATATATTATGCAGCACTTTATAGCAGTAGGATCGGTAAAGGAGTAGCTGAGCCATCAGTCACGTGCTACACCTCTCAATGAAAAAATAATTAAATAGTTTGAATCCCATTAATTGATATCCTTTATTTAATTGATATACTAAAAGAAAAACACCTGCTCCTTCTGTTCTTTACCCTGCCCTTTACCAGTTTCCTTTGACAAAAGTTTTTAACGATTTCACACAGCACATAAAGGAAATAAAACTTCTTATCACCCTCCCTGTGTTCCCAGCCCCTGTCCTTGGGGAAGGAAGGCAAAGATATCAACCCAAATATTCAACATCCCCTATTTTATCCTGTTGTTTATGATCTATTATGGATAAAAGACGGTCTCAATAAAAAAAAAATAATAAATTAAATACTCTAAACTGTCTATCAGCTGGGTTAACATCAGGCACTGAACTGCCAGACCACAAATCTTGAATATGTTGATGCTAAATGTCTACTAGGAGCATATGTTATGGATCAAAGAACACACTGATTAATCCAGCAGAGACAAAAGTCTGTCACTTTGGTCATGGTGGCATGATGCCACAGAAGACAGTACTAAGGAAGCAAATGAATAGAAAACAAATGCCAATGAAAAAAAAAAAGCTACAAAAGGTTACAGTCTAAAATACAGTTTTATTAGCTCAAACGCTTCCACCCATGGGTGCAGGTTTTTAATGTGTTTCCCATTTTTAAAAAAATCATAAAATCCTCAATATTTTTTTGGATCTTAATGTGTGTCTGTTTCCCTGCTATCATTGATATTAACCCTATTCAGGTGCTTTATAATTTTTATTGTGAAAGCTGCCTACCAGAAGCTGTCTGTGTACATTGGTGTATCATTAGGAGACAAGGATCTGGAATCACAGCAACGCTGTGTTCAGGGCTCAACTGTTTTTCTCCAGCAGTTTGTTGGCTTATTTTGCATCTCTGTCAAGCATTTTAGCAAAGTAGTATCTTGTTCATGTGCAGTTTTACAGCAATTCTTCATCTGAGAGAGTTAAAGTAGAACACCCTCTACTTTCGAAGAGAGGAAGACAACTTTATCTTTTTTAGTATTTTCCAGTATTTTTCCATACGGTATCACAGGTATAGTCATGAACACTTCCCTGTATCGCGTATGTCTCCCTTAATTAATGCTTCAGAAAACCTTTCCCACAACTTACGTGAGAACATTTATGTTTCAAACACTTTCCATTTAGTTCCAGTGTTTACTTGAGACTGTTTCGAACATTTTCTATCTCTGCACTCCTGTTTTCTTCCTCACTGTAACATTCATTTATTATTTTTTTTTAAATTAGAATGGGGGAAAGAAAACAACTTTGGATAATAAGACTTTCCTAAATTTAAGCTTTAACACTGAAAATATTTCTTGTGCAGGAGGTGGTGGGGCCAATAGTCTGTGGGGATCCTCTGCTTGTAAACTGGGGGATTTGTGCACAGATTACATTCCGCGGCATCCGATTCTTTGGAGAGAATGGGATTCCCAGCACTCTTTTAGCCTCTGATTAAGCTCTTGCTGAAAATGCTCCCAGTTCTGCTTGTCATTCAGTAGTGTTTTGATGTGTCCCCTACATTTGGAAAAGATAGCCGCCTTCATCATAATAATATCCTGTTGATGCATGCACGTATAGTTGCTAACTTAATGTATAATTTATGAATTAGGTTTTTCAAAAGTCGTCCGTGAGTGGGTATATTAGCTATACACGTTCTGTAAACGTTCCGTCTCATTTTGGCAAAGGAGAAGTTATCAGTGATCTCAGAAGAAAGATATATGTGTGTGAGTGTGCGTGCATATTTTATGATGGTAATAAGTATTTATATCATGATATCTAGCAAGCAGCTCGGAAAATACATGCACCTACAGCTTTACCTGGTTTTATTGCAAAATGATAGTGTGGGTTTTCTGAAGGAATAAACATTGCCATATTCAGTTGATGCCTTTAACAAGCCACCGCTCGGTTGTGTTTGTCCTCAGCTTGTTCTTCTGCATAATTTAAAAGACAGCTGTCATAGCTACATGCTCTCCTGTCTAAAATGTGACATTTGTACAGTGTTAAATAAACCCCATACTGTGCTCGGTGCTCTAAATGTGAGCCCTCCCGTCCCCGCACCAGCAGCCGGGGCTGGGGATCCCCTTTACTTTGGGAAAGGGTTAGAAAGGAGGGGAGAGAAGATGAGACTGGGCCATGGTGGTGGCAGTGCTGGCTGTGACGGTGACGTTCTGCCAGGGGGTCTGGGCAGAGAATGGCCCTGCCATCACCCAGCTGCTCCGGTGGCACCCCCTTTCCCAAAGGTCACCCCGGGGTGGGGTGTGTGACTGATCCCCAGCCTGAAAGTGGTTTAGAGGAACAGCGTTGAGGCAAGGGCTTGAACAGAACAAAACGATGGAAAAACAACAGTGAGAACTCATCAAATCACATGACACCGGCAGAATGACCGGGAGTTTCTGCACAAAAAAAAAGAGTTAAAGTTAATTGCATGGTAAAGACCATGAGATCAGGATCCACGGGACTCAGGAGCTGATTTATGCCCTGCAAATGTGTATATCCTTTGGAGAAAAGGCCATTTCCTGTTTAAAAATTTCAAAATACTTGATTAAACTCTGTGGTTACCAAACCAAACACATTACACTATTTAGTCCATTAAAACTCCAAAAGCCTGGTACTTATCGTAGGGTGATGGATTGATTGTATTTAATCTTTCCTCCTTCTGAAGTTGTTTTCATTTCCTGCAGCGCCGTGCACTCCCCACAACTCCACACCAGCGGAGAGCGGTCCCCGGCCACCGCGGGAGCCCGTTATAAAAACCCATTGTCACTTGGACAACATTTATATGAAAATAGCTACATTTTATGAACCCTTATTATTATTATTATTGTAACAAAACCATATGAAAGCCGGAGCCGGATGATAATAAGGATTCCTGAGCAAGCACCACTGAAAACTCCTTATCTTTTACCATTAAATTAAGCCAGCATCACAAGCTCTGATACAGTCAAATGTTTGCTACACTACACTACTTTATGAAAAGCTCTTTTTAACTGAGGCTGAACACAGAATAAGCATGTTTTGCAAAGGAAAAAAAAAAAAAAAAAGGTGTATCTTGACCTTTACTATAATTGTTCAATAATAGTTTGTTATTTACCAAGTAACAAAGGTAAATACTATTATTAGACTAACTTTCCCCGCTGTGGCTATAAATACACAGGGGCAATGATGCAGTCAGAGCCTTTCTTTCTCACACCTACTCACGGACATTTTGTGCAGCTGAGGCTCTCTCAGAAGAGGGGGGTCAGACCAGTGAAAGGAATTTATGGGATAGAAACTCCCACTAATTTGCAGCACAGCACAAAGCCCCAGCATACAACATGAGTGTTGTAGATAAGGAATTTCGATAAAGATCGAAAAGGATGCTAAACTGCAGTATTCATGAGTTTATCTAAATTCAAAATGATAAAATATTTTTTTAAAAACAATGTGTTCCCAAGGTGTAACACATGCAGTACAAATCATTTCTGCTGGAGATGATTTTATACTGAGAAGTGAAACTGCTTGGGTTTGGTTTTCATTTAAAGAGTTCTTATTAAGAGGTGTCCACCCTAATTTTCCTCTTATCACCTGCTGGGTATAAATTCTGGTGGGAACGTTCTCTAACAAATTTGGGAGCACTTCTGATGGAGAGTTACTGACCTTGTAATTCATGGAGGAGTAAGTTTGGTGCTTTTTCCTTTCTCTTAAGCACAGAGATCTAGCTAAAACTCAGGATTTGCACAAGTGCTTTTTCAATTTAATGTGGTGATTCAGCAGACAGAATTAAAGAGATGGCTTTAGCAGAAGCTAAATTTGTTGGTTTTCAGTTCAGGCATCAGGAACTACAGCAAAGAAGAAAGGGAAGACTTTCTGTTCTTCCAACAAACACATCACCTCTGAATGGTGGGGGGGCAAGAATTGCTGTTATAAAATATAATGTAGCCAGAAACTTCCAAAGGGTGTCATGTTGGGATTTTTAAATGCCCATCATCAATTTAGTTCAAAATAATTCCCTAATGGAAATGGGATTCTTATCTCTGTTAAAATATCCCCAGGAATCTAAACAATCTTTGACTCATCAGTCAGGTATAGTTAATGTTACATCGTTCAGTTCTTCACTAATTCACTTTTAAGATAAGTCTATTTGACTCTGTGGCTTTTCAAAATGACCATTTGTTAGAGAAAGTGTATCAAGCAGGAAGAAATTGTGTGAATTTTTTTCCTGCTCCTGCGGATATAGCCTTTTGGTTGCTCTGGTAATTACTTGGATCAGACTACAGGACTTGTATAATTAGCCCCACAAACTTTGCTCCTACCTGGAAGAGTCAGGATTAATCTTTTCAGCTGTCACAGCACACGTTGTACTGGTCAGGGTGGTAATTTCCTAAATCGCATGCTTTAGGTTAAAATCTTGCTCGAGTTGCAATATGTGACTAGGATTTAAGTATCTGTTTTGTGTGATTAAGAGTAATTCTGAGCAATTAAAGAAAACAGTTCATTTGTGGCAGGTGGCAGAAAGCTAAAGAAGATAATTACTCTTTTTAGCCATCTGTGTTAACTGCCATTAGCAGAATTAAACTGAGATTCACCACTTTGAAACTTGAGGCAAAGTTCCTTTCCCTTAACTCCATAATATAACATTGTCTGAAATCTAATTACAAAAAAAAAAAGGATTTCTACCCTGCTTGCCATGAGATGCCTATTTGTTAATTTTATTAAAAATGCTGGCACTCCTAGATACGATAAATTGAACAACTGCTTGTACTAAATGTCTCTGAATGACGTTGGCTCTGAAAAGATGTTCACCGTTGAGTGAGAAGTTTATCCTGCGAAGCCCTGATCTGTACCATCAGCAACTGCAGAAATGAACTTCTGCTGAAAAGAAGGAACATTTCTACCCCTTCCATCCAGTGTCCCAGCTCTGAAATAACCCCCTACCCCTCCCCAGCTCTGCTGACGATCCGAGTGTTTAAACTGCTGCTTGTAACCTTGTTAAACGATCAGGAATTGTGTCACGGCTGAGGCCCCGATGCTGCAGAAAGGCTGTGAGCAGCTCTAGCAATATTTGTTGAGACACAGAAAATACACATCATCAAAGCAGAAAAGCGGCTGTGGGAAATCTTTCCTCACATAAACAGCAGCTGGAGGAACGAACCCAGAGCGGAGACGTTCCTGCCTCTGGAAACCACTGCAAGGGACCCCACCAGGGACACAAACCAATTCCTTATCTCTCCAGCTGTATAGAATATATAGCACCAAGCAGTTAACAGACTGGTGAAAATGAAAAATACGATTCTGGCAAAGCTATCATGTCTGAAATTCTAGCATTTTTTCTGATTTCTCTATTTTCTGGACACTGGAAGGAGACTGGGTTTCATGAATATAGTACCAGGCTCATGTTTTACCTTCTGGTATTTATCAGTTGTGTCTGCTCTGAACTTTCACTTTGGGGATTAGGATTCTCGTAAAATTAATATCTCACGCTGTAACCACACCAAGCCACAGACCCAGCCACTGTATTTGCTGGACAAAAGGTTACCCTGGAACAATTGCAAAATTTTCCAAATACTAATGATACTTTTGAGTATTGAAGTACTCAGGCTTGGAATTTTTTATGGAAAACATTACGTTTAATCACCAGTAGGAGTTTTCATGTTCACAGGATGATCCCAGCTAATTACTGAATCTTTCTTCCTGATTAATGCCAACTAGATTTCATTTAAAAATGGGTGGATTATGTTAAGGGAATTATATTGGACTTTAATGACTGTAATGACCAATTATAAACTTGAGCATATATTATGATTCCTCTCTTGTGTGAAATAGTTTACCACTGTGTTCTGCAAAACCTGAATCTGTATTTAATGGTGGTACTTGTGTAATTCCATGCTACAACTATCCTTTAGCAAGAAGAGAAACAGGACACTAGAAGAATACTGTGCAAGTCTGATTTCGGAAGGGACTGTTTTGTACAGGCAGAACAGACTGGTGATCTGAGATGGTCCTTAAATAAGGCAAACGTTTACAGTCTGATCTTCAGCTGATAAAACAGACGTATTAGAAATGAGGACTGAGTACAGGATCCCCAAAATCTAAATTCTTACAAGTTTTAAGTAGCATTATTTGTGTGATGGGCTGGCTGATGAGAGCATGGGCTACTGTGACTCCGACTTTGCCAGAGGTTTTGTTCTTTTCCTTCCTCAGCAGGCTCGGTATGAAGAGAGAGTTCTGGGTGGTTTGTGAATATGTAGTCTGTGTTGGCAAACTTGGATTAACAAAAGCTGCTTTCTGTTACCAAGAAATATAAAGTTTCTCTTAGCATTAAGTATTTGAGCCAGGTGGTACCATGTGAGGAAAACAACCCCTGTGAGTGCAAGGGCAAGAGCTCTCACTGTGCAGAGGCTTAGGGCATCTTCAGATGCACTTTCTGTAGCGAAACCCTGTGCCTTACTGGGGTTTTTTAGACTTCAGATTTATGTAGTCTGAGGTGGAGACGCTATGGACCCTCTAATGGAAACTGTGCAGAGAGTATTTCTCGTTGTTTTTGTGATTGCCAGTGGGGAAGGAAAGGCTTGGATGGCTGGTCTGCAGAAATAAAGGACTTAAAGCGTTAACTGAGCTATGTTTTCGAGACGGATATCTGGAGGTTTTGTTCCCTTGCCTTCATTTCTGTATGTTGTGAGTGACTTTCACAAGTAAACGGCATGTTCTGTGTCCTCCCAGATACTCCACAGTGCTTAAAAGCCAGTAAACTTCCATGTTGAGGCAACAAAACCCCAGTTTAGGTCTTGTATGAATTCTATTGCCAAGCTGATCAGGCAGCTGGAAAAAGCTGAGCTGTAGCTACTTCTAGATAAATCAAATGCACATTTACACTGGTTACACGTGATTCTGTATAAAGTTTCTTCCTATGTTTATTGTGCTTTGGTCTATAGGTCACTGCAATGTTCTTTTAGCTGATGGGATGTCTTTATGTGAAATAAAGAAAATATTTGCTACGGAAGAAATATAAGCAAGTTGAATTCTAATGAGTAGTTTTATGTTAAGTATACAGGACAGTTACTCAAATCTCCTCTATGAAGCAGAAATACTGGACGTGATGTTGCTAAGCTTGCTTTGCTCTGTAGCTGCGCGTCCTTCCCAGATACTTCTTAACTTCATTATTGCCTTTCTGAGCTGTGTTCTGGGACTTCTCTACAAAAGGAAGAAGGGAGTGGGAGGCAGAAATTGTGCAGGAGAACAAAAGCCCTTCAAATAACTCTTTTAGACACATTTCACACTTTAATTGAATAAATTGTACAGAAAATCCTATTTCTGTAGTATACAACTCCCCAGGTGCTCTCAGCTACTATATCTACAGCTGTTTATATTCAAACTAGGTAATTTAATACGCTTATATCTGTATATGTTGTACAGTGCATTTTAAAATCAAATGGCTGTGAATTTGGACTTGGAACAAAGCAAACACTCTGTGAAGAGACTCTGCCTCTCTCCTTGGACCTTGCTGTTAATCTCTGAATATCTAAGCAACACTAAAATAGCACATTATGCCGAGATATAAGCTGTTTTCAACGGGTGCGTAATGTCACTAACATGACATACATGACAAAAAAAATGTATGTATCATGTCAGTTGGCAAATCAGCTGCTGCCTGGTGTTCCCCATGGGGAGGGATTCATGCGTGAGGCTGCCAAAAGAAGGGTCATGATTCAGTTTGGCAGGGGCATAGCCTGGACACATTTTCCTTTAATTGCTCCTTGTCATGTGAGATGTGGTCCTGGGTGACACTGTGGCTAGAATAATACAGAAAATAAATACACACAATCTCATATACGCCAGAACCTCTAAATGCTCTGTTTATTTTGCCAGTGATCATTAAAGATCAAAATAATTAGGGTTTCATTTTCTCCCACTTTTTTCTCCATCATTTCTGCCTGAGTGATGCAGGAGTCAACATAAAGGAAGCACAGTACATTAAAACAGAATCATTTTTCCTGCCTGATTTCTGGTCTTATCGTCAAACTGCTTGTGCCTCACTTTGTAACTTCATCAGCAGAGGGAAGAAAGGCTAAAGATACTTCTTAAGTCTCCCTGTAAAGCCTGATGGCTGGGGATGTCCTATGGTTTATTCACAGCAGGACACAGTGTAATTGTCAGCTCCGTGTTTCTCCCCTAAAGAGCTGCTCTTGGCTGGAGGGAGGGAAAAAAAAACGGGAACAAGATTTTACAAATTTGGCATATGGTAGAGCAACTGCACAGGCTGAGAATGACTCAGTAGCTGCAAACTACAGGACAGAGTATCATTCTGCAGGTAATGCCGCCGCTCCTTTTCAATCTGTGCCATACGCAAACCAGGTGGGATTTACGGGAGGTGCAGCTTCTCCAACGGGATGGATTGAGGAGGGAGAATCTGCACCTGTGTGTATACACTGGGGTGGCTTTGCTGGAGATAAGGAAAATTATAGGGAGGGCTGGAAGGGATGGGGTTTTGTATTAAGGCATGACTGCAGTGAATTCACAGGTAATTCATACTGCTTCCAGGAGGCAATCCTGGGCTTTGTACGTTATTGTAGTGACCCTATAGTGCCTTTCCTGTGCTTACAGCTCATAAAATGATGTAAACTGGCCATGAATGACTGCAAAGGATTCCACCCTCATTAGGGTACCACTGGGTCCAGATGGGTCCTGGCTTCTTTTATGTGTCCTGGCCTGTTTTACGTGTCCCCCCCCCCCAAGCCAAGAGTGCTGCTTGGCCATGGGAATGCTCTCCTGGCCTTGGGTCACTTGGGGACTGTATGGCCCGGGGCAGAGTTTATGGCAGCAGCAGAGGCGGTGGCAGAGGGTGGCTGTACCCTTGGCAGAGCAGCAGGGCAGGCGAGCAGAGGCGATGCTTCAGACACAAGATGAGCTGTGACCCCAAAAAGTTCCACAGGACGTGGGCACAGTGTCCTGAGTCCCCTGGGGAACCAGCCTGCAGAGCCCAGCCATCCTGGCTTCCAGCTGATCATCTACCGGCACTAAAGAGAAAGGTCTTTGTCCACAATAAGCTCTCCAACTCCTTGTGCAATTATCATTAAGAGTGTGTCGAGTGTTTGAAGGAGTCTGCCATTTAATTGTATAAAAGCAAAGGTTTAACCACAAAAGCTGCCAGGCACTCCCACAATTTTCATTTATCAGCCAAACAGAATGTCCTCGGGTTATGTATTCATCAAATGTTTATTGATTTAAGCTTTGGGCATTTTACAGGATTAGAAATTATTACTTCTGATTTAAATAGTGTTTAGAGGACAGAAATCAAATACAAAACATTGTATTTATAAAACAACAGGTTTTTAAAGAATTGCACAACAGAAGTATTAGAGAACATGGGCTTCTCTCCGAAGGAAGGAAACAAATGGTCTCTATATACAGCAACTAGCCAAGTATTAAAAATAAAGTGGGGCCATTTTTCACCTCAAGAGAGATTTTGCTCTCCCCAGTGACTCTATTCAGAGTAGAGGATACAGGTCCCCTGATCATCTTTGCTGGTCACTCAGGAGAGGGGATGTCTACTTAGGAAGGGAACCTTCCCACCCAGTTCTTTCCCACCAGAGAGGCACACATCAGCACCCAGTCTAAAATAGAAATGATGCACCCTTTCAGGGGAACAAAATGCTCCCAAGCTCTGTGTCCAGGGTGTAGATATAAATATATCCTCCATTGAACTGTGTCTCTGAAACAGCTTAGTCATATCAAACTAATCATCCCCTGAATCCAGAGCCAATCTTTGTGCAGGGCTCGGTGGAAATGAGTCCTACACAGTAAGGACGAGCCACCGAGCTGGCCCAGGGTGTCCCCTGCCACCAAACACAGGTCTGCAGGATTTGCTGTGCCCTGGGTGCATTTTCTGTGTCTCACTGGCATCCCTGACCTTCCCTTAAGGAAGTTCATTTAACTAATGTAACTAATTTAACTAAATTTGTTTATATATACTAAAGGTATTATCATTTAGTGTTTTCCTTGGCCCTCATAGGCTTGTCCTATAGGTAGCCATGAAAGGGTGAAATTTGTTTATGGCTGAAACCCGTTTTAAGGGAAGGGCGTCTTCCACAGCAATTTGTCAGTGGCTAAAGAGCCTGGGGCTGGGAGTAGACATTTACTTACAGAATCTTTAGACTATTTTAAACAGGCCTTTGGGACCTCCCTGCTGACCAGCCTCTAACATGCCCTCCTGTAGCATCTCGCCGTGCTATTTCTTTTAATTGACTAACCTCAACACTGGCTGTTCAAAATCACTTTAACCCAAACATGCCCCCGGTCTGAAGCTCCTAATGACCTTCCCCTGGCCCTAAACACATATGGCTGAGACAATGCAAACATCATTTGGAAGATGAGTAAATTCAATAACTCAATTACCACTGCACCAAAATAACATTTATCAAACACTGGCCACAGCGGTTTGTGTCTTTAGCTCTCTGTTTCAATGGCACGGCATTTGGGTGAAAGTAACTAATCGATTTAGGAATGATTAAATAGAAATTTGTAACACTTGGCATTATTAAACCTTCAATCTTCATTACAACTGCTTAACGATTACATCATGGGCTGTGTAAAATAAATTAACGGTAGCTGGAAACAATCTCATCATAAATAAAGCAAGCAAAGGTATTAGACTAGCGTTCAATAGAAAGTCTAATAAAAATACATATATTGTGGCATTATTAGTAGGTTATAAATACTGAGTTTGGGAGGAGTTTCCAGGCTGAAAAATTCAAAAAGCCCCCCAAAACCCAAGCTAGTATCTATCATTGAACTCGTGTATTTTAAAAGGTCTAATTTAGTGGTAGAGCCAGCAGCCTGGGGGCTAAGGATGAATAACAGGTCACCCCCTGTATCCTCCTCTAAAACAGAAGAAACACTCCTTTACAGCCAGCCAGAATCCCAGGTTCTCCTCATGGGCTCCACACTCATCCTTTGCCTGAATTTCAGTGAGTTTCTAGTTCCACTAGCTCCTGCAGACATCCAGGAGAGGTCCTCTCCTTTTTCTCTTTCAGAACCAAAACATTTAATGTTTTATGTAAGTTAATTTTTAAAATAATTTTGGAAATCCGGTAAAATTCTTTCACCTGTTTTCCTCCCACCTTTGTTCAAAGGCTGATCCTCCCACAAACATGCAGATTGGGCAAACCATTCCGCGTATAAAATACCTGATTTGAAAGTGTCACACTTACTGCTAAGTGAAATCACAGCATTTCTTTAAAAATTACCCTGGCTACCTATTAAATAGATATGTTTGGTCTGGGGATCACTACAGCTTTATAAAAATGGAAGATTATTTTGAGCTAATCTAGACAGAAGGATGAATCTGAGGGTGCATTCGGGTGGTGTGAAAGCAGCTGGTGGGCACTGCCCTGTTCAACGCTTTCAACCACATCACTCTGAGATCCAAGAGGACTTTCCAGGTAGCTGGAACCCCTATCTGCTCTTCCCTCTTGGGACTTAGACCAAATTCAGCTTCCCTGGTACTGGAGAACGTGGGCCAGGAAGTTCCAAACCCAAAACTTTAATCTCCAGTGGTAAAGTGTAAATAGCCTCCAGCTTCACATCTAGGTTCAAAAAACAAAGTAGCCTTTCCTTTCACTTCCTACTACCACCTCTTCTAGGCATTGAAAGAGAAACAAGCAGTGAACCTGATCCTGAATGACTAATGAAGTAAAAACAAGAATAGAAATAATGAGATTTAACAAATATTTATCAAATAGTATTCAGCTATTTTAGAGAGTGTTACACAACACGGGGAGGTTTTCCAACACATCAGCCATTATTACTACGATGAAAAATACTTTATATCACAACTCTTCTGTTAAAACTGGAATGTAAATTTAAGTCACCACATACCGTGACATATAATAAACAATAAATCAAATGTTATTGACAGGGGTAAATATAGTCCCTTGCGCTTTTTTTCAGAAATGAATCAAAAGAAAAGATGGCTACATTAAAATGACTCAGGCCTATAATTTTCCTCCAGTCCCAAGCATATTCCAAATGCCATTATTATGTTCAAAGTTGTGGTTTTTTAAAGCTCAGAAAACAGGCCATTAAGCAAAAGCAATCAGCATGGGGTATAACCAGTCAAGGCCCTTTATTATTATTTTTTTTTTTATTTAAAGAAATTTTTCTTAAGTGAATGGAAAGGGCAAACCCCAACCCCCCCAAAGATGAATCTTCATGCATAAAGGCAGCAAGCTGTGAAATGAGCTGTAAGATAAACAAGCTGGTTCTTAATCCTCTGAAGTTCCAGCACACAAGCTGCTGCTGCGGGAGCGGAGATGAAGATACACACACAAGGCTTGACTTCAAAGTTTAGCATTATTAAACCAAAGGTTAAAATCAGTTATTAACTGATTAATTGATTTATACTTGTACACCACTTGATTATAGTTCTTGCTTGTTTACTTCCATCGAACCTTGCACACGAACATGCAAATATGTGCAATTAAGAGTCCTCGCCATCAGGAGGGGGCTGCTTTATGTGAGCTGTTCGTGCTTTGCCACAAAGGAAACGAGTAATTCCTTTTTAAAGAGAAAGCATCCACTTCAAACTTTACTGCTACTGGTCACTATAAGGTTATTTTCTGTCCTCCTTAGCCCACCCCAGAAAAGCCATCTTTAGTATAAGGAGAGATAATATGAAGGATGGGTAGAATGGAAAGCTGAAGAAGGCAGAGATAGGAACTTGCATCCTCAAGGAGGTTCCCAGGGAACACCATCCCACCAACAGCCTTCTCCTTCCCCACGCCTTTGCTGGTCCCCAGCAAACTGGTGTGCACTTAAAACCACATCTGGAATAATGGCACCGTTACACAAAACACCAGTAATGCCAATCAAGGGACTGTAATTAATCAAGGGTAACGTGGCAGTTACCTCCAGCTCCCCACAATTAGAATTTTAAGTTAACATTAAAATATTTTAATGTAAAAGTTTTAACTAGATTTAACCTAAAAATATGTCCTAAAACTTGGATGCTAAGACAGCAGACCTCAGAGTGAAATATTTGCCTCACTGTAATCAATTTAAATATTTACATTAACTTTGTGTGTACTGAATTAGCCCTAAACCAGCTCTTTTCATAAACTGACAGATATATTATTACAATCAAATGTTTGGACCCTAGAATATTTCCAAAGTATGTTTAAAATAAATGTAGAACATTTAAAGTGAAATATTGTATAAATTGTTACTAACTGCATTGCAGCCATTAACAGGAAATACATAAAGCCCTTTTCCCATACAGAGGAACGTCTGTACCACAGATCATTTAGTGCACAAGAGAGCTGTTATTAAACTCCCATAAATATGATTTTGGGAAGTTCTGCTCCTCTTACAAGCGAGTTCTGCTAATCAGCTGTGAAGTCTCACATGTTAAATATGACAGTATTGAGCCCGTGGATTGATTGTGGGCTGGGAGGTGGAAAAGGTGTTTTATCTCAAGGCTACTGGTTTGATTTATCCCAGGGCAGTGGTTGCTGAAATTCTTTCCATCTGAGCGAGCGTCACTGTCCTGGGGGAAGGGGCTGGGTGGGCCTGGAGCAGGATCTGGGGAATGTCATTAAAACCCTACAGCAATCAGTATCCCCAAAACATAGCCAAGATGCTAAGAAACAAAGTATTAACCTATTGCTCCAAAGCAACAGGTTTCCAAGTTGTATTGAAGGAATGGGGGAGGAAGTTTCTTCTGTTTCTGGCTGTTTTGTATCGTACCGCCTTTCTCTAAAAACAGAGCTTCTCCTTAAAGGCAGGGAAAGCTGATGACATTGATCCCGAGAGATGAAGCACATTTCTGCCCCCCCAGCCTTAGAAGCCAAGTCCAAAGCTGTGTGAAGTCACCAGAAGGATTTCCGTAGACTTCAAACGCCTTCACATCAGGCTCTGGGGAGCACACGTGTCCCTTGAGAACCTGATGGAAGTATCAAAGACTCTAGAAACTCAGATGCTTCCACTTAGTTTATTTTATGACCACACCACACTACATCAGAGCTTATCTCTGTGACTGATACAAATGTAATTTGTGTGGGGCAGAGCTAACATCATCAGTGCCACAGCCTAAGCAGACCGCTTCCCAGAGCTGGCATCTCACTTCATCAAACCCTGGTGAGATACATTCTGTTTTCATTATTTTTTCAAAATAATACTATCTTGACCAGAAGATGTGAAACGTGCCTTCATCTTTGATAGCCTAGTGAGGTGCATTTGCATTAACTCCCCAGGCTGGAATATAAATTTAGGATTTGGTTGGTGGTCTGAACTGATTCCCGCTTCACTGTCTGTGGTCCTCAGGTTTTGAACATCAGTGATGCAAACGAGTATTTCTGGGTTCATTATCTAAGGTTGATCCTGTAGCCCATTTATATGGGCTATACAAATAAACCACTTCTCCCATACACCTGTGCTGCAGGAAGAACGGACGTTGTATCTGAATTTCTAACTCTTCATTTTGGCCAAAATATTTGCGAGATGTTACAAACCCCACAATATCATGGCATCTACTTAAGAATTCAGGCACTGAAAACAACCAGTGAGAATCATAAAAGGGTTGGAAGGGACCTTTCTTGGAACCTTCCTTGGAAGGGACCATCTAGTCCGACCATCGACCTAACACTGACAAAAACCATCACTAAACCATATCGCTAAGCAATATGAGAAGCAGACAGCTGCTTTTAAACCAAGATTGCAAAGGTGCTACAACCAAGACTAAAGAATTAATAGTTGTGCCTGGTCCCAAAGCCTGTAATCGTGTGTGTGATTTATCTCCCCGGCTGGAAGGTGCTGTAACACTGACTCGTGTCTGCTCGGACTCGTAGTCCGGTCCCAAGATGCCTGAAGCTGGGACAGACAGCTGAGCTTGGTTATCGGTAACAACGACTGGGCATCTTTTCAAATGTTTAGTTTTGTTGAGCTTTGTTTAGCTTTTGCAGAGAGTTTTGAGACTCGCTACTGACGTTCGTCCCCCCCGAGCTCTGCGCTGAGCGAGCTGCAGAGTAACGGGCAGCACCGTACCGAGCAGGATTGTTGTGTTATCAGTTCTCACGACAGCAGATGATCCTTCCTGTCTTCTTGGAAAAAAAAAAAACAACCCACTTTTAAATGATTACTGAACCAGTAACGTATCCCTCATGGTATGGCCGTAACGATGAACTGCTCTAGGGTGAAGAACACAACCTTTGGGATAGTGGGAACAGTTAGGGCTCAAACATAGTAAAGATGTTTGAGTTCAGCTCTCTACAATTCCCCGTGGTAGTTCTTCTATTATTGTTTATTTACGGAAAAATAAAGAGTATAATGTGGAACAGTAAAGCTAATCTAAAACACTTCAGCTAGATGTGTTTTAGTTGGCAGGGTAATAATAACTTAGTAATAACCTCACAACAGCATTGGGTGTAGCAGAGAACGAATGCAGCCTGTGCTCATAAATGTCCGCGTGTTTATGGAGGAGGATAAATTTATTCCCAGAGTTCACCAGCTGCTACTGAGCAAGTTATCACTGTTCTGTTTCGGATTTTCTGTAGGTGTTGCTGGGGAGCTGTGCCCAGTCGGACACTTAAATCCTCTGGGCATCCCAGTGTGCTGGGAGAAAGTCACTATGTGCTGGTTGCAAAGAACCATCCAACTGTCAGCCGACTGCCTACGTGACGCTGGTTTTATTTTATATAACCTAAATGTCCATTTCAGTTGGCACATCCATCTCCTGAGTTTCCTAGAGCCTATATACTGATTGTTTTTAAAGAACATATAGCTTAAATGCATCTGTAACCTCACTTTTTCTTTTTAATGCATATCTAAAGTTCTGAGGACTTCATCTAAAGTTGTGATTAAATGCAGACAAGCCTAGTGTAACCAGGTGAATTATTTTCTTTAAGAGCAATTTTAGTTTCAAATTCAGTATTTGCATTGGTACCTTTGTTTGGCATTCTCAAAACCCCTCAAATTTCTAAAGCTGAATTACTAAACCTATGAGAAATGCAGTTACCATTTAGGTACCGAACCAGCCATACTGGTATTGGTGCAAATGATACCATTCTAACACAATAATCAAATGAGTTTCTCATAAACCCTTTTGTAATCCAATAAAGTAACAGCCCTTTTTTTAAACCTTTATCAATCTCAATCTGTAATATTTACATACGTATCACGGATAGGGGATAAAAGGGAACTGGAATAACTGACAGGCAAACGGAGATAAATGAGAAATAACCCATCATTATGGCAAAAAAATCAAAAGGCGGCATTATGTAGAAACTTTATCGAGTAATTAATGATCTATCCGGGAATAATTACATGTGACTCACTGCTCCCATTTTCTTAAATGAATTTAAAAGCTATTAAATATCCCCTTAACAATAAACAGCATGTGAGATACTGCTTTGCCACTTTTGTCCAGAAAATTTTATCTTAATCAGTGAATATGGATAGTCTTGAGGAAGAGCGGATACAGCTGCCGGGCAGTGAAGGATGTAAGAGAAAGGCTGAGATAATGGAGAAGAAGACACAGGGCCTTGTAGATTAATGGTGTTACTGTTACCTACATTGTATGGATCTAGTGAGCAGATTATGTGTGTTTATGGGCAGATCAACATGGGTAGGACAGTCCCAGTGAATGCTGATCACCATCACTCTGTAATTGGCATTTCTGACACGCCAACACGGGATGATGTGGGAGAAGGATGTCCCACCACGCGCGTGGTCCCAGTGAGCACGGTGGACTGGAGAAGATGCTCTACACGCAGGCAGTGCTGGCTCCCCTAAGGGTTGCAGCGTAACGCATGGCATCACCCTGCCGTTTTTGTTAAAAAAATGAATACAAATGATGAGAGGTATCCAAGAGGACCCAAATTAGGAAGAATCTGACCCATGAGAGTCACAAGTTCAGCAGGACAGATAGAAAATGCATTTTCCTTCCCTTTTCCTATGCAGAGCGATGTGGCATTACTCTAGTTTGTGGACAGTGTGGATTTGAGCAGAGTATTGCGTGCAGGCTTCTTACCGAGTACCATAAAAACTAGCTTATTGTGAAAGTATTAACTGTATTATTTGAAAAGTAAACCAATTCAAGGTACCCAATGCTATCCCTAGGGATAGGGATGGAATGACCCTGCCTAATGACCAAACTGCTCAGATTAGGCGACTCAAACAAGGAACGTTTTGCTTTTGCAACTTGGCTTAGGTGGAAGGAAACTATATGCAAAAAGAGAATTTAAAGCTCCTGGGGATTTTTGAATTGAACTAAATAAATTACCCATTCCCATCTGACCAAATTAATACTTTTGTAGCAAGTCTTGTATCAGTTTTACTACTTCTTCATGTTTTAGGATGATATTATTCTGCCTTTATTTTAAGATTCCGTCCTATTTATCTGCTTAAACTGTAATCGTTTGGGTGAAGTCTGGTTCTCATTCCGTGTTTGTAAAGGTATGTGTGATACAGTCTGTGTTTCAGCTGCTTGCTCTAATCATCCAGAAAGAATATAGCAGCCCAGAAAGCAAAGAACACACAAACACAAAAGTCATCCTCACGGAGCAAAACTACTTCTTACAGTACACAGCTGTTTCACTTAATGGCTACAGCTGGTTTTTTCTAAAGCTAAAATTTGCTTAAAATTGTACAGAATTTTCACTTATGAGTCTATTTTTAATGCAATTCACGTACAAACTAAATATCCCACAAAAAGCATCAGCAACCTTTCAGTGCTCTATTCCAAAAGACACGGACTTTGCCATTAAATTCTTTTTTTCTCACCAAAAATACTGTATTATGCAAACATGGTAAGTATATGAGATGGTTTAGTGTCATTATTGGTGTTCTGTATGAGCGCTAATGACCTTGCATAAAGCAGACATAAATTATTTTCACATACCATCCCTCGAGTAGCTTTATGAAAATGCATGTAGTGATTGTGTATTTAGCTCTTCAATTAAATGCCTGAGAAAAAGTGACTTTGGGAAGGTTTTGCTACTTGATTTCATAGGATGATCCCATTCCCAAAAGTGACAGTAACCTACTTTTATGCTAAAGGGCAGTGATTTGAAGGAGCGTATTAAAAATCTATAGCTGTTGTATTTAGCATTTAATTTCAACTCAATTAAATTGTAATTTGATTGGGAAGACATTTGTTTCAAATATCCGAATACAAGCATTCAAGGATAATTTTTTCACCAGAAAGGAAGAAAAATCAATTCTTTTCATGCTAAATTTTACACTCTTATGTATCAAACCATAGGACACCTTCAGGTTTGACTTTTCTTATCACGCATGATGTGTATGAGATATGCAACAAGGATCAACAACAGCTTAAGAAGTATAAGAAAATAGGTGCATTAAACTTTTTTGCACAATAGGCAACATATTCTGGCATGTCGTAGAATCACAGAATCATAGAATGGTTTGGGTTGGAAGGGACCTCAAAGATCACTGAGTTCCAGCCCCTTGCCCTGGGCAGGGACACCTCCCACCAGACCAGGTTGCTCAAAGCCCCGTCCAACCTGGCCTTGAACCACTCCAGGGATGGGGCAGCCACAGCTTCCCTGGGCAACCTGGGCCAGTGTCTCACCACCCCCAGAGTGAAAAATTTCTTCTTAATATGTAATCTAAACCTACCCTCTTCCAGTTTGAAGCCATTGCCCCTTGTCCTATCACTATGTCCTCACAGAAGAGTTAGTTTTCGTTAAAGAACTCTTATGTTTGCCGAGTCAGAAGCAGAGCAGCCCTCCTATGGGGACAGCACCTGAGCTGAAGAGAAGGATTGTGCAAGGGCCTTGTGAGCTTCACTAACTGATGCTTATGACAACACACAATTAAAACCAGTACTACACTTGGACTGGGAATTAGTGTTTGGATGAACTCAAGGCAGGGCAGCACTTCATTTAAACTTCAGTCAAGAGTGAGCAACCAAGCTGCAGAAGATGCCCCATGGGGTGAGGAGCAGTGCATCTCACCCAGCTGACCCTGGCCAAGCCTTCCAGCTTCAATTGGAACACACTTACCCAGTTCCCAGCTGATACAACAGATCCCTCTGTTTCCAGCGCCAGTTTTCACCAGCCAAGAAATGCATGTGGGATTGCATCATATGTAAAATAGAAGAGGGATTATTTGATTTTATTTCACTTTCTCCTGTATCCATAGCTTAGCAATCGTCCAGCACAGTGAATGAGCCACCTCCTAAACACGTGTGTTTTTCTGTGGGCAAGAAATAAAGTGACAAGCTTAGAACAGCGGCACCTTTCCTGCTTTCCCCAGAAAATACAGCTAATTGTTATCTTTGGCCTCCATATGACTATATGAAGGCGATACATATAAAATAGGTGTTGACAGAAAGCTGAAGTGCCCTGGTCTTTTCTTTTTGATCATCTGAAATTTAAATAGCTTTGACTCTATGTAATTCTTCCTTTCCATTTTTGTGGGTTGAAGAAGTGAAAACAACTATTTCCAGAGATAAAACCAAGGAATTAAAATTATATTGTCCTTTAGTTCCTTGCTCCTGTGCTGGTAAATTAATTCATAAATGGGAATATTAATACTTAGGATGAAAATACATCCTATAATTGCCCTACTTAATAGATAAAGGCCCAAGAGAAAGACAAAGCAAAAAAATGAATTAGAAAATTAGTGGTTTCATTTTGGACATGAAGTTTTGAGTTGCAAATGAAGATAAGGAAAATGAACCATATTTCCTGTTTATGATACCAAGATTCTCATTAAGGTGTCTCCTCTTTGACCTATGTTGTTATGAGAAAGAAACTAAGGCAAGTAAGCTTATACTAATGAGAGGCAAGAATATCCCTGGTTTTTCACAATTAGAACAAATGTATTGGGAAGCCAGATGGGACCTTTAAAGTTTTCCACAATTATATGCCTGCCACAGATAATGGCAAAGACCCCACAATGACTATTTTAAAATGACACATAAATGAACAGATAGCAGACTTCTTTTCTTAGATTTATTTTTTCCCCCTTTGCTTGTGTTTTGATGTTTGGTGAGTTCTGGGGAAGAGAGAAGGGTGCGAAAGAGGTGATTTACTGGAATGTTTTCATGTAAAATGATAAATTTCATACAGCCTCACTAGAAACAGGTTTTTCCTTGATAAAAGGGGAGCTGAATGAATTTTAAAAAAAAGCCTATAGTGGCTTTCAGAAGAAGCAACTAATTCTGTCATTTTTATCTAACTAAAACACCGGTGTCCCTGCTTCTCCCACAAGCCACGGTGTTGCTTCTCTGTTTATAATCCCCCCGCTTTCCTCACGCGCCTTTCACGTCTCCTAAGACTCCGCCGTGCCAGATACTCCCAACCGTATCATTCCTGGGTTTTAGGTATTTCTCTGCATTGAGTGCCTTTTGTATGAATATGATTCTGTGTGCCTGCTTCTTGCTGATCAACAAATACTCTTTTTTTGTCAGAGTATAAATTTCCTAAATTGGTTTATTCCTGATATTTCAAAAAAGCCTGGGAAAGAGCAACAAAAGGAGCCAGAGTGCTTGTGCTCAAATACACCATTGAATTCAGTGACTTCAGAGGGACTCGTTCATGTACGTTAGATATTAGCAAGCTCCAAAAATCAGGTCCCTTCAAGATAGCTGAAACTGGACATTACCATGTGAAGTGAAAAGAGAGGTCAATCACTGCAGAGATTGATTGAACACCTTTTAATTGTGCTGTCAAGTGTAGTTCAAACACGTATTTCCAAACCCCACTCTGCCTCCCCCAAAGACCCCGATTGTGCTCGTATCGAAGAGCCTGTGCCAAGAATAGGTGGGTATTTGAGTGAGTCTGGATGGCCAAGAGGAGGAGAAAACCCCATACAGGGAGTCTATCTCAATATGAGTACAACAGAAGGTAGTGAAAAGCTGCTTCAAAATTTATTTGATTTAAATCTGAAGATAATGCAGGAAGCAAATAACCAATAGCAGTCTTAAATCTCTCCGTGGTATATGGACCATGGGTTTAGTTAACCGCACTGCCTGCTGAAAGCAGTCATTCAGGAAAACATGTTTTGGCACTATAAACAACGTCCAATTATTTAATTTTACCGTGGCACTCAACAAAATTACCAATAAATAAAACAACTGGCAAGGTTTAAGATCCGTGAGAGTATCCAGCAGTGTAACAAACAAAACAATCTCGTTATGACTGGTATAAAGTGGGTAATAGACACAGTGGGCCCAATTTTCTGAACTGTACAATAATTTGAAAAGCCGTGCAGAGTGCTTGCTTTTCACTTGTTCATCTTACTTCCTTCACCGGGGCTCGTTATTAATTTAAACTGTGTAATTCAAGAACAGTTGTTGCATTGTCTGGTCAACTTTGTAGAGTTTTTAAATTATGGGAATGCTTATTGGAAATAATTATGGAAAAACTGAAATTGCAATTGCATCTACCTTGGTTGCTTGCATTGAATTTAGCATTGCTTAAGGAATGTCTGCTCTGTGCTTATCAAAGCTGGGTGAACTTGACACCAGATCCCTCGTGTTCAGGGCAGCAGAGCGCTGACTGCAACACCGAGCACGGCCCCAGCTCACTGGGTTGTGGTGAATGGAGTTCAGTCCAGTTGGTGGCCGGTCACAAGTGATGTTCCCCAGGGCTCCGTACTGGGGCCAGTTCTGCTCAATATCTTTATCAACAACCTGGACGAGGGGATTGAGTGCACCCTCAATAAGGTTGTGGATGACACCAAGTTGGGAGGGAGTGTTGATCTGCTGGAGGGTAGGAAGGCTCTACAGAGGGATCCGGACAGGCTGGATCAATGGGCTGAGGCCAATGGTGTGAGGTTCAACAAGGCCAAGTGGTGGGTACTGCACTTGTGTCACAACAACCCCATGAACGCTACAGGCTTGGGGAGGAATGGCTGGAAAGGACCTGGGGGTGTTGGTCGACAGCTGGCTGGGTATGAACCAGCAGTGTGCCCAGGTGGCCAAGAAGGCCAACACCATCCTGGCCCGTATCAGAAATAGTGTGGCCCAGGGAAGTGGTTGAGTCACCATCTCTGG
Source organism: Numenius arquata (assembly GCF_964106895.1). NCBI lineage: Eukaryota > Metazoa > Chordata > Aves > Charadriiformes > Scolopacidae > Numenius > Numenius arquata. Next base: position 4,298,040 of record NC_133583.1, on the reverse strand, counting down.
AGGTATTTAAAAGCTGGGCAAACGTGGTGCTGAGGGACATGATGTAGTGGTGGTTTTGTCAGTGTTAGGTCAATGGTTGGACTTGGTGATCTTGAAGGTCCTTCCCAACCTAGATGATTCTGTGATTCTATGATTTACTGGGATGCTCAGTGGGGTAAATTAGCCTACAGTAAGTACCTCGTTGGCAAAGCCAGATTGCTACCTAGATGGTTCTGTGTCTATACCAACTCCCTTGGGGCAGTATATACTGTCCAAAAATGGCACAAGAGCACCCTGGCTTTCTGTGGAATAGTACCGCTAAGAAATGCTATGCCAATAGGCCCTCTTCCCTGGCTCCTGCACCCCCATCTTGCGACAGAGCTTGTGTAGCCTTCACCCATAAATTGGGATGGAAATAGGTTTTCTACCTTCTCTCATAAGGGATGCTGTTTGTCTGAAACATGGTATTCCTGGTGGTGGTCCTCAACGTGAATAAGGGCTGTTTGCACGAAGTCCCTACTAAGTGCTCAACAAATGTGGGGCTTGTCTAACCTTCAGGAGGATGGGGTATCATTTCAAGGCAATTGAGATGAAAAGATTACTGCCCATCACCTGCGTACCCTGACCGTGTGCAGGCCGTCAGCTCCTCACAATTAACAAGGCCAACTGTGGTGGAATGGGAGCTTATAGACAAGAAGTTATTGACGCTCAGCTGATGAATGGTAACTCATTAAGCCGTGGTAATATTATTGCTTGCAATGCTCTGTCCATACAGTTAATCAATTTTCTAAGTGAATGAAACTGAATTAAGGCCCCTTTAATTCCACATGCGAATGTCGACACAAGCATTTAGTGAAGTTTGACTAATCCATTTAAAACAAACTTAGATTTGTTTCTCTCAGTAGCCATATGTAGATAGCCATGGGCCAGGTTCAACGCTGCTCCTTCAGGCTTAGTCCCTCTAACACCCAACTTAATCCCATCCTCACCCGATAGAGATGGAAACCCCACACCACAAGACAAGGCTATGAAGCTGAGTATCTTAGCTCAGTGTCTGCTCAGCTGTGATTTGATACGTTACGTACGACAAATATTTAGGTACTTTTTTTATCAGGCAGATGATGAATGGGGCAAGATAAAACACTGAATGCAGAGAAAGAATATAAATCATCGTCAATTAAATCAGCTTATACTCTTCTTGTGTCATCAGCATCTCACCTCAAGCACGCAGGGACAAACAGAACCAGGTTGTAAGAGCAAAGCAGGTTTGGTTAAGAAATAGAGCTGATAAAAATATAGGAAAAAACATATAGAAAAAACTCCATATGAAAGTTTTTGTCTCAGTACTTGGGCAGGTACGTGACCCATTCAGTCTTCATTCATGACCACTCACAGAAATGTGTGCCGCTTGCCTCATTTGTAACTGCACAGCAGTGGAAGAGTAATAGCGATGCTGAGAGTGTTAACGCCCTTTGAACTACCACTATGCTTCAGAGTGAACGCGCCACTGCAAGGAATTCTGCCATTTCTCATTTCTCTGAAAGCGTATTTCACCTTGGCATCGTTTGGATAAACCTTCAAGTACCTGCCCTTCAATTTATATGTTGAAGATTTACTTCAAATCCAAAGGGACTGCAGGCTTGCTTTGTCTTCATAGTAAATGTTTTATTTTTTCAGTAAAGGGCTGGATGGAAGCACTGTGAAAGAGAAAAGAAAAGAAAAGAAAAGAAAAGAAAAGAAAAGAAAAGAAAAGAAAAGAAAAGAAAAGAAAAGAAAAGAAAAGAAAAGAAAAGAAAAGAAAAGAAAAGAAAAGAAAAGAAAAGAAAAGAAAAGAAAAAAGAAAAGAGAAAAAGAAAATAAAAGGTTTAATATAGACCAATAGTTGTTGTATCAAATAATCCACCGGAAACATGGGAGAAGGGAAGCATTGGCATAGCGTGCCACACAAGAAATATCACACTGAGCCCAGAAACTTGAGAAGTCACCCTCGTCTCCTTGAAGCTGATGGGAATTCTGCCATGGACTCGGTGGAGACGGGTTTACACCCACACTATCTCAAAAGCGAATGCTTCGCTGCTGAAGCACACGATGGCACCCGCCCCAGAAAAACACCAGCTTGCTGAGCCACGAAACGCGCTGCCTCAATCCAAAACCCGTTCTTAGCTCAAGGACTGAGTTTTTGGCATGACTTTGTACCTGCTCGTGTTTTATTTGCCTTATGCAGGGATGGCACAAAGCTCAGTGAGAGAAATCTTCTGATGTGAAATGGAGATCACAGGACATTGAACAGTGGCAGGACAAGAGATGACTGGAAGCAGCTGCTAAAGGAAATAAAGACTTATTTCCTGCCCTGAAATATTCAGAACAAGATCAATTGATTAAACTTTAGTTCATCCCATGAAAAGATACATTTTTGAAATGCATCCTCCTGTGTTCAAAATATTTTGTATTCAGGCTCAATTATTTTTCTCCCTCCAGTTCCTTTCTGTAGAAGCAGTTACGTCGCTCCCCTGTATGTTCTGGTGGAGTTAGGGATAAATATAGTTTTATTGTACTGACTGTTAAGAACTCCTCAAAACATGACATGACTCAGCCACTGTCCCATGTCTCACCAATACGTAAGCTATCCCCTCAAGTTATGTAGTCATTCTGTTGGGTTAATATGGATTTGTGTAACAAAAGTGTCAGATGATTTTAAATACTAACCTGCCTCCAAGTAGTAATTACAGTAACAAAAGAAGCAAGCACCTGAAGACAACCGGGTCTCTGTTATCTCTTACTGTTCACCCCTGTGGCCCCAAATAAACCACCAGCGAATTACCTAATTAGTTCTAAGCCGGCTTCAATTCATAATAGATCTTTTAGCTCACTCACAACAGACAGTGCACCCCAGCAAAGACTTCTTCAGACCTGCCTACCCAGGAAGAGTTCAGTATAAAAACTTGTGAAGCCATTCCTGAAGCCAAGGAAACAAGATTATTTGCAATCAAAGAACGTGTTGTCTCTCCGTCCACTGCGATGACTCCAACCGTGGGCAAAGGAAAGGATTTCCTGAGAGGTATCCCTCAGCGAATGAGATGAGGTATGAAAATCTAGTAAGTGCCCTTCGCTTCGTTTTCTCTGAAGCAGTCTCCAAAGAATACATTTCAGGCAACCCTGTCAGCGCTCAACGTGTGATGGGCCAAAAGGTGAAAGGCTGGTTCTGCCTCCCTCCCCCTGGGATTGCCAGCCACTTACGCAGACTATTCAAACGATCTCATTAACTAACAACCCTACTTCCAGAGATCCTTTCAGGTGCCCACAGAAAGACAATTTCTGTTGGGCTGGGATAATTTCCATCTGACATTTTTTTTCCTTAAAAAGAATTTTGCACAGTCGGCTGAAAGCTTTTCATGCTTACCTGGGGGTAAGAATCCTGAGCACCATAAATTTGGGATTCGGCAATGTTTTTGCCACCTATTGATGTTTATTATGACTAGTACTCACATGAGAGAAGATAACTTATTCTGGAAAATACCTGCAATTTTTTTGATTCCGTGCATGAAATAAGCCTTCACCTACCCCAACACAGACATGAGAAGGAGTCAGATATTACGGAAGAAAAAAATTTGCTTTACAATGATGCATTATTTTGTGGGCTAGATATCCCAGCTCCGTTCCCTTCTTGCTGTTTGGGATGCTGAAGAGCCATCCATCACTGCACCTCTACAGCCCGAGCACGTCCCTTTCCCAGGGAAACCGGTGTCATTGATGAAGAAGAGAACTGCCTGGTTAGCCACCTACCCCTTCTTCCGCGGGGAGAGACTTGACGGTGTGTTATATCCTAATCTCTGGCATTACAAACAGGTCCTGGTTTTCCTAGAATTAATGGTTACAGACGTATCGATCTAGATGCGAGAAAGGTCACACTCCCAAGCCAGACACATAAAAGAGAAAAATGGAAATGAAGCGGCTTTACTCCTCCAGCTGTGCGTTACGGCAAAGCTGTTGGTCTGCATTGAGGGCTGAGATGGGGAGTCAAAACTTGCCTTAGCTGCAATATCCCAGTTTACTATATCCCAGTTTGCGACATCCCAACTTTTACAAGCCTCACCATCGTTACAACAATACCATGTTTTAATCACGGAGAATGTCACCTTCACGTTAAAACGATCCAGAGACTTTTCAGCGCGTGAGTTTCGGCAGAGTCCTCCGAGGCTGAAGTGTGCCCATGGTACTATTCATTGTTTGATACTGAATGAAGAGAGAAACTAATTCACTGTCCTTTTTGTACTGGGAATAGAATAATGCATGTGATTTTCCACTTTGAAAAGATATTTAATAATCCCATTTGATGTTGAGTTAAACATTTCATTGTTTGCCATGACTAATCCACAGATTTGAAGGGAAAATTCCACTTTAAAGTGTAATAGAGCTTCTCTGTTCCTTCACTTTTGAATTAGTGCTAACACAATTTTGAAAATAAGTACCAATTTGTGGAGATATTTTGCAGCATGTGCTCTAATGCACTTATCATAAGTGAAATAGAGGGTGCTTGGGATAACAAATGCAAATTCAGTCAGACTAGTAAAACCAGTGCAATCTTCACTTAGAGAAATCTTCTAATTAAATGAATAAACTTATTCTGAAAGATGTTCAATGAAGGATGCAAAATAGGATTATTCTACTCCATCAGGCACCCTTTTGATGTTTAATGAAACTACAACAGCAGGTAAATTATGGTTTTGTGTTCACTGCACACTTTTTAATAAGATTATAAAGAAAAATCCAATATATTACAAGTGGGTCAAATATATTTTTGTATCTCTGTCTGGAGAGACAACCTCCAGAATGATCATTTAGAAGTATGCAGCTGGCTACTGAGAGAACATTTAAATAAACACACTGTTATTAAAACATAAAAACCACATAACTGTTGCTATTTACTGACACTTTCAAACCTCAGACTGCTTCTGAATCTGTCATGGCCAGTGAATACACTCATAAAAAGATGTAAATATTTATGCATGCACAGTAATTAACTCTAATAACAAATTCTACTACAGTATCTTTAAAGAAACACAACTGCCCTGGCCATTTTTGATATTTCAGTACTTCTAAAAAAAAACCAACACTGTATGTATCAGTTTGAAGGGGAAAGAGGCACTTGAGCCTCACGTGCCATGAAGCATGTGCCGCGCTGCACGGGGTTACAGCCCTATTAACATTTCCAACTAAATGAGGCTTATTATTCAAATACCTCAATTATACAAGCTCTTTGTCAATTTAAAGTAATTGTATATGTCATACCTATATGTATGAGGGTGATACCGGTACAAAAGCGCTTTCTGTTTAACTAACCCTGCTCCCGGTGACAGCAATGATCAAGCTCCTTGTGACTTCCAGAAGAACCCAATTAGGCTGGATGTCTCTCACTCGCTCCCTAAACCGGCTCCCAAGGCCACCCAAACCCCTAAGCTTCTTCGGTCACGTTTCCAATGATCGCTTCCTTCTCCCGAGCAAAAGTTGTATTGACCTTTTGTCCAAAATGGGTCAATACCCACCTTCGGCTTGAAACAAACATCAACATTTCATCGCCTCAAATTTTGCCGTAAGGAGGAACCTGCAGCGCTAGAACCGCGAGCCATTTATCTGGCACTTCTGCAAACCAGGCATTCTGTTTGCAAAACAAAGGCCTTAAATCCTGCCCGAACGGGTAAATCACTCTTCCTCCACTTGTCAATGCTTCTGGTTGCAAGAAGACAAGTTGTCTGGGGGAGGCTGGATGCGTGTCTCAGCAGTCTGAACCGGACAGGAACTAATTGGAAACTTCACTGGAGATGGACTGATGTCACGGCAGCGGCTTTCAATCGCCGTGCACCAGAAGTCAAAGAAGGGCCAGATTAAAAAGAATGATTTTAACGCTACAGAATTCATGTTGCATTTTCTCCTGAGGTGATGGTGTTTGATGGCTCCTCCGTGTCCCACTTTTCAGGACCTACTGGGACTTGTGACTGGAGACAGACAAACTGCCCGTCTCAGGCTCAGATTTGTGGAATTTGGGAAAACTTTCATTTTCACTTGCCTCTAAATCCTCCAGAGCCAAAATCAAGATTCGTGTGATGTAACTCACGTACGTGTATTCAGCAGTTACAATTTTGATAAAGGTTTTTTTTTCAGTCAGACACTTGCAGTCATCAGTAATACCAGTTCCAGTGCTAACAGGGTATATATCGTACAATGAAACTTGCATCTCAGGGAAAAGATTAATACTCCTTTTCACTGAATCAACAGGAAAACCACGATTACCAGGCTTGGAAATACTGAGTAAGTAATTTTTTTCTAAAAAGAACAAGGTTATGCTTCAGACTCAGCTGCAGCCCACCCTACTGCCTCTTTGCTGTCACTGCAGGACAGGCTTCACGGGATGGGTCTTTCCACTTGGCTAATGGAAAGTAGTATTATTGCCCTAAGGAATGGGACATACTGCCACAAAATTGCAAATGATTTTAATAATTAAATTGAATACTCTTATTTAAATCCTCATTCAGAATGGATTAAAAGTTGGCCAGTGAATTTTTACAGGCTTTGGTTTAGGGCATTAAGACCTATGAAGTCAATGAGATGGAGAAGGCACTCAAGTGTGCTGTTCATAGGGTGGGACTGAAGCATCTGTCGATCCTCTCGTGAGCAAACCCGGGTAGATTCAGCCACGGCGGTTGTCCCTACCCCCAGCCCTCTGCTCTGCCTTGATGCCCATTGCTGCCGTTGCAGTGTCCGTCTGTCCGTCTGGCTCACGCCTGTATTTCACGCTCCCCTCATCAGCGCTTTAGGCTGGGAATGGGGGCACTTGAAGTGCCGACACGTGTCCCATTCTGTCACCCCTTCCAGAGGACGCTGATGCTGGGAGGCAGAGAGGTATTAGGCGAACAGCTGGAGGTGGTCACGTCTTAAGCCACTGCAGCTAAATCTGCCAAATCTCATCTGTCAGAGCACACAGTTTATACATTTAGCTTCGTGTGTATGGGACCTCAGGATTACCAAATTACTGCTTTAAATACAATGCATTAGCCCGGATGAGATCGATTAAAGAAAAATGCAAGTAACAACTGGAACATCTGAGTGCTTCGATAAAAGCCACATTGTTAACACAATTTACAGAAAACACAGGATGCCTAAACTTTGCACATAATTTAATAATATTCTTCGGGAGAAAAAAAAATAAAAAGATGTTATCTGCTTGCTTGATAAATGCTTCAAACTCTCAGAGGTCTGATCTTCATCTGTTTTAAGTCAGAGTGACTTCGCTTAAGTCAGAGGAGCCACAAAAGTCAACAGCAGATGAAGAGCTGGCCCTAGTTTGCTATTCACTAATCTTCAGGGAAATCGTAAGATTATGGACAGAGTATTTTCTTTCTCCAAGATAAGGAAATATAATATCCCTAGAGTACCTCTTATCTACCCTCAAATCCAATCTGGAAAGTCTTTCCTCTTTTCTAAGCTTTTTGTAGAATTTCTGTTCTATAAACGTAGCCTTCCCAAGTTTATTGGCATTTTTAATGTGTTAAAGCTGTCGTTTCATTTTTGGCCACAGCTCCCTCTTTTCCTGATTCCTCTCAAAAATTTGAAACCTGTTCTTTTCCTGCTCTTTTCACTGTTCAGAGAAGTTTCTTCCCCTCTTTTTTTTTTTTTTTTTTTTTGTGTGTGAACAGAAAGACTTGCTGTATTCCAGAAATACTTGCTGTATCCAGTTCCCCTTGAGTCTCTCTGTTGTGTTCCAGCTTTTGACCTTCTCGGGGCAATGTGTACGTGTTTCTGTCCATGCGTGGGACAGGGCAAACCAACACGTACGAGTCGAGATCTCAACATTGTTTGCTTCGTGGTGGTACTCATCACCATCACACCCGATAGGTATCGTAAAAGTAAACTGGATTATAGATAGACTTAGGCGCTGGAACTGAACTCCATGATCTGCAGATGTTTACAGTACTGTAGTGCCATCTAGCGAAATATTGACAGCAAATATTCTAGTATCAGAGTAAAGTCCCTTTTTGCATTAATAAAACAAATATATTTTTAAATCCAATATTGAGTATATATATACCGCCGTTCTCTCCGAGTGTGCAAAATTCCATACAAATAGTGATCAGATAAAATAAATTTTCCAACTAACATAGTTTCTTAAAAGTGCCCCAAAGTGTTGCGTTTCCAAGGCACGTGATTTAACAGCCCATTCCACGTGTAACACTTGATTCTTAAATCTTTGATAAAGCCATTCCAAGTAGAAACAAAGGGACTTTAGTTAATGGTACCCAGTTTGTAGACTAAACATGTAACTTGTATAATCGATCTGAAAAAGCTGTTTACACCGTTTGCCACATTTGCAAAGGAATGTGCTATCTACCTAGAGTATTTTCTTGGAATCTTAAATCCTGCACAGCTTTTTACTCAGAGCAGACGCTCCAAACTGCCTCAAAAAGCAGCTCAAGAGCCAATGGCTTCCAACGGGCAAGTTCACATTTAACCCTTCCCTGTCCCCCCCAGGTAGGGCACAGCGTTTCTTTCTTTAGAAAAATAAATGCTGCCTCTGGGGGAATGGTGCTTCGAGCCAGGGCTCTGCTCAGCTCGCGCAACTGGAGAGCAGTTATACCTGAACTGGGCACCCCAGTGGGGATGTTGCGGGAATCTCGTGAATAATCTGCCAGTCTGGATATTTAAATGTGTGTGTGACGTTGCTGTGCACTGATGAGTGTAAGGGAGAAATGAAAAAACACTGTCCACCTGGTCCTGTTTGATTACGGGTTACAGATATCATTAGTCTCAAGTACAAATCGTTTATAAGATGCCAGTGAAATCATACAGGCATTTGTTTTTAAAACTCTATGGTTGTGTCATCTTAGTCCGTCTTAAAACTCCTGTAGAAAATATCACACAATCAAAAGCGCTTTCTTTTATCTCATCTGTTTCCATCTCACCTCTACTATTACTGCTTTCGGTGATACTGTAAGAAAGTCGGCCCGGGCTTACAAACCAGCTCCAGTGTGCGATGGGCTGTCACCGAGGGAGACAGCCTCTGCCCAAAGGACTGCAAAACCAGGATTGGCTCCAAAATCAGTTAATGAACCTCTTTTCCCTCATCTCAGTGAGGCCCGGAGCAGGCCTAACAGCAAAGATGTTGTCTATTAAGTTGAATTTTCTTTTGGATGACGTTTTGGAGCTGTTAGCATAGTTCACATTTCAGTTTCCATTGTCTGCGACCATATGAACTTAATATTTTACAACAGTTTTACGTACAGATTGGAAATCTGATTTCAGTTACTCCTACTGCTGCTTTATTTCATTTAAGGAAATTGGTATTAAATTGTTGGATATATTTACGTGTCCGCATTTGTTACCACTTTAGCCTGTCTGAAGTACGGTGCAACCTACGATACTTCATTCTCACCATTAATTAAAACTCTTACAAGGTTAACACACCCAGGAAGGAGGATTGGGGAGCAAGCCTTGTGTAACAGATGAACTCATATACAATCTAAATGCGATTTAATTAGTTGATAATGGATCATTAATTACAAAGCCAGTGAAATGAAACACATTGTTGTGGGAACACATAATGGAACTATTGAGAAAGAATAGATTTGTTTTTACTAAGTACTTGTCTGCTAAGAAAACCACCTGTGCAAATAACTGGCTCAAATCAGATGACAAGCAGATTTTTTATTGCACAAGAAAGATTTTGGTTTCCATGACAACGCACCTAGGTCAAACCAGCAAATTGTATATTTTTCTGCAATAAACATTTCATTTACTCCAACAGGTTTAACATCCAGGTTTATAATGTGTCTAAAATATATTTATTAGCTAGCAATTATTTAATACAGCAGCTTCTGCCCAGAAATTGCTGTCCGGTGACCAGGGATTCAGCTAGAAGTGTATGGGATCTATCCTAAGCCTTTTGGCATTTTAAACAAATGCTGTAATGCTCTTTGGCTCACAGTAACCTACTGCGAGCTCTGGGGAGAACTAAGCAAACAGTTTAAATGTTACACAAAAGTTTTTATTTAATTGAATTCAAGCATTTATAAAATTATATTAAATTAGGTCATATTCCTAGGTTATCCAGTATTTAACATTTTCACCAGTAATTGCCTGTACATCTAATTTAAAATTTAATGACATAATTTGAGAAAAAGGTTTTCTTGATCTGAGGGCAAATATGCTGTATTTATAGGCCCTTTCTCAGACGGAGAATGGAAAGTACAAATGTGTTACTCATTAAGCCCCACGTTGTTACGTGGTTGGATGACTAAATCACTGCTTCCCCAGGGTGCCTACGCCAAAAAGCGCTGGAGTCAGCAGAAATAGAAAAATAGGTGTTCTCATTTCCAGTGTTCCGAATCAAAAAAATAATTAGTAAATCTCTGAAATAATGAGGGTTTTTATTCACCAGAGCTGCTTGGAAGCGGCTCTGAACTCAAGCTCCGACCACTTGCCCGAGCCCTGATGGAATTATGTCTCGGCTGGAGAAACAAGGGAGCAGTCACAGCTCGGCCCCGCTGTGTGATACCTCCATCATAGAATCATGAATGGTTCAGGCTGGAAGGGACCTTAAAGATCATCCAGCTCCAACCTGCTGCTCTGGGCAGGGACACCTCCCACCAGACCAGGTTGCTCAAAGCCCCGTCCAGCCTGGCCTTGAACCCCTCCAGGGATGGGGCATCTACAACTTCATCCGTCGCACGGTGCTGACCCAAACCCAAGATAGTCAACCCTGTGCTGACTTGACAAGACCTCGACCGATGCGCCAGTGTCTCCTTGCCTTCTTCTGGGCTGGTTTCTTTTGATTCTGGCAAACTCTGTACAAGGGGTGAGTTTGAAGGGCTCGCCGCCATGGCTCTTTCTTGGAGAACTTGGCTGGGCACCTCCATGTGGCTCCCACCAGCCACAGCCGCCCCTGCCTCGGAGCAGAGCATGGGAAAGCACTTAGCACAAACGCCAAGGGACACCCCACATGCTGGAGCATACATTTGCATTAGGTGTGACATTTTGCCTTACAGTAGTATATAATACTTCTTTTCTCCTGGAAACACTCCACTTCCCCCAGGGAGGAGGAGTCCTCAGTGTCCAACAAAGGTTTCCAGGTCCCTTTTAGCCTCACTTCACAGGGAAATGCAGCTTGTCTGAATGTGCTCTCTCCAGTCTCCTCCCAGTAACTTTTGAACTTGGCTCATTTCTGCCAACCCTGACAGATGGTGGGAAGCCTGGAGGAGACCCCAGCTGTCCTGAAAGCTGGCAGGAGGCAGGGGAGGGCAGGAGCCAGGTGGCTGAGGAGCACATGTGCTGCCCTGGGCAAGCCACAGCATGTTCCAATATCGCCTGGTGGATGGGTCACAGGGACACGAAGGCTGGGAGAGGGAAACAAAAGACTTGGGAAAATCCTTTAGGAAAAAGGACTTTAATTTATAGAAAAATGGTTTGATTGGCTTTTCTGGCCACAGAACAACCTTTTTCTTTAATTTCATCAGCCATGTCAGGTTTAATGTCATCTACATGGTAGAACACACCTAGTATAGAATCACAGAATCACAGAATGGTTGGAAGGGACCTTAAAGATCATCCAGTCCCACCCCCTGCCCTGGGCAGGGACACCTCCCACCAGACCAGGTTGCTCAAAGCCCCGTCCAACCTGCCCTTGAACCCCTCCAGGGATGGGGCAGCCACAGCTTCTCTGAGCAACCTGGGCCAGGGTCTCACCACCCCCAGAGTGAAAAATTTCTTCCTAATATGTAATCTAAACCTACCCTCTTCCAGTTTGAAGCCATTGCCCCTTGTCCTATGGCTCCACTCCCTGATAAAGGGTCCCTCCTCATCTCTCCTGTAGTCCCCTCTAGTGGGGGGACTAGTTCTACCTAGTGTGCTCCCAGTGACGTTACTGGCATCCAAAACCAGAGACCACACTTCGAAAACTATTTCTTTGGCAAAGATTTTCTTCTCTTGTTTGAGTCTGAGCCATGTTCAGCAAAGGGGTAAGACAGAGAGAGGTGCAGCAGCTCCAGCCTTGGTCTGGGGCTCCGAAGAGCATCTGTGGTGTACACACGCCAGGGCCACTTGATTTCTAGTTGCAGTTCTTTGTGTAAAATGACACACCAGACCTTTTCCTACATGACACAAGCTGGATCTAAGGATGAGTTGGCACAAAGGAGAATTCATGCAGAAGCAGCAGGGACTGGACTGTAGCCACCGGTCTGGAGTGGCTGGGCTGGGCTGGAACAGTATGAGGATGCTTAACAGTATTTTATGGTCACTTTGGAAAATAAAGTGTAATAATCACCTTCGAGTCTGTAATTTGAAAGTAGATTGTGGTGTTGAGAGTAAAAATAGGCAGCTGTATCAAACACCTTTTAATGCAGATTTTTTTTTGAAAGGGATCTCTGAAGATGGTCTGTGTAAGCTCTTCTTTTCCCTGAGCTTTCAGCTAAAAGACATTTAGAAAGACTTTTTCTTGGTTCAGTAACAATGCATAAATACGAGTTACACCCTACTGAGACTTCTTTAGGACAAAAAAATGAATATAAAGTTCTTGTTACAAGGAGGAGTATGCTTTACATAATTCTGCTCCCGATATCCACTATTCCCAAGCGAAGAAAGAATAACAAATTAAAGCTTATGAGGTGAGGCTGAAAATGAAGCCATGAGAGGTGAGGGCTGGTGAAAGTCAGGAAAACTCCGGCATGTTCAAACTTCAGGCATGTTTCTTCCTACCCTCAGCGCACATCCTTTAATTTGAACATCCCTTGCACATGATGAATGGTAGTAACTCTGGAAGGAGTCCATAGGATTAGCTCTGCCCTACCCCCAGCTCCAGTCCCACCTACTTAAACACTGCACAAACCAGTGCAGAAAGCATATTCCGTTCCTTCACCCTCTTGTCTTTGATTAATATCTATGTGTTAATTACCATTCAAAATAAAGGTCAAGTTCTGTGAGCACTGACATGCAAATAATCAGAAGAACCAAAACACTGATATGCACATAGGATTCCAGGACTGCACACCAACTCTTTTAAGAGTTGACTTGACACGTTACGGGTCCCTTTATTTAGTTTTGGGTTTAGTTGTTTAGTTTTCAGCCAGGTCTGAGCTGAAGCGGTGACACCCGGGTCGGCTGCTCTCCCGCTGCGGCACTAGATGGCTCCCGAGCGACGGGCTTGGGATTTTTTTTTTTAGAAATTGAGCTTTCTAATAATATCTTCACTTCCTGGCTTAGAACTTTGTCCAACATTTCTGTTCCCTCCTACTCATACAGTGGTTTTTACGATTCAGCTTTACCTTCACAGGCACCGTGTAGTTTGTTGTTTCTCGAAGCAGAGGGAGAAAATAGGGATTGGGGGAATAGGGATGCGCTCCTGGTGTAGGGATTAAGAGGAACTGGCTGGAACAGCCCGAGTTGCCGTCACAGGACATAGCTGTGGAAGAAGGAACCGTGTCCTGACTTCCACCGGAGCATTCACAAAGACTTGCAGAACAGAGCTAGCTTAGCTGGGAGCCAGCTTAATTGGCACTAATTGGTTTCCCTTGGCTGGTCAGGTCTCTTTGGAAGGGATCTTCATGTTACTTTTCACAGAGAAGCACTTGTATCTCGTCCTTCTGAGAAAGTGACAACCACCTTGCCATTTCAGGAGGCAAACAGCTCCCATCAAGCTTCGATTTTCAAAAGAAATGGACTTTGTATGCAACCGAATGCTCTCAAAATCTTCTCCCTGGTGTGATGTGGTGATCACACAGAAGTACAACTGCTGACAGCAGCGCAGCTCCGAGTTCCTCGGAAAATCTGCAGACTGAGAGATTTAGTAGCCTATCTCCAGTAAACAGAAATAAACAGAAACCTAATTTCCTCTCTGTGAAAACAGATAGAGGCGCATACTTTCTAAACACGGCACGCACTTACAATCCGAAGGTAAAGCTTTCCATCTGGGGAACGTGTCATGGAAAAGGAGGTCAGTTTGCGTATCACTGAATATGTATTCGGTGGCTTGGACACGTACACGAGTAATGCGGAAATGTTGGCGCAATATACTCCAGAGTTCAAGCTCCGTGATGACGGGTTTCAGATGTTAAGTAAAATTTTATGAAGATCACAATCATGGAGAACACTGAGGTTTTCAAACCCATTTAATGATGGCTGTGTGATGAGGGTTGGCCTCGGGAGTGCTTCTGCTCCCAGAGGGTGGCTGCTCCTGCCGCTAACCCTGGGACAGCGTGGGTGTTATCCCAGGCGCTATTCCTCTGCTCCCACTCCCCCGTTTCTCCGGGAAGCAAAGGTGCTTGTATGGGCAGAAGGGGCCCAGGGATGGGCCGGTAGCAGGACCACAGTGTCCCAGCATCACCTATTCTGTTCAGAATTGCTCTTTTGTGATTTCACAGTTTTCTGGGTAAGGAGAAGTGTGTCATCACAGTCCCTCTGCCAGTACAACCGTAACCTAAATTCTTTCTGGATACGTGGAAAGGCTCTACATTACACCTCAGGCAGGTTGTCTTAACAGTCTTGAAACGCTTTGCTGAAATGCAACCTCCTGAACAGCCCAACGCGCCCAGATGGACTGTTCAGAAAAGAACAAAGCACCAAACCAACCATCAACACAAATGTCACGTGGAGGCACAATGTAAGAAAATCTCCATTTCTATCGAGTTCTTCCCTTTCCCAGTCCATGTTAGTGAAACTCTTTAGGGATCTACAGCAGAGATGTCGCAATGAAGAACAACAGTCCCTTGTGCATATTAAATAGATTTTCTCAAGTCCATCCTCCACATTAGATTAGGCAATACCAGCATTTAAAAATTTTAACCATTTTGAGGGATGAGCCAGAGTAGAATGTTATTTTGCCGCACATTAAACTCAGAAAAGCATTGCTCAGTAAACCTATCGTAAGCTCGAGCCTTTCCAAACTTAGACAGGAAACACCTGGACTTCTGTGGTAAAACATCACTGCGAGCGCACTGTACGTTTTGGAACAGATCATTTTGAATTGTTAATAAATATTCATCTTATTGCAGTAAAACACTGTGTGTCCAGTGCTGTAAACATTGGTGGAGCTAAATTAAATACATGCAATGTTAGTCATCTTGATTTTTTTTTTCCCTAAAATGAATACTTGACTTCCTCTCCAAGAACATCTGAAGTTTTAAAACCTTAAAACCCCAGAAGATAATTCTATCGGATATACAATTTAAGTATCTCAGTTTCTGTTATATTTATTCTTTGTTAACACACTCTCCCATCTTTTCTAAATGGCTCATTATAAAGCAAGCTAAAATGAAGTCTTTGTTTCCTTTCCTGGGAAAAGCCTCGCACCTTGGCAAACGCATCCCTCTAGGCTCATACAGGAATTCACTGTCGCTCCCCTAATGCTCTCAATTTGAAAAACAAATCCAGAGATGTCCCTAATTATGTGAAAGCCACAGGGCAAAATGCAAATTGTATACAAATCCTCAGGCCTTTCCTCGAGAAACCACGCAAAAAGTGCCTATCTCTTTTTGCTGCGTTGGTACAACTTGTGACAAAGAGCTCCAGAATCATGCCCTGAACTGAGAAGAATTTCCTAATTTTTGGAATAATCATTTAATTGTTGGAAATCAGCCCTGAACTGAACAAAGACCTGAACTTTCTGCTTCAGTGTGTTCCCTCCTGAATGTGCCGGTGATGCGGCTGCAGGAGACGCAGCTGAGAGAAGATCCAGTTTGGACTCGGCTCCAGATCATAACAGAGATGATTCCTTAAAGGTCCTGATAAACAAATCTTGCCTTGCATCCTGCTGCCTAGGCTTACGTGAAAGGTTAATCTTTTACAGATAATTTGCTCAGGTTTGGGGGCTGTTTCCATGTTTCTCTTGCCTAACTTTCTTTTTTAAAGCGAGCTTGCTAATATTGCATTTCCCTGTCCTAACAGCTTGCATTGTTTAGGTTTAACATAAGCATTCACCAATTTTCTACTAAAATGTATTGCCCGTGGAAAATTAATATATTTTTCTGTCTTTTCGCAAAGCGTTTTAATACTCAGAAAAACAAGATATCATAAATCTAAGGAAAGAAAAGCTGCTTTCAATTGAGCAGAAAAAAAATAAAGGGCAAAGTCTGTTGTGCATGTGTGTCAACAGCTTTCAAAGCTGCGATCCCGGCACAAAAAGCAATCACAAAAATTGTACTGCTCATACAAAAAAAATTTCTCTTGGTGAGAACTCCACAAACACTGAAGCAGCCTTAAAACTTGGCTTATTGTGTCTGTCTGTAGCTCTACAAGGAAGACTACTTGTTTCTATTTTCTGAATGTGTTGAAAACTAGAACATGGCAGCTGTAATTCTGCTGTGAAGCTCCCCCAAACAAACACCAAAACAACTCTGAACCACCTGTTTTGCGCAGATTTCAGCTGTGGAAAATGCCTCTCCAAAGGGAAAAGGCTGGAGAAGGTTTATGAGAACCTAAAAGCAAGTGGGTTCTAGCTGGGATTTTTCTGTAGGCACTGCTTTATTTATTAAATCTCTATTGCTTTGTTTCTTCTGCCCCAGGAAGGGTGTTTATTCGTGCTATCATGACTGCTGTAAAGAGGAATATTTAGTCACAGTGAGACGTATGATGTAGGTAGAAAGAGAAATCTCAGCATCAGTTGTTACCACTGTCCTAGGGGGCTGGTGGCCCTGGGCAGGGGACCCTCTAGGCTGGAGGATGAGCTGGGTGCCCAGCAGAGCCCCCGCCAAGAGTCACCTCTTCTGGGGCCAGCCCTTCACCTGGCCACCTCGGGGCTCTTTGCCTAGCCCAGGTCACCAACGTGGCTTCCTTCGTCTGTGTTTGCCTCTAGAGGAGCTGGATGACATCTGGGACATATGGCACTTCGGGGAGACCTCGGCACTGCTCACAGACTCCCTTTAAATACTAGTCAGTCGCCCCATGGGAGCATACGACAGTCACAATATCCAATAATACGATAAATCACAGAATCAGAGAATTGTCAGTTGGAAGGGACCTTTCAGATCATCGAGTCCAACCATCAACCTAACACTGACAAAACCTACCACTGAACCGTATCGCTAAGCACTACGTTTACCCGTCTTTTGTCTCTGAACCATCTTCTCATTTCCTGACATACGCAGCAGAGATTTTTTTTTAAGTGTACCTTTACAATGCTGTGCTTAAATAATGCCATAATCCCCTCCCGCCCGGCTCCGTCCATGGGCGCTGCCTGAGGAAAGCCATCGCGCTGCTCTCTGCGCCCTCTTGGCTATTGCCACACTCAATTTCCTGTTTTCTGGTAACACAAATAATCTTGCAAAATTGCAGGCATTTTGGAAGGCCGTTGTGTTCAACAGATATTAGTCTTTCCATAAGTAATCGGGCAGTCTGGTGTTCAAATGGCACAGAATACAAACACACCCAAAGTCTTCACGTAAATTCTTGTTATAATGGGTAGTTCAAGAGCTAGAAAAGGTACATGCAAGACATTCTCTGCAAGTTTGTAAAATTCTGTTTAGCAGCATTGTCTATAAAATAGTGGGGCAGAGTAACAAAAGCAGATGCCAGATACTCAGCTTAAAGATGGGTGGAGAAATGTGGAAGGGCTTCATACGTGGATGAGATGCTATTCCCCAAGCCGTCCAAACTGAAGCGATTTTTATGTCATAAATAGATCGTAGATCATCTGTCAGGCAGGTTGGTTTTGCTAAGTGGTAGCTAAGCAAAGCGTTCAGTAGCTTGCTTGGCTTTTTTTTTGGCTGATCATGGCCAGCGTGATGGAAATGAAATGGATGGGATGGAAGAAGATTAGCTCATCCACCTGGCACAGATTTAATAATCCTCATTATCTTTTTTTGCCTGCTCCCTCCTCTAACTAGCAAAGAAGGAGAAGCTCCCGTTAATAACAGAGCACCTAATTCCCCAGTCCAGCGATGCTGACTGTCCCCACCGCTGGGGACTCGCGTGTTTTTCATCCACCATCCAGAGAGGCTGCCAGGGCACCGAGGTGCCTTCGCCGCACTGCAGACCTTCATCCAGAGACCCTTCGTTTTCCCTGTAACGTTCAAAACACGCACGGTCTTACTCGGTGTCTAGAGACCTTTCCTTTTAGAATTTATTCCGGCTGGGCTGCAGAGCTGGGCTGAGATTGCCTTGATAGCCTTGCCCTGCACTGCAGGGCTGAGAGAAAGCTCAGCCTGTTCACGGCGCTCATGAATGGCTTGTTTGTGCGGGTGGTTTTGCCACCAGGCTTGGTACGATGAACACTCTCACTGTTACTGTTTAACTACAGTAAATCAGTTAAAGACTAACTGTGGTGTTCCGGAGAAATATTTTATTTCATGCAATGAGACTGGCCTACAGTCATGTATCTGACTTCCAGGCTGGAAAGACTATAAAGAACAATGATTTTGAACTTCGCTGCGTTTTTCTCAGGGACTTACATACACAGAGAGTAAGGAAGAGGAGGACTTTGTGCTTTAGCGAGCTCAAATGTGAATACATCTTCCCTTTCAAATACTCTACTGGCAAAGAAAATATTCTACTGGGTCTAAAAAAAATGAGCAAATAGGTCTAACTATGAAGGTATTTTTAATGAAAGATTTCACTGTGCCTTTCTCTAGCTCACTAAACACGCACCGAAGAGCTAAAAGCAGCCATTATTATGATAACTCCTCAGTGACCAGTTCAAACAGGCAGAGCACGCCCCTGCCTGGCGGATGTTAGGGTAAATGCCTTTCCAATAAACTCTCCAGATTCTAAACTACAGCTTTTCGTTTTTCCAGAAGCCTCTCAAGTGCGACCATGTGGATTTTCGATGGCAGAAACATCCTGCTCACAGCTGATGTGTTGTCAAGCTGTTTTCTTCCCCAAGCCAAGTCAGGAGAAAACACATAAATATTCTTACAAGCAGGTCACTTATTTTCCAGCTGACATGCATTTTGCATTCCGCTCTTTTCCCTCTATTTTCCCTGCACACAGAGTCCATATTGTTACAGGGAAAGCAGTTTATATGAGAAAATTGACCTGGCACAAGTTAAATTCTTCCAGTAAAACTTGAGTAAAAACCTGCGTGGACACTCTTTTCATTGGAGACGGGAGTATTTTGATTTAACGTAAAGCTATTAGGAAAGGATTCGACTGAACTAAATGAGAAAGTTGAATTTGAAAGTTGGAGTTTGGGATCAATTAACTATTTTTATTTTTTGAAAAATCAGATTCAAATTATATCACATATACACTTTACCATGCAGAAAAAACCCCTAAATTCTCAGTCACTTCAAGATCCTATGCTTTCTGCAACTAAACTTTAGGCTACAGAGGGGACGGTGAGTCTGGTTTGCGTTACGCACCGTCTGAACAGGGACTAATCCCACTAAAACACATCGACATAAAGCAGCAAGAGAGGAAAATCAGCTCAAAGTGATAGGTAGTGTGGAAGAGGAAAAGAAAAATCATTGATGCAAAATATTAGAGAAAATGAGTTTTAAATCCCTGTATGCACAGAACAAACTCCTGACACCTGAAGCATGATTTAACACTCCACCAGATGTTGATGTATTTTGTGTTTTTAGAAAAGCGTATGACAATTTTGTATAGAATTTTTGCTTTAACTATTAGGGTGTGAAAACAGCATTAAGGAGGTGATCACAGTAAGTTGGAAGCTTTGCTCTGATTAACAAATTAGCCAGTTCTAAACAGATCAAGTAACAGTCAGAAAAGCCGATGACCCTTGAAAGCAGGCTTAAACTTCCATTGGGCCACTTATTACAGCCCACTTGCTTTGGGTGCAAACAATATCAGGTGTGCCCCCTCGGACCAGAAAATCTCTTTATTAAAAAATGAAAGAGCGCTCGGTTTTGACTAGCTGCTTTGAAGTAATAGCAGTTATTCCCAGTAAGAGGGATTTTCAGGACCCAAAGAGTCTGTATTTAAAAAAAGAGATTGCTTTCACTGGCATACTCCAATTTAATTAACTCAGATTTGTAAGTAGAAGATCTGTGTCAGCTGCATTTGTAATAGGTAATACAAAAGGAAAAAAGAGTTTGTAATCAAATGACATTTATAGAAAGGGGACAGTATTTTTAAAGTCAACACATCAGAAAATATGTTGTTTAATGCTGAATAATTAGTTTTTCACACTGGGGAGAGACTGCTTTCTGAAGTTTTTGCCAACTGCTGTACAGCTCTCAAGTGATATTCATGGGAGCCTTTTCCTGGACTCCAGTGGGTGCCGAGGAGGGCAGAGGCACCCTGGATAACAAAGATTTTTCCTTTTTGTTCTTTGGTTTCTTCAAGATGTGTCCTTAGATTTTAAAATGCCAAATACTTCAGCTTCAATTCAGTATTTACAGGTGTTATTTGTCAGAAAGAGAAATGATTCCTCTGCTGGTGTAAATCAGTATAATTGAGGACCGTACTCACTTGCTCAAAGGTAGTGCTCTCTTTAGACACACTTAAATGTGTATAAATTAAGTGGCATCTCCCAAACTGGGTCAATGCATTGCCTCGCAGTTCAGCATTAATAAATAAAGTATCTAAACCATTTCAATGACTTTATTTATGAAAAATTCATTTTTGGCACGGAGTGAGACTAGGACAGTAGAGCAAATGATACCATCTACTAAACTTAAAGCTGTTGGAAGTGATTTCCGTTCATTATATATCCCATTCATTATAGATACCCTGTTGAAACGGCTTCCTCTTCTGAAGCTCTACTATCACACGCTATAATATTCAGTCATGAAGGAGGTTTCAGCATTAACACGCAGCTCATATTTGCTACTTTGAGAAAAAGTAGGTCCTGCCCTTCCAAATACTTTTGCCTTAGTAACTTTATATATATAAACAAATGCATTGCACATACAGCTCTAGAAATCCAGAATGCCTTTCGCCCAGAACTAGAGAGCGGTTTGTCAGTAAATATCTTAACTAGGAAAGGGTGACATCTGACAGAGCTGCCAGTCTCAAAGCTGGAAACGCATCCAGAGTTCGTTTCTGCAGCCCACACATTCCAGAACGCACCCTGTGATGGGGAACCAACTCAGGGAAATCTGTGAGTGTGTTCAGGGGTAAGGCTTGGAGACAAGAGCACTGAACATATTTTCTCAATCTCCAGGTTTCAAGCTGCTGCACAATTTCAGTTCCAAAGTATGATCTAGTCTAGCTTGGGAATTTTCATATGAAGGCTGTTAGTGCATCTGGTTTGATTTGTTTCTAATCAACCAATGTGGATTTTTAAAATGTATTCCCTTGGAAAGTTAAGCTGATATTTTCAAGGAAAACAATAAAGGAAATTCAGCTTTGACAGGCACTTTTTTTTTGCTTATACAACAAAAACTTTTCCTTTCAAGTCTATGGTGTTCCAGAGACGCTGGGGAGCACAACTATTTTTTCATGCCAAAGTATGCATTTCTGTCATAAGTAGATTATTTAAAGAAACCCGTCCCGTTACGAAAATCCTCAGTGCATCAGTTCATAAATGAAAAATGTCAGTATCAAATAAAAAAAAAAAACCAACACCAGAATTAAACAACAAAAAAAAATATGATTGCAGATCTATGTGTTTTATCAGCTACTGAAATGACCTGCAGAGCTGCTTGTCGTTCATCCGAAGTCTGTGGCCCTGGTGGTGGGGCCTGATCCTCTGCCTTCTCGTGCCTGGGTTTTCACTTGGCTTCAGCATCAGAGTCTGGTGGTTTCCTCTTCTGTGTCACGTCCCAATTCCCATTTTTACCCGGATATTTATCTTTCTACTGCTTGCCCTCCAGTCTCAGTTTACTGCTGCAATGACTGGGTTTGATACTTGTCTTACTTCATCCCTACCACATTCTGGATCCTTAAAATACAGTCCTTAGAAACATTTATCAACTTCCCTATGCTTCAGTTCATGCCCAGCTGCAGAACATGCAGTGCTAAGTACAATTTCCATCCTTTACACATATAATATGAGGTTTCCAGATCAATAGTCTTTTGTACATTATATATTTTAAGTGGGATTGGTAAAAATACCTGTAATTAGTCATCCCTGACACCTTCTCAGACCGTTTCTCAGTTAGTTCCCCTTTGCCAGTTTCATCCAGGAGGCTGAAATTATCCTTGCTGGGTATCTGCTCCGCGTTTAGTTTTGTGGAACAATTTTCAAGTAAAAAAAAATTTGCTCATCTGTTTCTGAGAATCAATATAGGGGAAAATATGCTGGTTTGCACACTGTAAGTATTAGGAGATCCCACCTCACACGTCGCAGGTGGGCTGTGGTGGCACATTGCTCTGGCAGGTCTGGTCACCAGACCAGAAAGACAGGGGATGATGATGATGATGATGATGATAGATTTTGGGGGGAAATGCCATGGGGAAACCCCCCACCATGGCATAGGGGTTGGAACTAGATGATCTTTAAGGTCCATTCCAACCCAAACCATTCTGTGATTCTAAATAAGGTCTCTTTTTTTTCCAAAGAGTTGAGCATTTCTGTGCTGGTGCCGGTGTGCTTCAGATGACGCAAAAAGAGCTTTTTGCAGGTGGCCACAAGCTGAACATCCCAACGTGTTGATGCCCAGCAAGAGGCATCTCATCTGGGTGATCTGCTGGGGTGCTGCCACCCCACAGCCTCACACTGCAGCAGTGTCCCTGCTCTAAACATTCCAAGTGATAATTTAACTCTAAATAGGTGTAGGTTGGAGGGTGTAGAGAGGCGGGGGTCGGTCTCTTCTCCCAAGTCACAGGCGATGGGACAAGAGGAAATGGCCTCTAGTTGTGCCAGGGGAGGTTCAGATTGGATATTAGGAAAAATTTTGACATGGAAAGGGTTATTAAGCATTGGAATGGGCTGCCCAGGGAAGTGGTTGAGGCCCCATCCCTGGAGGTGTTCAAAAGACAGGTTGACACAGTGCTTAGTGACATGGTTTAGTGATGGTTTTTTGTCAGAGTTAGGTTGATGGTTGGACTAGATGATCTGAAAGGTCCCTTCCAACCCAGACAATTCTATGATTCTATGATTCTAATACTCTGAGAGATCAAGTCTAAGGCTTATAACCTGTCAAATCTAACCTGTCACCCACCATGGGATGATTCTTCTCCCTGTACTTCAGGTTCCTACCTCTTAATATCATCTTACTTTGCTGTTGGGAAGATTAATTAGTGTTTGTGAAAAAGACAGAAAAAGGGATAGCAGTGGGAAAATCAGCAATTCTGTCCTTGAAGTGAAGTTCAGGCCGTGTCAGGAAGCCGGCCACGTGAAACAGCCGCTCAACAATACGGGTAACACAACAGTCGTGAAAAGCTGCTTCTCCCAGCCAGTGGGCACTGAAGGGAGCTCTGGGGACAGTGTGATCACAGCAATAAAGAAAAGAATATACAGCTGCCCCAGCCGTCGAGCCTTTCAATGTACAATTTAACTACTTTTTAATGCAATTTGTGTATGTATGAATTATCTTTTAATGCAATTTGCGGTCTATGAGTTTAAACGCGACAGCCCTTTGTACGTAGTACGTTACGGAGCTTCTCGCTGTTTGCTTTAGAAATTCCTGACGGCCCGATGGGCGCAGACCCACGCACACAATTACCCTTAACAAATTGCTCTCGCTGCTAATGAAGGTGGCCAAGGGCCACGGTCAGAGTTCAGCTCTGGCTGATGTCAAGGGCCTTCCTCCAAAGCCTGTGATGCAGGAGCGCTCCTTAACGCCGGCTGCCCTGAAAGGCTGGGCTCCTTCACGCCTCGCTGGAAGCTGCCTGGGACACTCGCTTCCAGGAGTTTAAAGCTCCTGGTGGTTAATCCCTCAAATGGCCCAGTGACTGCTTTCATGAAGTACACTGGGAAGATTAAAGCTGCCTGATATTTTTTTTTCCCTGAAGTTCACAAGAAACTGCCAGTGTAATTTTAAAAGCCTGTAAGAGCACATGAAAATGGGTTTGAAATAGAAACACATCTATGAAGAATATGGACATTAGAGTTTCTTGGTTTCCAAACAATCTTAAAGTGACTATTGAACACGAATTATACAAAGAATTAGGACAATATAGATTATATCTCTATTACAGTTAGTGTAATGCTACAGAGCTGGGGGGGAAAGGCTAGACTGAAATTCAAAGCTTTTCTTCTCCTCAGTCAAGCTTTTACGTTCCCTAAGGAAAGCTGGCATGCTTAAACAGATTATAGGGGAATATCTGACACTTTTATTATTGCCTTTTTTCTGAAAGAAGCTAATATTCAACATGAAACCACACTTTCCCCTTCAAACTTTAAAAAACTGAATGTTAACTGTGACATTTACAATTCTAACCTCAGCAGTGAGAGTCACGCTCACATGTATTAAAGGGTGAAATCATGAGGAGCTGGAAGGCAGCGTGTCAATCCGTGTTCGGCTTTTCTGAATGTTTAGGTGCTTTTCTCTTCTTACTGTAGAGAAAAGGTAGTTGGGTGCCTAACTTAGGGATCTGGATTTCATTAGGCAGCAAGGATCTTCATTAGGGGCTATAGAGCTCAGTTTTGCATCGTTTTAGGTCTATTTTTGGATCTAAAATTGAATTTAGCCATGGCTGTGATGATATTTCTTCTCGTCTGAAAAGTACCCCGAGGTTTTCTGTGCTGTGTCTCCTCCTCTGTGGCTGCATTCCACAAGAATTGGGTTTTTTTTCTGCTTTAAACATATGTAATTTTGGATAATCCTTTTTTTTCCGTGCAGATGAGCGTGTTCTTTGTGTCACCGTTTCTTATGACGACCAAGAACCAACATACCTTACTCTCATATTTCAGTTCTCTAGATAATCCAAACACTTTCTACTACTAAACCTGGTTGCAAGTGAGTACAGGAAAAACAGGTAGCTGAACTTCCCATTCTCTGAAATCTTCTCTCTGCTTCCTTACTGCTTCAGTCAGTGGGACAGCTTATGAATCAAGATGTGGGATTATCTGCTTGATAAACTTCAAAATAATGGTCTCTACGCTTTCCATCTGTGGTTTCTTAGGCCTTACACGGTCTGTCTTCTACTGTGGGGGGCTTCAGTCAGATCTCATGCAGAATGTCAGAAAAAGATGTATTTTGAAGCGATACAACCTGCAATTATCCTCCTCACAGAACTGCTTACTATGATTTTTTTCTGGTAGTTTAAGCTTTCATCTTAGTGCTTTGAAGCAGCATTTTAAGATTCAGAGGTAAAGCCCCACCACTGATCTAAACCGCAGAGAACGAGCTGCTCAGGGTGGCTCTTCAGGGTGACTGTAATTTTTTGGCCATACGCTTTCTTAGGGTTTTAAGGGAATGCTTATATACGCTGATGTTGGATTCCCAACGCCCTTTCTACGATGTGAGAGTGCAACCTCTGAAGGCCGCTGTGCTTTTCTGCGTCGCAATGAATGGTTGGCTCCGTGACACGGGGCACTGGAAACTCCCTTGGAATCAGCGCCCTGTTACTGGCATTTTGATGTGAGCTTGGAAATTTTACAACTTGCTTATTCATACTTATTTGTAAATGGTCCAGAGCAAGAAGCCAACTTCTTACCAACACATTGGCCATTCTTCTGAAAGTGTGAAAAGATGACAGCATTTTTTTTCCATCTTAGTAGAAAACGTCTTTCACAATGTAAATATTTGTCAATGACATGCCCTCCTCATTTTCTACACTAGCAGCTTTCTTCATTTTCAAAGTGCCACTTGAAGTGTTTATAACTTGTGCTGATCACAAATAGCGTTTTGTCTTAGTTCTGAGGAAATTTTCTCCCTACCAGTCAACTGCTTTTATCACTTTTTACTCCACGAATATATTTATTAATGGTATAAATAACCAGTAATGAAGAGTCCTGAAGGTATGCAGAACACATTAATTAGAAGGTAAAATAATGCTACTTTTTGTACTTAAACCTCTAACTAGTTCTTCTAAAAAATGGTATGGGAAGGGAATCTGATCCACATCTTGCCTGTTCAGAATTGTTTATGGTATATGATTAGTCTTCAATAAGTCAAAGACGTGAATTTGTATTTTCTTTTACGCCCAGGCAAGGCTACAAGTAAATATAATATGACTTCAGAGGAATTTAGTATATAATAATAAAGTGGATCAAAAATCTAGCCAATTGACTAGGCAAATAAACAGTACCCGTAGCTCCACAGATCTTTAATTGGAATAAGAAAGTACATAGTCAAGCAGCTTTCAAACAGATTCGACTAAGTAATGTGAGAAATGAGAAATCTCTTTTAATTTAGTTATAACAAAAAGGAAAAGATGAAACAAAAAAGAAAGAATAGAAGAGATCTTTTGGGGTTGGTTCTCTTTTTCTGAACAAACAAAGCAATGATTTACATTAACTAAAAACCTAACCCATCATTTTCTGAACTGACCGTATTTTTTTCCAGCAAACTAATGAGATGATGACAGCTTCTCCAGGCTTTCCCATAAATGACATTCTTCGGCATTTTACTAACGCAGCGCTGAACTGCTACAGTATTTCATCTGTATGAATTCATCTCTATGAATTCATCTTACGGCTGTGCTTTACTCATTTACCATAACTTACAAGCACATATATTCCATGACTACTTGTAAAAGAATAAGGTTCACGTTTTCTACATAAATACATGCTCTTTACGTCTCTCATGACTTACTCTCATTAGCCATGCACTAAATGATGTTAGAGACGAGACGAAGTTAGTATGTTGATTCTGGAATGCAGCAGTTGCACGTGGTTGACTGGCCTCTTTGCTAAGGTTTATAGTGTAGTTTTGTAGTTCATAATATAAGCAATTTTTACAATATAACACCCCTGCTAATAAAAATAAAATTGTTACGTAAGGCCACTACTAAATAATGAAACCACTACTATGTTTAATTTACCTATTAAATTCTGTGTAGCAGTAAATGTTGTTATAGAGTTTGTTATTAATGTGAGTAACCTCAAGATCGCTGCCAACACTTCAAACATAACATTTCTGAAAAGATGTCGGAATCAAATGATACAGTGCTTGGCAACTTACTCCTTTTTACAAAATCAGGGTCAGATTCCCAATAGTTATATGAGATTCCCGGTAACATTATGGATTGCACTGGAAGGGATCAAAGGGCAGAAAGACGGGCCCACCTGCTAGAACATCATTGTGAAGATTTATTTTCAAAGTTCCACTTATTAAGGACAATGCAGGAGCTCCAGCAGAGATGCCAGAGGGGCTGTCAGTCCTCCTGACCGTGGAGATGCTGTGACACCTGCGGACAGCCCCTTCACAGAGCATAACCCAGACTGAATGGATGATGGATGAGAAATAGCTTTTTGTTATAACTAAAAAATACGTGACTATAAAACTATAATTATTATCTACCATCATGATTAATGAACTCTGTAATAAAAGCTTTTTGGAATAAGAAACTCCATAATCAACTGCTTTTGTTTTTCTAAAAGAAAACACAGCAGCTTTAACAAAGTTCTGCCTTAACAAATCTTCACTGTGACCTCAGGATTCAATTTTAACAAGTTGGTTTTAATCCTGTTAGTTTAAGATCAAAGAAAAAGATTCATTGGCAGAGTTAAATGGAGCAACATTGAAGGATTTATAAAAGTAAGGCCAATACCCACCACCAGTCCTTCTGTCCTAATTAAGTTTATATTTTTTCTAAGTATTGCTGGCAGGAATTAATGCTCGGAGACCTAAGCCAAAGTAGCTCACTTTAACCCAAGGACATTTTTTCACTTGCTTTGACTATACTGTAAGTTTTCCATTTTGAAGTATTTAGCTTCATTTCCTATTGAGAAAGTGAAGCTCTTTTCAGCAACTTTTTAAGTAGCTACTCTTTTCCTGTCCAAGGGTCCACACCGCTGGGCTTGACAATAGCTTATTCTGGTCTTTCCGAGTAGCTCACTCTCGTAAAGGCACCTCCCAAACCACGGTGCAACGTTCTCCATCAAAAATGTTTGTTTCTGTTCTTGTGGCTGCTTTTTTGGTGTTGGAGCCCACGTGGAAAAAGGAAACAGCTAAATCTGAGAATATCTAAAAGATAAGTGAGCATATAAAACTATCACTGGAGCCTCTAATCATTTTATTCATCTTCTAGTCCTTGCAACTTTACAGTGCCCTGAAAAAATGGCTAATCTTTTGGATTCTCAAGATATACACTTACTTTAATAGCACTTGTTACTTCTCCATCCTGTTCCTACTTTCAGCTATCTAAAACCTTTCATTAACTTACATTCTATGCAGGGGTCTGAGTACATGCTATAGGATGGGCAATTTTGATTGCCTCTGTGGTCACCCTAGGATGAAGGATGGTTTCTCTTGTTCTTAAATGATCTTCCTTGTCTCGTATACAGTGTAATACGTGATGTAAGATTATCCTGAGGCAAAATGGAGAGGCCAAAATGTGGGTAGCGGAGTTCTGGTGGTGAAATAGCCAATGTTGTAAGGTCAGTTCTTTGTGGCCTTCCTGGAAACCAGGAGACAAACAGTTAACTTAGGCCATCCATTTCTGCAGTGGTATGTATACATGTAATACACAGGCTTAATTAAAAACAATTGTAACTGCAGAAGTGTAACATTACTGAGCATAACATGTCTTTTGTCATGACTTCAAAATGCAAATGTGCTTTTTGACTTGTTATGGAAGTCTTGCTTGCCAGACATTTCTAAATAAAGCCCAGGAGACTGGATTTACATCTTCCCTCTCTTAACCCTTCTCTTAATCACTTCCCTCTAATTCCACTTTTTTCAATGTGTGTGGCTTGAGCAAAGCCTCTTCTGTGTAATTGTCTTCTAAATTGGCAGAAGGACAGTGCAGGGTGTGACCCTCCTCCATTTTTTTGTGCACAATTGTATTCTCCTGTGCCCCATTCTCCTGCGAGCTCTCCCACGTCTCTGCTAAGTAGCCAAGATTATACAAAGCAGTCAGATTCCTGCTCCACATCTGTGTCTTCCTGCAGCAATTGGATCCATAAAATGAGTTGTCATCGTGGTATTTGATAGTACTCTGAGCCAGAGGTGCTGTATCTTCATGTCTGGGAGACCCAGAGGATGGTGTATCTGCGCTACCCTAGTGACGGTGGCAAGAGATGCTACCAAGAATTTCAGAGGAGCAGAAAAAGGTCCACGCAGAAGAAGACAACACAGTCACAGGAGAAATACTGGAGCTAAGTGTTCCTCAAAATGTTTCTCTTTGTCAGGGATTCATTTTGAGCTACTCCTTACTTTACTGTGTATTTTGCTGGTAAATCCCACCTTCGCCCAGTGAAATCTTACCCAGTGGTAGAACTTCACTGAGTGAAAGTGTCTCTGGGTTTACACAGGCAGTTAAAACTCTTTCCAGCACAGCAGTGGCACTGGGGCATGTGTGGGTACACGCTGGGCATGGCACATTACCCTCATTTATGAGATGACTTGCCCAATTTTTAGGCAGTCCTAGCTTGACTAGTTGTAGTCTCCAGAAAAGACTCTGGAGAAAACGCGTGCTTAAACAACAGTCAATATTGTGTTCTCAAAGACCAATTTCATAGAAAAAACATACATCGTATGTTAGTGTAACATTACTGCTTTTGCCTTAATTCTTTTCTGTTTGTTCCACACAAATGTTTTTGCCACTCGTTATTCAACAGTAAGCTTGTCTGACAGCTTTTGGCATACAGTGATTTTTTAATAACTACCATTCATTGGCATACACTTCTTTAATAAGTACCATCCACTAAGCACACATACCAGAGATGTAAAACAGTTTTATTAAATTAAGGAGAGGCACAAGCCATTAAAATTATTTTCTTACTAATAAAAGGCAAATGTTTACATTTATTAACACTATATTGAGTTCAAACTCTATAAATGATAGAGAGGCTATTTTGCAATACCTCCCACACCAGTTTTTAGGGGTTTTTAGAATAGGAGTTTAAAAGACAGCGTTTTCTTACCAAACATAGCCTTTTCCGACATTTTGATTGTTCCTAACTGCATTGTCCTAATGAGATGCTCCCCAGTCCCAGTGCTCCACTGCCGAGCAGGGACTGGGTTCAGTGCAGCACAAACTCAGCAGCACTGTGTGTTCGAGCTGCTCCATCACATGGACAACTCCTGATTCTGCCTCCTGATAATCCAATTTATCACCTCAATGGCTGAAATTAACTGTCACCAGAAGCGAGCCGGCACAAGCTGTGCCCCGTGGCCCATCCTCACTTCTTCGGCTGCTTCTCTGACCCACCGAAGAAGAAATACCCATTAATTTTCCCCAAATTGATTCAGTTTCTGTGGACAATCTTTTGTTCCTCCTTTGCGACCGTCAGCCAAGAGACTGGTTGCTGGGTTTAAATGATTTTTAACTTTACCAGAATAGTTTAGTGTAGTAGACTAACACAACTTTACTGAGAGTGACCTGAGTTGTCAGAGCTGTGCAAATCTGTGTGGGTGACCTAAAAGAAAATCTAAATGATGAAAAAAATATATCTAGGCCCTTGGCTATTACATTTCCATGGATCTGCTTTACATGGAAATGAGTGTCATCAGCTATTGCATACTTTTCCAGCAGAAGAATCTCTTCAAAAGAACTAGCCAGGGAAGTATTCCTACTACCTAAATATTTAATATATTATGCCAAACAACAACAACGTGTTATGTGAAATGCAACATGCAATATTTAGAATTCACAGTTGTTAAAGACAGAGTATTCCCATCAATTTGAAGTTTTGAGTGGTGTATTTTGGTATTTAAGAGTAGGCACAATGAGTAGGGACTGTTAGAACTAACCTTTCTTAAACCCTTCTAGTAGGGCACTTTTGAACAGTCTCAGGTGAAAGAAAACTCTACATCTGCGAATACCAGTATTTTGGAATTGATCTCTGATCAATAATCCTACCAACAATTGTATCTAGTTCCTCCCTTCTTCCTCCCCCTTTTCTACCTCCCTGTAAGATTTCTGAACAACCAGGCAAAAATGGTTGAACATGAGCCAGCAGATCTCCCGGCATCACTGACAAAAAAAATTTCACGCTCAAGTACTGCTGTAGTAAGAATGTTATAAAATATACCGTGAGTTCTCACACACACATCCCAATTCCTTCATGTTGTGCTCTGAACCACGACATACACGGTCATTCAAAACCCATCAAATATGTAGCACTCAGCCAGGCTGCGGGTGCTGCTGCAATACGGGAGATGGTATACAAAAGTACGAAGCATTTTTATACCTCCTACTGCATTTTTCTGCTAGTGTTCTGTTTGTTTCTTTTGGGTAAAATGATATCAGGTTGGTATCTCTATCATACGACATTATCTCTATCGTACTACATGCTTATTGAAGTCGTCAAAACATAAGATTTATCTGTAGGTACTCGTACAACTGCAGTATTGTATCAACATTTTATAGAGTATATCTGGAATTCCTTCTGATTTCTCAGATGTCTTTAATTTTCTGCAGTAACGTAGGTAAGATTAAACACAAAGCCTGGCAAACAAACCTCCAGCACTGCAATAACATGAAGAGATATGGATTTTTTGTTTATCGTTCTGCTAGAAGAACTTACAAAATGTGGGTTTATTTTCTCCCTAAACTCATAATCAGTTTCAGAACTACATTTATATTTTGTGCAAGGTATTTATGTACTAGAAACGATGTCCTATGGCATAAGTCACCCGGTTCTCTCACAGGACGCAGCATTCTCCTGCCTGCACACATATGTCCCCAGGTATGTATGAGCAGAGCTCTCCGACTGCAGTTCCTGGGGAGAAACAGCCTTGAACCTCCTGTTAATGCCTTTCTAAAGACACTTTGTTCTGGGATGGTATCTCCTGCAGGTGACTTCCTTTGGCCGTAGAGAGAATGGTAAAAGAAGGAGAAATGTGTTACCATCTTCCCATGGCCAATGTGAACTTTGGGAAATGCTGGAGCGAATTCCCAGCTGGTGTCAGTCCCACAGCCCTCAGTGTCAGCCCATCCACGCTGAAGAATTGCAAACTTGAGCGTGTTCGCATCACACGCTGTTCCTTTACGGTTCTATAGATGTGACAGATTTTCTGTGGACCCCAAGCTGCTCTCACTTCCCTGTTTCAAGGACCAGATCCCCAACCAGTGTAAAATCACGGAAGGCTGGGCCAAACCATGACTGTGCCAGGTTACACACTCTAACAGCTTAACTGCCTGCAAGTTGTTGTGCGAGTGTGAACGGTGCAGTGCAGCTGCATTAAAAACACGCAGCAGATATTCTGGTCTTGAAAATGTCTGGAATGAGTTGCAATGTATAGCTGCCCGGCTGGAGGAGGCCGTGGAGCCGGCAAAGCGCTCGGGCTGACTGTGATTTATGTTCGCTTCCAGGTACATCTAAATTTTCCACACACCCCCCCCCAGACTCCAGCACTGTGTTACACAGTCGCGAGAGATTAAAATTCCTGCACATTTTCTACAAATATCAGCCGTGCTGAGAAAGAAGCATGGGAAGTATCGTTTGTTTTATGCTTACAAGAATCTTTTACAGATACATATATTTTCTTAGC
Organism: Numenius arquata; assembly: GCF_964106895.1. Lineage (NCBI taxonomy): Eukaryota > Metazoa > Chordata > Aves > Charadriiformes > Scolopacidae > Numenius > Numenius arquata. The sequence goes on along the minus strand of NC_133583.1, from coordinate 4,265,632 downwards.
AATTCCTATTAGCATGAATTAAAATATTGCATTTGGGCAGAATGTTATTTTAGTTAATTTCCTACAGACTGCTTTCAGCCTATTTCTAAGTGAATGGTGAATAAGTCTTCAGTTGAACACAGTGCTTTCAGATCCTGCTGCTTAGAAGAGCTCCCCGCTCCTCAAGTATTAATTGTATCTGGTTATGTTTAAATGTCATTAAAATATGCAGCAAGTGATCTACGGGGATTCATATTTCTACCAAAAATCGAGCCTGCACCTTAACTTCCCGCTGCAGGAATCCGGGATGGGTTTTTCCTGCTGTGCCTGTTGCAAACATCTGCCACTTCTGAGCACTGAAAAGAGCCCTTGCAATCCAAATTTTAACGTTGTAGCCGAACGCTTTTAAGAGAGAATACTACTATTTTATTCATAAACTGTTTCAAGCAAGGAAAGGAAAGGGGGGAGAAGAGGCGAGGAAGTAAGCCAAAAGCTTTCTGGTTTAAAGTGTCTCAGCGAGCGGTGAGCCAAGAAAAACAAAGTCCATGGCCGGGAGCAGTGGGGAGATCCTGTTTCAGCAGCCCAGCACCTCGGGGGACGGGGCAGCCTCCGGCAGCGGGGAGGGAAAGGAGGGGACCAAGAGGGACCCGGCCGCCCCTGCACACCAGCAGTCGCCTTCTTGGGTGGGTTCGTGGCAGGGACCCCGCTCTGCAGCCTGCCCTGGGGTGGTGGGAGACCAGCGGGAACAGGACGAGCAAAATCTGGCCCTGGCTGGAGAAGAGCTTGAAGAAATGGGGAAATGGGGACAGGGAGAGGGCTTATTATTATCAGAATAATAAGCAAAAATAGGAAAAGTGACCGTGCATGAAGGACAACAAACCGCTACAAAGCCCACGTGGCCGGCACTGCTTTTAGAGCTTTATCAATCACCTTAAATTAAGAGAAGTAAAAACAAAAACACCCCTTCCACAGCATTTATGCGTATTTTCTCTTCTGGGTATACTTGTTAGTCTTACTTGTGAAAGCAAGTATTTTTGTCTGGTTATAGGCTAGCAAATTACTCTTACTAATCTACTAAGATTGCTCTACAGCAACTTGTGGTGTAAATTCCTACGGGGAGTTGGGATGAGCCTACAAAGGTCCTGTTTATCACCCTTTTAAGAGGAAAGCAGGGCTGGTAGCCCTTCCAGACAGTCCGAGATGGAATGGGAAAACGCGTGGAGCGACGGCAGACTGTCCCCCACCTGACTCAAGCTACACGTGAAGCCTCTGTCTTTCAGAGGGAAGACGTGGCGCTTTAAGGGTGTCACAACCACAACAAATTCACTCCAGATTTAGGCCGTGATAGACGTGAAAGCAGAATATGGCTCTGGGACCATAAAGCCCTCCTGCCTAAATGACAGAACAAGATCTTTGTCCTGCCCTGGCAGAAACAGGGCCTGCCTCGGGCATCCTGAGGTCTTGATGGTCCTGACCAGCCTCACCTGGGCTCTCTGCCCACCCCGCCCATGGGCCCAGGAGTCCACTTGACCTCGGCCCTGGGGCTTCAGTCCCTTCCTGAGCCGTGTTGGAGGTGTCCTGGTCTCCAGGCCCGTTCCTGAGGTGTCTGGACTTCTTGGCTCGGCCGTGGACCTGGCTCGCTGCCTCAGCTCTGGTGATCCCTGAACTACTGGTAGGCCATGTTGTCACTGCTCTATCAGTGGCGGTTTTATTTTTAATGGGGTGTTTTACACTGCTATCAAATTCAGGTTTTAGTTGTAGTAGGCCAAGAGTCGCTGTCTGTTACCGGCTGGAACTTTCTGGGTTTTTGGCACTTTGCCTGTTACGTTGGTCGCATCCTGGTGAGTCCTTCCTTTGCCGAGGAAGCAAGAGGCATAAAACTGAATTGGGAAAGGTCGTGTTTCACTGTGGATAAAAAGGCTTAGTCTTTGATTGGGTTCGAGGCCTTATCAAAGTCTTAATGGTAGACGTTTCTTAGCTCTGTTAAGCTGAAGATTTCTCCTGGAGGCAGAGGCGTTCTTTGGTGGAGGAGACCATTTGGGCTCCTGATTAAAACTTGGAGCAGTTCAGATTTGCTCGGGTTTGTGCCTCGCTGCCCACAGTCCCGAGGGGCTGTTCAAGCTGCCAGAGATTTCTGTGGAAGAATGAGTGATAATTTGCTTAAGGCGTTTCCACGTGGTTCTAGTCTGCCGGCTGCCCCTTTGAAACTGCTAAAATCATCCTCTTCCTCTCTTCCCCTTCAACAAGGGGAACCATTATGTGGCCCTTGCCACCAGCTTACAGATGAACCACTTTGTGGATGATAAAATTACTGACAGCGTTGGCAAATACTCCCTGGAGTCCCGAACCGGCACAACCCAGTCTGAATGCACAAGGATCTTTATTGTGGTTTCCCTGCCATTACGCTGTTTGATGTTGCTGCTTATTTCTGAACATAGCAAAAATAGCCACTGCAACTTGCATGCATTTTGTAATACTGACTTAGTTTACAGCTAATCATTTAAATCTATATGGAGATGGTAGAATCCAGTGGTTGGAGTGCAGAAATAAGATTCAATAAACTGGTTTCTACTGCTGCCTTCTGCCCTTTGCATCGCCCCTCTGTACCTATAGATCCCCATCTGTAAAAACGTGGACAACAGCTCTCACCCACCTTTATAAATGGCTGAGATGTTCTAATGGAAAGAGTTCTGAACATATGAAAGACATTAATGCAACTGTAGAGAGAGTTAAAGACATCAGCCAAATATCCAGCCTGTGCCACGATCCAGCCAGAAATACAGTAAACTGTAATTGCTCACTGCTGGCCTTCTCACATAGTGCTTTCCAAGACAAGGTACAAAACACTGCAAGAAAAACAGCCCAGAAACCTAAATCTGAACTCTGATTATCAAGGGAGAATCAATTATTTGGAATTACAGAAGTTAATACACTTCAGAATCAAATAAGCAAAAGACTGTTCTGACAAAAAATCTGTAATCCAAAATACAAGTTGCTTTTTTTTAAAGGAGCCTTTCTTCTAAAATCCTTGTATACAGTAGTGTGAGGAAAGCTTACTCTGTGTGTGTATATATATATGTGTGTGTGTGTATATACTATCTGAATTCTGTTATCAATTACACTGATATGAATCTGGAACAACTCCAGTGCTATTTACATGTGTCCAAATTGGAACAGACTGTAGGTTGTTAATGAGGTATATACTTTCCAGTGCTGTGTTCTGTTCCATGAAAGCAAAGGCTTCTTGAAATCAGCTTTTCATTTTGACTAGTGATATTGGCACTTAAGGGATATTTTTCTGCTCTATAGCAATGGGTACACTTGTAGTAAATCTCTACCTCCCAATATTTAAAATTATCACCTAAGAAAACTCTTTGTTATTTGAATATAATGACAAAAAATTTTCATGCATAAACATAACTTAGTGGTCAATCTCAATATTTTTATTAATTTTGTGTTACTGTCCCTACCTGGGACATTAGTACAAATGGCTATCATTCATCCTGTTTCTTAGTCAACAATTCAAGGTGTTAGCTGTGTTCCATAGTAAAATGTTGCCTCACACTGGGTTTGCCGCTAAATCCCTGTGGTAGATTTTATGCTATATATTGTTCAATAAGGTAATTTTGAAACTTGAATGATATACAGTTGGAAACAACATCACCTATATTTTCGGAATCCTCAATGAGTTACTAAACTGCAAGTCCAAGTAAGGATTTATAGATGGTTGCACAAGGAGAAAGCAAGGCTTGCTAGCACCTATTATGTGCCTGAAAATTAATTTCCTTATTACTGAAAATAATACCAGTGCTGTTTCTATTTTCATTCCTTTAATTCAACTGGTGCCGGCTGTGCTTTACTATATTCTGATGGCACTTTTCATACCACTAAAACATGGTTGGTGACCATGCAACAAATTACAGTGTAGTAACACTGACATTATGCAGCTATTTAGGTCAGGAAACACAAAATAACATCTTATAAATAACTCACTACAACAGCGCTTGGAGTTAAGGAGAAAGGCAGTAATAAAGGCTTTAAGAATTACTGCATTGTATTTTTGTTTATAAAATAGTATCAATTGTTCAGCTATTTTCTTAAAAAGTTGGAAAGACAGGATGGGTTAAGCTCTTCCACTGGTATGAAAAAGGAGCTACATTTCAATCTTCTAACGGTAAAACAAATTTATCCAGTTCTTAGAACTCTAGTTTTGAACAACCTTGGTATTCTTTAACACTCTGCATTTTGCTGTTTAACATCGTTCTGACAAACAATCTGGTGAAAGTCAGATGGTTCCAAGTGAACTTCGCTTTGTTCACTCAAACCCAGAGTGAAATTTTCTGGGCTCGTTCACGCTTCCCGTGAACTCTGCATGAAGACAGTCAATGGACTTTCATCCTGACCAAGCCAACTGTTTATGACAACAGTTATGAGAGCCAACAGCCCCCATAAATCCAGGGAATGCACAAAATAGAAATGAAAACTCTATTTTCAGAACAAACTACATTGCAAACACTCTGTGATCATAAGCTGGCCATGCTGGGGATGGATTTGAGAGACCTGGGCTTACTTTCCAAGTCTACCACAGGCTGCTTTTATCGCCCTGAGTAAGTTTATATATCTTGATTTTAAATCTTTTGAAAGAAAGGTTAGAATAACTCCTTTAGTCCTGTCATGGGCCAATATGAACACAGAAGGAGGTTTGGCTGGAGTACACATACAGCATCTAGCAGAAGGGAAATGCAAGGAACTAGAGCACACCTACAAATCTGACTTAAAGTAGTACACAAAAATTGCCAACTTGACGATTTGCCCTAAGTCAAACAAGATACAGATTTTGATTACAAACAGTATCTTGCATCAGAAAATGTCACCCAGTGCCAGCAGGGAGAAGCCAAAAACTGCGTGGCAAAGCTGGATGGAGCTCTACTCGTGCAGAGAGGTTCAAAGCCTTCCCGTGAGTCTGAGGATGGAGGACACGGCATCTTTAGGGCTGTCAGTCTGGCTGCGTAAGTGGAAAATTTGAAAGACAAAGTGATGCAGGAGATAGGCGACACGCTAGGAGTGGAAAATGTGGATTTTCACATTATGCACTTATGCAATCTGTTCCCCAGAAATGAGCAGAGGAAGTTGACAAAGCACGTTACACTTAAGAATCATGGTTAAAGTTTCTAACAGGCCTGTCTTGTATGGTTTAGATACTGACAGAAAAATAATTGACATGTCAAGGAAGTGTTAGTGGTTTTTGTTAGAACATATACAACTACACATGTGCTATTCAGGACAGCACACAGCACCGCTTAACGGAGCTTTAAAAGTATAATTTCAAAAGATTTTAATTTAAGCCTGAAGCTGCAATGATTTTTAAATAACAAGTTCACTACAGATAAATGACGGTTGTTTCAAAACTAACAATGCAAATTCACTCCTCAATATGCTTAGCTTTCTGGCCCATTTCTGAAAGAAAACATGCTGATTTAAAGAAAGCAGCTGGTTTGCATTTATAAAATTTGCATTATCTTTTCTTGGAACTGGATCATCAGCCTTGGGTTAGGAAATCTGGAAATATTTCACTGAATATTTTTGAGCTGATTTCCGTCAGCATGTTTCCTCACTCTGACTTCAGGAGTAAGATTGACCATGTGGTCACAATTTATCCTTGATTTCCATTAGCAGAGGTGAATACTGAAAGCAGGACTTCATCTGAAATGTTTCAGGACATAGTTCTCAAATATTAACTACGGTAGAAGCATTCAAATCACATTAAGCGCCTTGTATCCCTACTTAGCAAACACTTAATTACCACAGGACAAAAAGATTAGCATTTTTTTTATTCACTTGTGCTTTTGCTGTAGATTTTTTTTCCTTGCTGTTTACAGGTTTAACTTTATAAAATTCTGCTAATAGGGTCCCTTTCTCCTCTTAAGGATTCCTCCTATGAAATCATTAAATCTTGTCCCATTCATTCTACTGATACAGGTTACTCATTAGAAATATCAGTTGTTACTAAAGAAAATACACTGATCTCCAACTCCAGTGTGAGTAGACCACATCTTCACCTGGTGTAAATCAGCCAGGGGCTTCCACTGAAATTGAAGCAACTCTTTTTTATCAGAAGAGAACTGGTCCCATGAGAGATGCAACCAGCAGGCGTTGCGGAAAGGTTTAACAATTGCAATGGGTAAATGTGCTTTTTCTGTATGGTTTTTTTCTTTTTCTTAGTTTGCCATTGGGCCAAACCCAAAAGGAAGTAAAAAAACCCTTTGTAAAATGAAATAGGCAAAAATCAGGAGATTACATTTTCAGCCTTTAATTACTACGGTTGTATGTCATTGCTATATCAATGAAAGTGTGGCGTACTCTTTTGAGCCGTGGACTGAGAGGGCTTTTGTATAAAAACAGGACTCCATTCTTCTGACTCTTTGTTGGGAGCAAACCCTTTTACACGGAGACATCAGAAACAAATCAAGGTCTGCATTCTTCAGATTACTGCTCTGTGCAAGCACCGAGCAGGTTACTCAACATCCACACCTAACAGTGACTTCAAGGCCAAAATATGCTTAATGGTGTCTAAGGTTATGCTGATGCTCATGATCAGCTTTGTCAGTGGTCCCATTAAAATCAGCCGCTGTATAAACTAAGCAGCAGAACTGGGTTCTTCTAAAAGCTCTCTGGAACTACTTAAACATGTGAAATTATGCTCTGGTAGAAAAGGTGAGGAGTATTAGGATATTAACAGGCTACCTTGATCGATAAATATCAACAGTGGTATAAATACTATCTCACTCGCTAAAACTGGTGTGTTTACCTGGGAGAGTTAGCAAACCCAATCCTCAAACTTAAGTTTTGAAGGTCGTCATTCAGATAGAGCAAGTATGCTGCAATTAAGTCTTAAAGTATATATACTGTAAGAGCTAGACTGTGGCCCCAAGATGTGCTATCAGCACAAGTAACTAAGTGGACTTGTAAAAAGCATCTGAGAGAGGTTTCTGTGCTCAAAGTCCCAAGAGAGACAGTTGCAGTGATTCTCATCATCAACGATGTTTAAAAACTTCAGAGCTGTTTTCTCAGATTTGGGCCATAAATATATGCTACGCACATGAATATATACCTGCATAACAATGAGAGGAAGTCCTGATTTGCATTACGTGACTGAGAGCTTCATATATTAGATAAGTTAGTAATCAGAATTTCTCTGAATCTCAAAATTTTGAAAACCTGAAATGACTTGGATAAAATTATATAAATAGCATTTACATGTTTCAAAATCAATAATAACACACATAGGGGAGCAAGTTTAGCCAACAGGAGGATGGAATACTATATGAAAGCCCAGGATGCTGGGCAGTTAATGAAAAGTAAGACTGAAATAGGGCATTCCTTGCTGTTCCCGGGTACCTACCTGGCAGAGTAAACCAACTTACTATTCTATCTAGCCATGTACCTTGTGTAAATTGCTACTATAATTGGTAACTCCTCTTATTTAGCACTAACGAACAATTGTTACATGACCCAGGTAGCGTGATACTGAGTCCAATCCCAGCCAACAAACAGCCTGGCAATTTACTTTCCCAGAAGCTGGATAAGAGCCATAACTTTTATTTCTGAAACCATACTGGCTGTGTGTCTTGAGTCAAATGGAATGTTCTTACAGCAACAAACTCCCTTAAATATTTCAGCACAATTGGATTACAATTATTTCAGTGCGCTTAGCCCTGGAGACACTGATGTATCCATAACAAAGTTGAGTGCAATAAGATCCCAGGATAGGAAGGACTTTTTCTCAAAAATGTGGCATGATTATATGTATTTTTTAGAACTCCTAAGGGTAAGATATTTCAAGTCTGCAGATATATGCATCTATTTTGGGAAAGTACTAAATCATAAAAACATTGTTCTGAAAATTGTGTTCAAGGTGTATATATACACATGTATTTTGTTGTATGTGTGTATATATTTAAAAGTTAATGTAACATATCTGGTGGTTGATAGCTGGCTTATCTAGGGACAGTCAAGGAAGTATTTGAGGGATTCTGGAGCTTGACAGTAACCAGACTAATCTTTAATCTAAATCTTTAAACCAAACTAACCTAAACTTGCCTCGTGTTATGGTCTTCCATAAAAAAGCAAGGAGTGTAAACATTAGAAAGCTTATTGCTGTGCAGGTGATTATTTCCATGGAGCACTGGGGTGCAGCGCATTTTTTTTTTAATTGGGGATATTTCTCCAACTGGCCACTCCTACAGAGTGAAGCATGTGATGGCTTTGCTTAAGGGGAATGCAAATTATCTTCATTTGATATTTGTTAACAAGGGAGGGTTTGAAAAATTTTGGCATACACCTGTCTGGATTAATTTTGTTTTCTGATGTATTTTCTTTTTTGGCTTAATTATTCAGTATTTCCAGATTTTGACACTCAGTAAATATTACCATAATTTGCAACATTTAACAATAGTAACAGAGAAACCTGGGGGTTCTGTTGTGTTAGATTCCTTCTGCCCCCGTTCCTTATTGTTAGGTTTCCCTATCAAAGGTGCAGCTATAAGGAAATATGTATTTTCTGGTCAGTACAGTTCAAAGATCCTCTGCACCTGAGGAACAACAAAAAATATATTGAACTGTTCCATTTAAAATATAACTTTCCTGAAATGCCCTGCGCTCCTTCTGTGTGTTAAGTCTGACAGGTTGGTACCACCACCACCCCCCATGGTGACTCCCAAGATGTAGCTAAGTATGGATTTCAGGTGCAAGTGTGATTTCCATCAGTCAGGACACTGTTGTGAACCAATTTTTTTTTTTTTTTTTGGATGGTGTTGTTGAGAGCAAACAGTTTCTCAGAGAAGACTGCTGCTGCTGCTTACCATCTTTTCTAATATTATATTGGTTTTTTCATGCTTCAACTTTGTTCCTAACACTTCTTGTTAACTTCTGCTTATTTTAATAATAGTTGAGATGTAAAAAGGAGAAGAAATAATTAAAACGAACTGGAAATGTTCTGGATCATTAACAAAAGTATTCATGGCATTAGTCTAGCATATTTGTAAGAAAATATTATGGTGTTATTCTTTCACAGCAAATGGATAGAGAGGGTGACTGAGGATTGAGCTGGGTATCAGATCATGTAGGCACACAAAGTTTCACTGACTTCAGCTGAAAATTATTTCAGTCTCTGCCTGTTTAAAGTCAGAGGGTTTGTGTTTTCCAGTCCAGTGCACTTACTGTAAGTAAGGAATATAACTGTCCACACAGGACTTGAAAGAATTCCCTGCACTTGAAGGCAGGACTCGCTACATGGATTTGCTCATGGATCTTCCCACTTCTTCCCTTTACTGTCTTGTATCACAGTATATATATTTTTCTTGGGCTCTGTGAATTCAAAATTGTGGAAATATTTGAGACAAATCTAAATGTCTCAGGGGAAAGATACACAGCATCATTTCTTGCTCTGATTTCTTGCTTCTCGGTGCCTGTACGAAACCCCTGATCTTTCTTACAGCCTGCACCCTTTGGCAGATGGCAGCCCAAGAGGATGAACACAGCCAGCGCCTGCTGGCCACAGTGACAGTGCTCACTGTCCCTGTAACGTGACTGTACCCATGTATGACATCAGTCAGTTATTCCTCCAGTATTTCAAGGAAAAGATCAATTCCTGTGTCTAGTAAGAAGCCTTGTATACTTACTGGGTGACTGGGACCCTTCATAAGCCAGGCTATTGCCTAGGATCGTTAACAAATCCTCTGTCATTGAGTTCAGTATATATCTATTTCCAACCTAATAAAAGTCAGTGGGAATAGTCAGAGTCAGAAACTGCTTGAGATCAGCAAGAGCAGCAGAAAATGTGGCCTAAGTAGTCACCAAATACTGTGCTTTTATTGAGCCACATATTATATGTGGATTTAAAAAAAAATAAATCTGTTTTCTATATTCATTATGAATACTTTAATTCTATAAGGGCACACTGTGTTTGTGTATCTATATATTTAAGTATAAAGACATGCATCTTTTGTTCTGGGATTGTTTCTGTTCTCCTGCAGAAGACTCCAAGAGACATTTCTTTCCATAAAGCACAAATAGAATATTTAATTATAGAGGCTCCAACAAGACATACGCTAATAACAAACAAAGCATAATTCTTCTCCTTTTGCATTAGTTCTATATTGTCGTAGATCTCTTGAAGCCTGGAGTTACACTAGCAATTGCAATTAATAGAAAATCATCACCAAATACTTGCAATTAAACAATATCTAGTGTTGTGAACTATTGTACCAATCAAAGTCGTGCTCTGCAGAACTCCATGCGGAGATTTACACTAACTGCCTAGAAAGGGCTGCAAAGGCGGATGCCTCGGTGACTTTTGAGGATAGCAAAGAACAATAAATCAGGCTGCTTTGGATTCGATTTTACAACTGGAAAAGATTACGCTGATCTCTACCAAAAGGAGAGGCTAGCGTTCTGATGCGCAGCATTTGATGGTTACCCCTCATTTTTGTCATGAAGAAGAAAGGAGCAAATTGTCCATATGCTTTTAAATAGTACTGTCAACATACTGTATTTCTAAATCAGCTTAATCTGTTTTGCTATAAATGGAAACCATGCTTTCAGTATTTCTGGTGGGAATTAGTTAACTAAGTGCTAAAACTTGCCAAACTGCATTTTATATAAAAAAGGAGCTTCATGAATCAAAAGCAGTGTTCAGCTGCATATAAATAGGCTTCCAGAAAAACGTATGCCTTGTAATCACATCTTGATAGTCTAATACCTTGTATAAAATCCAGAAACTATTTTCTGCATCTGACAGTGTTTACAACATGGAGCCTGAAGTCTGCCCTCCTATAGTTACTGTTTCATACAATTATTTATGGCCAAAAAACTGAACCGGCTTCCTATTTACAGCTTGGAGGATATTTATCTGTCAGGTGAGCACCAAGTAGCTAATTCCAGTCACCCCTTCTGTGTGAAACAGGGTGAAAGAAAAAAAAAAAAGTAATCCCAAGTAGAATGTAAATTGTCAAATACTTGGGAACTTGCATCAGGCTGAGCAGGCAGCGAGGATCGTCCCACAGCGTCTGGACCTTCTATGCAAGGACAAAGCGATGTTTATTCCACCAGTGCTGCCTTCTTTTATGGCTGTGGAGGCAGAAACTGCCTGAAACCAGAGCAGAAATCTCAGCTGTGCATAAAGCAGATGCTGGATATGTATTTTACTGCATTACCTGAAGCAAAAAGGCAGAGTAAACCTAAGGGGGGTGGGGAGGAATTAAGTTTTAAGAGACTGGATAAACCGTTCCCATTTGAGGAGAACTTGAGACGTACAAGGGATGCTCATGTGAACTGGACTTGGCTGGACGGAGCACCCTGGTGTTCCAACCTCTCGATCCCCCGTGGTTATTTTGACCTGATATACTGCAGGTATATTTATATCCCGCAGGGTTTCCAGTGGATTATCAGGTGCTTATTTTGCTTTCAGCTGGAGAGGCCCTTGAGGGGGGAGATACCTTTTACTATCTGCTCGACAGCAGTAGATTTGATGGATGTGATTTACAAAGAGGGGGGAAAAAAAATGGAATAAGTGCTTGGAGATGATTGACAGAGGCAGTAAATCTAACCCAGCCTTTGAAGAAAAATAACGAATGGTGGTGCACATGCAGCATTACCCTTTCCCTCTCTGTTAAGGCATTTCAGCTTGCAAACAGTGCCCTTACTTTTTCATGTGTTGTTGAAAACCGAACATATGGTTGTGCTCAATGAAAACAAGTTGGAATCACTGTCAGATGAACACAGATTAAAACCATAAGAGAAATCTGACCCACTCGGATGCTGTGGCATTAGTGCCCTCCCACTCCGCTGCAAGCACCACCATCGCTACGTGCCGAGCTCCTTCTTGCAGGCTTTGCTGGAAGCACCCTGGCAGTAGGATAGCAGGAAATATTCCTGTTAACAATGATGTATGATTTCCAAACACTTCCCACAAGAAAGAATTTGGTATTAATGTGATTATTTGCTGTGAAGAATATGCTATCACTGCGTGGCTAGACGCCTAGCCTTTGTAAGGAAGACATGGTCCTGGCACGGACTCTATACTCTTTTTTTTTTTTTTTTTTTCAGAAATCAGTAGCTAAGTATCTGCAGCGCTTCTGATAAACAAATGAACCCTACGTAATGCAGTTTGAGTCTCCCCTCTCACTGCTTGCTTTCCTAAGACTGTAAACTGTCCTCCCCTGGGGGTTTAGCAGCCTGCCCTGTAGTTCAGAGCTCCTCCTGCCTAATACGTTAGGTGGGAAAGCTCACTCTTCTGTCATAGTTATACTCCAATTCCTCTGCCAAAACCAGAATTCAGGCGTTTTACAGGACAAAATAAAGACTACCAGCAAACACTGAGTCTCTGGAAACCTAAAAAACCTCATACTGGGCGAGGATTATTTTAAACAGGAGAATACAGGGATCCTATGTACGATATCAGGTGGTGTCCAGTCCAATGACTGGAGCTTTTGTCTGGGTCCTAAGCTTTGTAGGCACATGTTGAATTTGCCGGAAGAGCCGCAGCTCTTAAATCCCACAGGAAGGCTGCTTCGGGGCTTCAGGAGAGGTTGAGACCAGCCTCTGACAGGCTGCTGACCCTGCTTTCCTGTGGGACCAGCCCCTTCCGAAAACGAAACTTATTTGTAATAATAAACATATAAGGAGATGACTGCATTATGATCAGAAAGACTTGGGCTTGAAGTGCTTTTGAATTATTACTTTAAAATATTTAGGAAAAAAAAATCTTGCCTTGTACATGCGCAGTATATTATGGATCCTAAAATAATTTATAATTCTGCTATGGGATGTTAATAAGCTAGACAGCAGGTAGTGGCCAAGATTATTGGTATACCAGTTCCATGCCAGTATGGGCATTGATGTTACCATCTGATATGTCCTTCCTATCTCCGATTTCGATGAGTCTGTGACATGTAATATCTATCGTGCTTTACAGTGCTAGATCATATGTTAGAGGTCTGTTGCAACATTTGTCAGCGTCTTTATAGAGGAAAAAGAAACCCTAGGAAATGTACTGATTCACTACTAATGTTTAGCCAAACATGCAAAGCTGATAATATTTAGCAAGCACTGTTCCAAAACCCAGAGGAAAGCAACGTGGTTGGTAGCAAATCTTACTTTTACAGAGAAATTGCAATTCCTGTTTACAAGAATCAAATCTTAAAGTCCTCTTCTATTTGTTCAGAGATTTAGGATTTATTTGTTCTATGAGTAATGATAGCATCTAAAAAAAAAAAAAATAACATGATTAAACAGAAAAAAGAAGGAACATCAATGTTTAAAGAGAAAAATCCCAGGGAAAGGTGGAAAAACATATTATTTTTTTTTTTTTTTTTTACACAACTTTACTGAGAAGGAGTTATTGAATGTAGCAGTGGAACTCCTCTGAGCAGAAGTATGTGGTGCTGTTCTGTGCAACACTCTTAAAGGTGAAGCTGTTGGCTGTCAGCGTTCAGTTCCACATCCCATCCCTGCGGGGGGAAGGGAGCACCAACTACTCTCTTTTTCCAGCTCTGCAGCCAGACTCTCTCTCTAAACAATTTCCTGCACTGGGTTCACGTAAGAGACTAAATTGTTTCTAATACAAGGAATGTAGTTAACCACAACCGATAGACAAATACCTTTTCTTATCACTAATGGATTACAACACTTGACTGCAAAAGCAATTTAAACCTTACAAATGGCATATTCAACCCCGTAACAGCAGTTATGCAGGGAGAATTGTTGTTACAGCAGCTTTTCATTATATCTTTGAATGTTTGCACTGAGAATTGATTGTATTTTTTTTTAAATCAGCAATATAGCTTTGTTTTTTATCCACTGCATCTCTAAAAATGATAGTTTCATGAGAATAGTCTGTAGGTCTTCGAGCTGTAGACAATTTTTCTTGCTTAGCAGTTAATATTGACACTCAGCAGCAAAGCAGTGATGGCTCAAAACCAGTTCGTATGTTTAGAGCGGAAAAAACTTCACTATATTTATTAAAACATCTGAGAGACCTCACCAAGATTAGGGTCTCAGTGTGATAAATGTTATGGGTAAAAAATTGCAAATGTGGATGTACATAAAGGGAATTCCCAAACACACACAAGTCTCGGGCAAACTGTGATTTGCCTGACATTATGTAGCTCAGGGAACTGGGGCATAGAAACATGAAGGGTTGATTGAGAGCACAAACCTCTTTCCTGGACTATGCACCTAGAATTAGTCCCTTCTCTTCTTCTTTTGGACTGGCCATCTGTATTCCTGTCAAAGTCCCTTGTTTCCAGGGGAAGGAGCTACCACTCGCTGTATTCAGCAGGAGATTGACCTCTGAGCCATCATACGGATAGGCAACCCTCTCCATCTTCTGCTTTCTGGATAAAGAAACCATGTGAGTTTCTTCAATGTATTTTTGGTAAATCTATACTACTGGTGACAATGAAACCGTTGATGGAAAAATGTCAGTTACTGCCTGACGATCTCCCCAGCATCTGAGCCCCTCAGGCAGCCTTTGCGTACAACGATGAGATTCATCTGGGCGCTGACCTGCCTCATGTGTAAACTCCGTGCATGTCCAGGGTTCTCTGACATTATACACTTCTTCCCTGGAGGTACTAGTGGGAGCTGATGTCCAGGTGGTCCCTCAGGGTTAACTCTCTGAATTGCCTGGAGACATCAACTTTCCATCTCCCACTTGCCAAAGCAGACTCTGAATCTTACCCCATGAGACTTGCTCAGGCTCACGCCCCCACCAGCGCCCTGCTAGCTCATGCTTCTGTGTTAAAGCCTCAAGTCTAGCAATCATGGTCTGAAGCGGGAACATCAGCTTTCGTAACAAAATTTCTAGCCATTGGAGGAAAGCTTGAAACTAAAACGTTAAGTTCAAAGAAAAATTCTTGCTTTCTTTTTAGAACACTTCTGGTCTTGAGTCAGCTGCCTGACTTTTTGCCACACTTCAACAACAGGGACTACTAAGTTTGTGACATCCATTTCTTCAGCAAAAACTGCTTTGAAGATATATGTATTTAGTGGAATAGAAATATTCATCAACAGATTTAATATAAAACAATATTTAATTCAGGCACACTAACTCTTAATTCATATTCATTTATGCTTGGCTGAAACTAAATGTTTCCACACGTTTCAAACACTGTCCTAGAAAACAAAAGTCTTCAGTGACACTTGTAAGACTCGCAGCTCTGCTGTGAGATATTTTTAGCTTCCCAGTGACTTTGGGAACAGAGTGTGTGAAAGGAATGAAGGAATGATCCTGTGATGAGCAAACAGGACAGCCTGTGTCTGGCCCTTGCAGCAGCAGTGCCTACGGGCGGTTTCCTTTAGGCACTGGGGATTCCAGCGTGAATCACTGGATATAAGGACATATGGTGCGCTCTGGGAATTTTCTGGTATTAATCAAGCCCCATTTTCACGCTCTTCTATACTTATCCTACTCAAAATCCTAATTACTAACAGGTTATTTCAGCCACATAATTGCATCAGTTTTACAATAAATCTCCTGCAATTGTATATACACAAATCAGTACTTCCTAACGTACAGCACAAAGATCTTTTCCATATATCTGAACCTAGTAGTCATAATTCATATATTCTCTATGAAGTTATACCTGGCATAAGTCAGCTCCCTAAGTTGAAACATGTTATTTCAAGCTCGTGAACAGTGGCCCTGTTTTCTCTTTCCAGGCACCGGGAGACCAAGTGGCACAGGCTTTCCTAAGCCCATGCTTGAAGGACTGGTGGGGCTACTACCACCAGGCTGTAAAACTCGTCAATGAAAGACAGGATCTGGAGATGTAATTAAAACCAGTTACGTTACCCTAAATTACTTCACAAATAGCCATATCTCAGCAAAGCCATGGTAACTTCCTGCATGTGCACTTTCTGCATTCACCAAGTACCATGTGGAAATAAACTGAGCCAAAGTCATCCTGGAAGTGATGATTTCAGCACACTAGAGAAATAAACCCCAAAGTTTTAATCTGATTTTGTTACCTCAACTGCCTATTCATCCACTACTTAATAGTTTTGGGTGAAATGAATTGGAAAGTTCTGAATATAATGATAGTATGTTAGTAATTAGATTACTTAAAATAGAAAATAGCTTTTTTTTTTTTTTTTTTTAATTGGAAAGGAAAGTATCTGGGGATTCCGGAACTCAGTTTAGTTTCCATCCCTATTTCTGATTGCCTTTGTGGCTTGGAGAAGCCCACCTTCAGCTGCCTGCACTCAAGACTCTCTTGTTTGGTACCACTGCTTCTGGGAACCCCCAGGTTACTTCTGTGACCCTGCAGCAGCTGTCCCTTGTCCCCCTGAAACCAGCCTGGACTCAGCCTGCCTGTGGCAGATGACTTCTCCATCCTTTGGTGGTGATGGGTTTAGTGACCCTGTGAGGAAGAACCCTGCATGGTGAAGGCAGGTGGCGCAAGGTGGCCTGGCTGCAGGCTGGGACCTGCCCACCCTCTGGGGGGGCTGTAAGGGGTCAGGGTGTGTAGGGTATTTTCCCTGGGGATTTTGGAAGGTGGCTGTAGAGCCAGCCCCAGGGCTCTCCCAGCAGCAGGCAAACCTACTGAGAGGCTGCTCTGGGGTTGTCACTTGTCACAAGCATGGCAGAAGGTGTAAACAGCACATGAAAAAAGTCAAAAAGAAATGAAGATGTGGCTATCTGCTCTCATTAGGATGGCACCTGCTATCATGGAGGAATGGTAGTAAGTCCTTATAGCTTAACCTTGCTATATATATACAGATCTTGAAAGATACAATGTCTAGCTCCAGCAGCGCTATTATGAGTGGGACTGGAATACTGAGTCAGCCCCCAGGTTTTCTAGTTAGTGACACAAGTCAAAACACTCCTTAACAATGTTTTTCCTGCGTTGCAAACCAGCATGAATGAAATCACGGGGTTTTGGGCAGGGAAACAAGAGTGTAAAGTGAGCAGCACATCCAGGGCAGAAAGGAAATCAATTAACATCTTTTTGCACCAAAACTCTAGCTACACTGGGTCTCTCCCCTCCTACCCTGTACCTGATGCGGCAATATCTAAATTACAGTGAGTGTGAAACGCCATCAGTGAGAACAACAGTGTTCTGCATGCTTTCCACATTAAATGAAATGACCACGCAAGGGACAAGGTAATGGAGAATATGCCCCATGGGAAAAATTATCTGAAATAATGGTTTCTCCTGAGTTTGAGAATCGCTATTACGTGTATAGCAGTGAGATGGTCTGAGTGTTACACTTGGATTTAAGGACTCCCAGGCTTGTTAGGAGGGTCTAGTCTGGATCTCAATTTTTCTGCTCTCCAGAACCAGCATTATTGTCCCAGAATTTGGGGGCTAGTTATGAGCTTCGGGTCCCAGAATCATCTGCATTTTGGCTATCATTTTATCACTCTTCTGCAAGCCATCTTCTCCAGTATAAAAAAAAAAAAAGCTATACTCGTTAACAATCTTTGGTTAAAACCAGCAGTAATGTGTCAGTGCTGTAGATTGTGTCAACAGATCCTTACTGGGTAATGGTTTAGTGTTTATCATACATCCCCAAATATATTTTCTGAAAACATTTTAATGTTATTTCATTTCACACTGTAAAAACTCGGGTTTCAACGGAAATGGCAGGCCTAACAACAGCGAAATCCTTAAATAAACAGCCTTTTGGGGGCAGGTCTGTTAGAAGTACATTTTTCAGGAGCGGGTGCCATTTGTCGGAGCCTGCCCCGAACTGTCAGCAGACCTTTTCAATCAAAGCAACAGCTGCCAGACTGATATAGTCCTGCACCAGAATGAGAACCCTTCAGAGCTGACATGCCCTCGTCTTATCTCAGAAGGGTCTGTAGCTGCTGATACCAAATCACTAAAAATGGCAGCAGAAACAGCAATTCGGGGCTAATCTAATAGCAGGGGCTGAAGGGAAGCGCAGTCCACCCCACCCCGCATTCCTTGAACACCCAAATCTCCCTCTGGGAGTCTTAGGTATACAAAGAATAAATGCTTTCTCTATCTGTAAAGTGATTCACATTTTTCTCTTTTTTTAAAAAGAAGCTCTATTAATTGCTGTTAGAAATAGTCAAACGTAGCAATCTGTATTTGAATACAGAATTCATGGCTAAAACAACTTTTATTAAAATAGTAATTTTAAGCAGCTGTTATCACTATTATGGATGCTTCCTGTTCATCGTAAGTTTAAGTATAGCTTGTTTATAGGGAATATAACAATATAACTGCAGGTGGTGTAGCTATGGCTTAAGAAGTGTTTTAACAATTTAATTATTGGCTTTCAGGACTTTTAAAAAAATGTTTCCTATTTTGTCTCAGACTTCTCATGATTTTCTTAGTCTCAAGTAACTGACTCATGTTTTAAGGATTAGTAAAATGCCACAGAGTATTTTGTTATTCATTAATGAGGTAATATTTTGCCTGATTTTCTATCTGATCATCTTTCTATCGCTTCATGCTGCTGCCATAAATCACTCTGACTCAACTCTGTTAGACCTGGTTAGCGAGTCTGTTCTAGCATGACCAAAAAAACCTAGTGTAGGCGTGGTATGTACTTTAATATAGGCTCAGTTGGTCACGTTAAAAGTGATGGTTCCCTAATCCTTCCCTTGACTAGTTCAGCATATATTAATACATGCAATGCCTTGTCAACCCCTCTTTAAAATGTGTCACATATTAAATCTTTAGTATTATCTATCTAAATCTTAGTCTAGATAAAAGCACCGTGAAGCTACCACAAATTTCCATCCATCCATATGAGGGAGAGCAGCACCACAGCAGCCCGGAGCTGAGGATTATACTCCTCTGGGTTTATCCAGCCCTCCGGGGAAACAGCCTGCCTCTGCGCTTAAGTAACTTGATGGACTAAAAGGTCTGGGTTCCACACCTGACATAGCCATGACGGTGGGTACATTAAGCTTCTGTGCCCCAGTTCCCCGATGACGATGATGACACGACCCCTCTTGAGTTTTTTGAATATTTATGCTGCACACTTTTTGAGACGGGCGCTACTGTCAGTGGGGATTCAATTTCTGTGAGGGTCCCCAGGCTCTACAAGAGTAATAGCAATAAAAGACAACCCACAGCCTCGGATCTCATGTAACTTTTATACCGTGGGTTAGAGGTTAAGGAGGCCAGAAGGTGCCAACCTCGCCAGTGCAAGCACAAAAAATATTAGTCCAGTCTGACTCTGACGTGTGAAAAAAGCCCACTGAAACCAATATGAGCCCCGACCTTACCGGGCAGCCTCACTTTGTTTCTGGTGAGCTGCTTAAATAAACCTTTGGGTTCTGCTGTGATAGCTGAATAAGTAAATAACCTTTCAGATGCCCAAGTGGAATTAATACAAAGCCACAGTTTCTTAGCACATCCTCCAGGCATGAGCCGTTCTGAGTACATGAGAAAGCCAGAAATGGAAAGAGCAAATGCTCTTCATCCTAATGCAACAGTTGTTGGAAATAACAAGCCAGTTGTAAAACTGTCAAATATTTGATGCTTATGTAAAACACTGTGTTGTTTACTTTCTGTTGCTAAAGTCTGCTCTGTTCCATTCATGCCACACAACTAATTTATCCATTTAATACTGGTAGTAGTAACACAAAATTAATTTCAGGAGATTTTTGTTATTACCAGTATTTGACCATTTTCCTCAGGCCTCCTACCTCCTGCCACAGGAAAAAATAGTGTCTGCTGATGGCAGCAGGGAAAAAGTGTAGGAGCTGAAACTATTCCACAGAGGCATTGCTATTTGAGCTATTACTTATTTATATAAGTACAACACTTTTTTGATAAAGATTTCACATTTGGGCTCTATGGGTTTCAGAATTGACAGTGGACACTGCAAAAGAGAGCCATGAAACCTTCATGTGTGACAATTTCTGATGTCTGTTATAATTAAGAAACAGGAATGGAAATCCTTTAGACCCTGCTGATGCCGCAGAGCTGAGCAGCATTCTCAGTTTAGGTTTTATACAACATCTGTGCTCTCACCTGGTCTTGGGGCCCAAATCTGCTCTTGTCCAGGGGAATAATAAATACAAACATGGGAGCAGACCTTAGAACATCATACAGTCTCACAGAAACTGATTCAAAACAGATATAAGAAAGATCATGTAAGACCTTGGCAACAGCGTTGGTATTTAGCTGTATGATGTGATGGCTCATCCAGCCCTATCGTTAGGAATCCTTTAACTGCAATAAGTGCAAGTTGAACATCGTTAAAGTGGAAAGAACTTTTGTCCTATGGGCTTAAACAAAAATACTTTCAAGCACAGAGACAACACCTGGCAATTGTGCCGCTGCTGCATTTTAGATCAGACCTTTGTTTGCTCACGTGCATTTTGAAGCAGAAAGAACAGAAATAACACTTGCCCTGACTGCTTATTATAAAAAGCATGTAAAAATTATGAGCACAACTTATTGAAACTCCTATCTAGCTAAATAAGAAATAATTCATGCAGCTAAAATGGAAATCTTGGAAAGACTACAAGGTTTATGTAGTGCGGTTTGACTCTAACCACCTGTTGCAAGGATTCAAAATAGTTTCCAGTGTCTTTTCACATCCCGGGGCTCTGTGAAAGAGGTCTCTAAAAGGGGCATTCGAAACAATAACACTCCCCACCTGGAAAGGAAAGTCAGTGTCAGCCTTTGCCGCAGCCTGGCAGCTGCTAATGTGAAATTCTCCTTTTAGTGATAGGGGGGGAAATGGCCATTTTGGGTTCGAACTGCAATCTTACTTGGGTTTAGGTCTGTGAAGCGAGAAAGCTTGTCCTGGCACCTGTTAAAATGTATCAGGCATCACTTTGCTTCACTGAACCTATTGGCCTTTCCAGGCTAATAACTGAGGATATCAGTAAAAAACAGCCACTATGGGAACATCTGTTTACCAAGAAAACTTTCAGTTCTGTCTTGAAGAAGAATCACAACTTTTCCTTTCTCCTTCAAACTCCCCGGGCGTCCCTTGCAGCTGTTTTCCCACGAAACAATAGATGGATTCAGACTTGCCCCAAAGAGAAGAGATCACACCCCAAAATGACATCCCTCCCAGGGTTACCAAAGCAGCCAGGGTCTTTCTCTTCTCGCAGGAACTGGCTTTTACACAGATGAGGATGTCTCTGCTTGGCCTCCTATGCTGGTGCTCTTGGATTCCTAACTGATTGAGACTAAGATAAATGTGTTTGGGAATAAAAGGTTTTAGCCCACTCTATGTAAATTCTTACACAATGTTATCATCGTGGAAGCTGAACAGCCAGACAAATAGCAGCAATGTGTAGCCCTTGTCTCTGGAAAATACTCTGAGTAAACTTAAAACCTCAGGCGACAGCTTTTTAATTTCTTTATCATTTCAAGTTTTTCACTTACACTAAGCTAAACCACCTTAAACTAACAGTGGAAATGCTCTGCTTTGAGTTCAGTAGTCCATAACAATCTGTAGTTTTGCAATCAGATTCTCCTATTTTGAGAAAATTTCTCTGTTACTCTTCAAAATCCACACAAACACCACGTAAGTTAACTCGAAGGGTGATCAAACAGGGACGTTATCTCAGACATGTATATAACGTACTGCACAATGCCCCAAAGTAAACCCATTTATTTAAGGGTGATGGTAAATAAAGCTCGGTAAATATTTAAACCAAAAGTGAATTTTAAATTTAACTTCATTCCTTTCAAAGGGGCCTTAACTGCTTTTCACTAATTTGTCTTTAACAATGTAACACACAAAAATGTTCACTTATATCAGGTACTTGACCACTGACTTATTTGCAGTACGTGTCTTTATTTGTATTACCGTTATATCCTTACGTGTTTGCATTAATGTCTTCAGTTTAAACATCCCAATTTTTAGCCCTTTGTATTAATTTCTTCAACTTTGGTTAATCTTTCCATACTTTCTTAATACTTCTATAGAACTTTGGATAAATAGCTAGTATTATTCAGTGCACACCCAACTTGTAGACTTAAATTGAAGATGTGTTTTCAAGCTTTACAGGGAGGACTAGAAATACCTTGTTTTAAATTGTATGCAGTGCAGTGAAAGATACATCTATTCTTTGTCATTAACTTCCATATTTTATCCAAACCCAAATACTTTTTAGATAAATTGCTTGTTGAGGTCCCAAAAGAACTACAAAAATCCTGCCTTGTGCTTTCCCTTTTAAATAAGCTTCTGGAGATAAGTATGTTTTCTTCTCTTCCCCTTCCTTATATGTTTACTTCTATTTTTTTCCTCTTTTAACTGTACTATAAAGGAGTTATGTAAAACAACATCTGAACATACATAGCTTTTATCACAAGGTGTTTAAGTGTATAAAACTATATTAGGTCAGTCTAGAAGTCTTTAAACATCTGTCTAATGTCTTTCCTCTAAGTGGCTCCTTCTTTTGCTTTATATTTTCTTACATGTAAAGCTTACATTCCAAGTACCAAACTGCTAACAAAATGGAATCATATTTTATTATTCCTCTAATTTTCTACTAAGTTCCACCAATTTACTTGTTGCTCGTCTACAGCTTTTTTCCTTCTTTAGAATTCAATTTGACTCCAAACTCTGAGCCTCCTCCGAGTAGGTGGTCTGTAACACTAAACCAGCCAGCAATCAGTTTTATGCTTTCCTTTCTGACTCCAGTCCCAGCTTTCTTTTCACAAACAAGGGTAGGAAATCCTCTGTCTGACACAGTAAAGGATAAAGCTAAACAAAAATCAGGCCCCTTTGTGATTCAGAGATACTTAGTGCTCTTAATGCCTAAAATGCTCTGTGTTTCTGATATAATAGTATACTTTAATCCAAACGCCATTTAAATGATAGACTGGGAGAGAACGACGACGATAATAAACTGTGGCTTTAGAATTGACCTTGAGCTAGAATTTGTTGAATTCGTACATCCAACCAAAAGGAAATTTTTAACTGTGGAGCCGAACTATAAACTTTTATAGAATGAATTCAGTTAGATGATGACACTTTTCTTCTCTGAATGTAATTTTAAATAACTTGGACTCTTGACAATAATGCAAAGTACCACGTCTCCTAAATCACAAGGGGTGGTAGAAGTGAATGTGTTTCAGTTGCGAAGTCATTATTCCAGGTTCCATGCCTGTAACTACTCTGCCACTAATGGTAGAAACTGAAATTTAAAATAAGGACTAGAAAATGAGTGCACTGTAACAAAAATAATTGGAATGTTCTGAAAAAAAAAAAAAATCCCAACATTTTTCCACTTTCAAACAGAAAGCTAATGTTGCATTTAATTTTCTTAAAAAGAAAATACATAGTAATCCGTAACACAACATAGTATGTTGTGGTTCACTATCTCATGTCAGAAATGTAGTTTGTCAGGAGAATAAAAGCAGCTGGTAATCTGGATGTTACAAACTGAAGAAAGCAGAAGTCGAGCAGTTTACACCGACTGGGTTGTTCCGAAGTGGGAGACTGAACTAAAAATCTGTCAATTGTTTTCCATAAAATTCTTCTCAGGTGTCAAATACCACAGTTTGGATTCTTTAATGACCAGTTAGGGTTTTACAGACTCAAAGGAAATATAAAATGAACTTGTGTCTTTCATAGATGAGTGCATATGCCATTTGTGGATTATTTTCACATGCTTATAGATGCGAGTTAGTACCTAAGACCCCAGTTTTTCTTATTCTAATGAATATACTTAACTTTAAGCAGATGAGTAGTCCCTTTGGCTTCAGCAAAACAAATTCCATACTTATTTAAGCATTACCGTACATGTTTTACATGTTCAGGCTTTTTCTCCCCTGTAATAGACAGCTTATGGTAACACGGCTTTCATTAGGGGCAGCTTTATCCCTCAGAATTCCTGCTCCCCTACAGATCGTACCATAGGCTTTCGTGGAACTTACAATAATAGTTACAATAAATAGTTCTAAATTTACTTTTTATCATTAGATTAGAAAAGATTTTACAAATGTGGCCATCAGTTCTCATAATCTCACTTAGTGAAATCTTCGCCGCTGACTTCGGCTAGACATGGTTTCTGCCCTAGCAGATATCAAATTAATTGGACACTATGCTCATTACTTCAGGTCAGGATTTGTCTTTCCATTTTCAGCAGCTTTTAAAATACTGTCCTTCTACCTATCCTACTTGCTTACTTACAGCCAGCTTCCTTTGAGAAAGGGCTTGCATGGTTCGAAATGTTGTGCCTTGCAGTTAACAGCTCATTGGTTAACTCATCAAGGATAGATATAAACAAAGACACTTTTTCTTTTAGTGTGTTTGACTTATATACTTATTTCCATATTCCTTTTTTTTTTCCCTGCAAAAGATGATGTACATCATCTGATTGCCTAAGAATATGAATGACTTAATGTGATTATTAGTCTGGTGGCAAAAAGTGGTCAAGACCTTTCCCAAGACCTCCATTTATAGCCTTAATTTGCATTCTTCTACAAGGATAAGTAAATTCTACCATAGTTTATCGCTTCATTGACAACGCACTTTAATTAAGCAGCCATGATAATTGCATTTCTTCCTGAAACTGCAGGAAAACACTTTCTAAGCAGTTTAAAGCTTTTGGGCTTAGTTTTTTTCCAAGGTTTTGTAAAGGAGGGGAATTAAATGGTTGCTGTCGGACACAAAGAAGCAGGAAGGGCCAGACTCTGCAATCCTCCTTCATACTGAACAGAACCTCAGGCTGTGGAATTAACCAATGGAAAGCAAATTATTTTTAGGGTAAATTATTATTCAGGATAAAAGGGACAGTCAGTGACAAGTGTATCATCTCAGTTCTGACTGTGGGGTTTTGGTTCCTTTGTTCTATAAATCTATTTAAATTATAACCCAGTATTCAAAAGCAAACAGAAAGTTTAAGGAGAGACTAACAGTGCATCACTCAAATCTGGGGGACTGGCAGGAACACTGCTTTTCCTTCAGCTTATGCATGAAATTAATTTCATCCCAAAAGAAACTTCACAGCATCTCCTCAACCCCCGAACTCCTCCCTGTTTCTGCCTGAAAGACATTACTAAAATGTTTCTCGTTAATCTAATGAGTTCGAGTGTCTAACAAAGAACCGCAGCGGAGCGTCTGGGGAAGGCAAGCTGGGAAAACCCAAATGCAGTGTCAGCCCAGTGAAAGTAGCCTTCAATAGTCTATAAAGCCTGGAGATTTGCAAGGGGCTAATATATTATCTATCGCTCTCTCTGACACCCTTGCTCATTCCTGTGTTTATTACTTGCTTCTAAAGTCCGCTGCTCTGCAAGTCTGCAAATGCCTCCTGCAATGGAAAATCCACAAAGAGGGCAAACAGACTCGCTTTTTGCTAAACTTTGAGAGAAGGAGAGAAAAGAGAGAGAACATTTTAATTAGCAGCAGGGGGTTAAATGGGCTAAAAACTGAAGGAAAAGGTTCTAGTTGCTAGAGAAAGGTTTGTAATACGAACAGTCAGCAATTCCCCTGCTGCAGAGGAAACTTTGCCTACAAAGCTTTTAAGAGGAAAGAGGGAGGCCAAAACGAAGGGAAAACAATGAAAGGTTATATTAAAAAAAAAAAAAAAAAAAAGCATTGGTATGTACTGGCTCCTTCAAATCCAGGAAGGAATTGGAGAGCTGGCTGTGTGAACTTTTAAATTAAAACAAGAGTTGCTAGCAGGACACTTATGAGCTGTAACTGCATCTGAAGACGGTTCATTGCTTTATGTTCCCAACAGTTTGACGCTCACCACTGCTACAGGCGGCCTGGGAGAGGCAGCTTCTCCCCAGTCTGCAGCACGAAAGGTGCCAAATCTTTTACTCTGAAAGGAGAGCTAGGGAGTCTTGACAAAACTAGCAGCAAAGTATTACTAGCAGAGAAAATGCAAAAGTGAAAATTACAAAAATTCAAATTTTATCACAAGCCTGTGGTTAAGGCAACTGCCTCAACTCCACTGGAGTAAGGGAATCGGTGCAAGCCAGGGATGGTGCCTCTGAAAAGTGCCGCTCCCGAGGCTTTCTTGTGTGCCAACGTGCTCCTTATTTTAGAAACATTTCATGTCCTATGACACTATCGTTACCTGGCTTTTCTTTGTTTGGATTTGGGGTGAACTAAGCTTTAAAGAGTTTGATACATAGTTTTTGGAAAGAACATAGGAAGAATTCTTAAATCATTCCAACTATGGATGTGAGATTTCTGTAAGACATAATATATGAATATCAGCCTTGATTCTGAACGAACTACAAGGGAGACACAAATATGCAGTCAGTAAGGTCTCCTCATTAAACAAAGATTTATTTTTTTTTCTTTGCAAGAAATTTGCATCAGAAAAAAGCATGTACAGAAAGGGGTTAATTTGCTCTTGGGTTTCAGCAAATTATTATAAGCTTCCACGTGTAGTACAGATTTACACACCTATGTAAGATCATCAAGCATTTCTTTTTTAAAAAATGCTTAAAAGTTTGTGTGAGAACTGTGGTAAAAGGAAGTAATGGTAGAAATGTAAGATAACTGCTCTGGTCAGCAGAGGGGCTGCTGGTTTAAAGCCATGCCTTTAGCCATGGGTAGTTCAACAGGTCAGACCGCATCTTCGTGTAGGACCACATGCCATCAGCTTACACGTCAGTGCCGCCTCTGTCCCTTACACACAGCAGCACTTGCTCTGCATCAGCAGTGTTAGGGGCTGCACAGACTCAGCTTTTAAGGAAGAAAAAAAATGTCCTTTTTTTGCTAGAGGGAAAACCAATTAGCCAGAAAACAGCGGTGCATCTCCACATGCCACACAGGAAGAGGAATTTAAACTTCCAACTGCTCTGTGTTTGCAGATCAGGTTAGATACTCTGGGATTTCCAGTGAATTAAATGGGACCCGGTCTAAGCCAACAGTCTGTGCTCAGTTGATGTGTGGTATGGCCATAGGAGTCTTTTCCAGCTCACCACGACCTTCTCCTTGTGAAACCACAATCCATCTCCACTCAAAAGCACACTCTCAGAAGTATTATAAGCCCTAACCCCCCACATTTTCAGCATCAAAATATTTCTTTGGTTATCTTAAATATTATCTTTTGTCCATGACATGGCTTCTTACTGATAAACAGTAATAGAGTTTGAAGTAGCAAAAATAATCACCCTATCCATTTAACTCATGAAAGCTCTACTACCTAGAGCCCATAACTATTTACAGTCTGATTTTGGTCTTAAAAAGAGAGGACTGTTAAAAGAGAGAAGAAAAAGATTTTTGTTTGGAAATCAAGTTAGAGAAATACACTTCAGAGAACACTGCAAGGGCGGAGATCAGATGATCTCTTTGTGTGTTTCTTTAGGAGGAAAAAGAAGTTATGCAATTCCAAGCAGTCATGGGGTACGGCAGCTGCTAAAGTTACTGCTAATTTTTATTAGAGCTGGAGAAGGCCAGAAAAAGGTCTGCTTTATAAGCAAGACCTTTTAAGAAATAAACTAAATCTTCCTGAGCTAGGAAGCTTGCAGAACTGAGAGAGAAGAAGAAAAAAATAGTGCTCAAGAGGTCTCTTTTCTTTTTTTCTTTTCTTTTTTCTTTCCCCTCAAATGATTCAGGAAACATTTTCACTCTCCCTTCCTGTTGCTGGTTTCTTTCTCGTATTAATCCAATCAATCAAACAGAGAGATATTTACTAGTTTTCAGCTCAAATTCCTGCTCAACACCATGGCCCCAAAGGACTATTCACATGCACAATGTGTAGGTGCTTTAATTTACTCAAGGAAGAACCCTGGCCCTGGGCTACAGGCTCTAGCTGACCCCATGGTGAGCAAGGGGGTTGGACTAGATGATCTCCAGAGGTCCTCTCCAACCTCAGCCATTTGGTGATCCTGTGAAACCTTTAATGAGTCTACTCCATTTGTTAAACTTGCAGATGGGATTTCAAAATTACCAATGTCCCTGTGATATTTTACAGGACTGAGCACTTGTGGCTCGTGTCTTTGAAAATCTGTGCATAAATAAAATGGGATCCTGAGCCAAGCTCGATCACCAAAGCTGTTACTTGCTTTCAGTGTTGTGCAATTTTGTGCTCTTCAAAGTTGTGTGAAAGATGGCAAAAAAAAAAAAAGAATAAAGGCAAGTACTTCCAGATAAAATTCACTACAGTAAAGAGATCAGTCATGACTCTTCATATGCTTTCTAATCTCAGTTTAAACAGGATTAATTCTGTACTGCTGTTAAATGCATCATATAATTAAACTGTGAATACTGGGGTTATGGATGATAATTGTGTTGGTGTGTAAGGAGAACCTGCTGTAGGGTATACTATTCCTGAGATCCATCCATAGGTCATGTCCTACAACAGAGGCTACATAAATTAATGAATATTTTTTTTAAAGATTATTTTAACGCCAGGCTTCAGTAGACTTTTAAAAAGAGGCTTGCACCAACAAAATATACTGTTTTCCATATTGTGACTCTTTTTTCCACCTGCTTCACCCAACTGAGGTACATTTAATGCATACTTTAAGTTGCAGACAAGATGCTTGCGCCATTTGGGCTATTTGGGAACTGAGAGGCCCAGAGTAGAGTTATCACCTCGTTCTTCACAAAAGGAATGTCTCCTGTCATCTACACAGGGGTGGGATCGGGGTTTCTACCATCTCGTGACCTGCCCGCACAGCCCCTTTGTACCACTCCTCCCACTCCTAACAAATTCTCAACTTTCCTTTTTTGAAGCATTATTCCCCCGCCCAGTCTTTAAAACCCAAATTCCATATTCAGAGGTAAATTCCCTTTACAGACATAAGAATTTACAGATCGAACTTCTTTAAAAATGTTACACCGTTATATGAAAGCTAACATAATACAAATTCGCTTTGGATACTAAAAGGCACAATAAAGTCTTAAAAGCAACAACTTAAATACTACTCTCATTTAAAAGCCCCAGTGCTGAAGCAAAAAATTCTCAACCATTATTGTCAGCCCAGTACCATTTGTATTTATGAGATTCTACAAACTTTACAAGTCCTGTAGTTGCGCTTTGGAGTGGAACATGAAATAGTCAAATTACATTGTTTTAAAATTTATCAAAACTTCATGCATAAAGGAGCAGTCGATGATATTGGAATTAATTTCACAAGGATGATAAGTTGTCACCTCTTAGTGTTTAAAGCACAGAACTGCAGTTAATTGTGCACGGCTTCCAATTTTCCGTAGTGTAAAGAATAAATTAATTAGGCCACGGAAAAAGCCTTATGTATGAGAGGGACTATGAATCTAATGCCATTATTGCCGTACTATTTGATACAGTAAATGTCATCAACTTCTCATCAAGTACCCTCATTTTCCAAGTTTTCCTGTTTGTCGTGTTTCATGCCTTATCATTAACTAACATTTAGCAATTCTGAAAAAAGAAGCAAAACAAACCCCCATACCCCATATTGGAATATACTTTGTCTACTATCAAGCAGTAAGACTCCATTCGACTTAAAAACTACGAATGTCATTAATCAGAGGTGACTTCGCATTATTACTAGAGCAGATTCCAGGATTTCAGTTCCGTTTCTGCATTTTGTGTGTGAAAAACGTATTATTGTGACGAAAGCAGAAATAAGGCAGTGGTGGCAAGCAGATCTGCACGCCACGCTCTTGGTCTTATGAAAAATCCCTCCACCAGAATAAATCAGGCTTGATCTGCAGGATCAGGATTCAGGATCCCCAGGAAGATTTGGCCACTCTCTCACAGTCAGTACTTTTCACATTTGCTGGACAAATTCCATTTTAAACTCCAAATGAAACCTTATGCAAATTTTACTCAAATGCATTTTGAATAGCGATGGTCTGAGCTTGCTTTTTTTGGCAGTTAATTTGCACTTATTTTATGCGTATCTTTTAGTACAATTGACATGGTAACGTACCGCATATGTGCTAAATTAAGGATGATTGTGTCTGATTGCCCAATTATTATGATACAAACAAAATGTGTGAAAATAGTTGATAGGACATTCTGTGTGTTTTCTCGAAAAAGACCCAGCGCATTCAAAAAAATCTAAAAATAAAATCTAACAGTTAATCATAATGGTTTGGCTTCAAATATGGAAAACTGAACAGGAGATGATTTAAAATGCAAGGAATTGTACCACATGTGAAAAGAAGATTAAATTGTCCCATTGTTATATGCTCTATATGCATCCTTTTAAAAAACTATTTGTCTGGCGGAGTCTGACACGTTTCCCTCTGCTTAGCTACAGAGAATATCAAACAGCTATTTTTCACTTCTTTGAAAAAGGAGTAATTCATAACACCAAAATCTAGGTTTCTCGAGTGGTTTGTATTTTCGCAGCCGTGGGCTGATCTGCAGCATCGTCTCTGCTCCTGTAGCCCATGAGGTGACACACCAGGCTTGTCCTCTCCTGCAGGACCACCGTCCTGTCCCACCACCCCATTCCACTGAGGGATTCCCCTCTGCCTCGGCGCTGGGCACCCGCTGAGAGCTGTTTTATCAAGGTAATTAGTATGATTGGCTTACCAGAGAATGGTAAACACAGCTGAGGGAGGATGGAGGAGATATTTCACAAGGTGTCTGATCAGGCAATGGGGGAGTCAACTGAGCCCCTCACTTAATGTTGGATTTGACAGGCCGGGGAATTACCAAAGGCCCCACCTCGAGTCCTTTGTCCAGTTTTGGGCACCTCACGACGTTGAGGGGCTGAAGCGTGTCCAGAGAAGGGCAACGGAGCTGGTGAGGGGTCTGGAGCACAAGTCTTATGAGGAGAGGCTGAGGGAGCTGGGGGTGTTCAGCCTGGAGAAAAGGAGGCTGAGGGGAGACCTTCTCGCTCTCTACAACTCCCTGAAAGGAGGGTGTAGAGAAGCGGGGGTCGGTCTCTTCCCCCAAGGAACAGGTGATGGGACAAGAAGAAACGGCCTCAAGCTGTGCCAGAGGAGGTTTAGGATGGATATTAGGAAAAAGCTGGAGCATGAAACGTGCTGATAACTTGAGCTTTGCAGCCCTCTCTCTCATCAGGGAAGAGGCACAGACCGTAGGTCCCCAATACTAGAAACAACACTGCTTTCGTTGTTTGCAACGCTTGTATTTTCACCCCATCCAACTTATCTTTCTTTTGTGTTTGTGGGAAGGACAATAGTACAGTATTTAGTGTAAAAATCCTCTTGTACCTCTTAGGTTTGTTCTCTTTTTGCTGCCTGGCTCACCCCCTTGCTTTGCCACAGCTCGGGCCTTAGCGCCGGCACGGAATCAGGCGAATAAAGTTATGAGAGGAAAAAATGCAGTGATAACCAAGGCCGCCTGTTTTCATTTACATTTTCCTCTTAAGGTTATTACTATTCCCTTTTGACCAAGTTGCGGGATCTATGTTTTAGCACGGGCACGATGTTGCTGTGTAAGATACCATTAGCAGATAGGGACAAAGGGCTTGGAAAGTTTTCTAGGACTATAAACTTTTTAAAAAAGCTGACTCTGCTACGGCTGCTCTCGCTGCCCCGTCGTCTTTGCTCTCCACAAATACTCTAATGTGCTTGCGTGTCCTGGCAGGAACTTGAACAGCCAATTTTAAGACACTGTCTGAAAATGCTTTCTTCCAGAAAAATTAATTCCTAAGTGTACGTAGCTGCACAGTAAATCTTGTTCGCAGAGCTGAACTCTTCCAGTCGTGACAATGAAAAAATTCTGTTTAACCTATAGGCTTGTCGGCGTTCAGATAGTGCCTGCAGTAAGTTTTCCTGAGAATGAGAAACTGAAGGCTGTATTCAGTCAGTAATTTTACTTACTGATTATTTGTGGAAGTCTCCTGTGAGCTGTCTGTGAGTGGTGATAAGTGGAAGAGGGCGCAGAGGGTAGGGACAACTGCATTCTGCTGGCAACACACTGAGCCTTTTCAGCCCGGAGACTCCCCATGTACTTTCTCTGTGCCGATTTGACTTTTCAGAGGCTTTGTTGTTAACACAGCTACCAAATTAATTTTGCTGAAAGCCACCTCATCTCGTGCAAGCAGAAAGTGCCTCTGCCAAAGCAGCATGTTACTACAGGGCGAACAGGGAACCCACAAATTTTGTTTGCGCATATGCAGGAGAAGAAGATTTCCTAAAAAGTTTCATTGTTCTTATGTGTAATCTGCGAAGAAATCCAGGTAATAGAAAAGCAGCCTGTAATTTGTAGCAAATGAGTGTGCTTTGGGGAAAATCAATCAAATGCACTAAGACGTGTTCTCAGCTCCTAAACTAATGATCCTTCCTGTGAGCGGCATGAAACACCGGGCAAGTCCCAGGTGGCATAAATCCTCCAGGTTTCAGTGGGGCTGTGACAGTTTATACTACCTCAACAGTACCCTAATTGTGCTTCAAACTTTTTAAGGTGGCAAGCAGTCAGCGTTTCAAAAGCCGCCTTCTTTCCAAGCAGGCCTGAAGCTAAACAAGCAAGTTTGCTAGTTAGTGAGAAGAGAATGCCATATTTAATTTATAATCTTTCAGAGCTGATGTGCTTAAAAATAAAAACCCTGAAAATCTAATTTTGTCTTAAGAAATGCCAAGCAGCTGCGGAGAGGAGGCATTCATGGCTGGGACTTGACCCAACTTCTGTTAAGAGAGGAAATTAGGACCATTTTGTTACCCTGACAAAAACGAAATCTATGAGAACAGTAATTCCTTTGCATAAAAACCAATAGTTTCAGCATGTTTTTAACATGGCAATTTGCTGTGGAACATCTTAACAATAATTCAGGACTGCATTAAATCAGCTGCTTGCTTTGAATGTGTAAGTACAGAACTGCATGAAAAACATGTAGTCAAACCAGAGAAAATCTCGTAGTATCATTACTTCCTCACTTCTAAAGATCTGAAAACCGATATAGGTAAGAAGCACTGGTTTACATGGAGCAGTTACAAATAGACCAAGATCCAAGTCTTTAACCCTAATTTGATAAGAACTTGTAGAAGTTATTTCCCTGTATGCCTCAGATTACCCATTCGCAAAATATGGATAATATTATTAAACAGTGGGGGGAAATTATTAAGCAGTTAATAGCCATAACACGATCTTCATAGCACTATGTAAGCACTAAATACCATTATTATTTAACAGATTCTGTAAAACAAAATACAAGGGAAAAGGGGCATTTCTCTGCGTTTCTGTTACATGCTGCTTTGAAGGCTGAGTAGCACAGACCATGCAACAGTCATCTTGATATATGTCATTTAGCAGGAGAAACATGTACTTCACAGTGGCATTACTTATGTCAATGAGATACAACGGGCCAAAAAATTGCTTTTACAGAAAATTCAAGACAATTCTTAAAGCTGATTAACTTCTTTGCATTTAACCTTCTAAAAGATGTAGAACAGGAAATGCAAATTACATAAGGAAAATACGTTTAAATATTATCTCAGATATAATTCAAAGTTTATCTCTGTATCAGTTTGTCAGGGGATAGAATTTGCGAGCAAATATCAATATAACAGCCCATTTGCTATCAGCTATAAAGAGTACTACGTATGTGTCTATATTTTACACTGCCTAATCCCTGCTCAGTAATTAGAAATGTTGTAACAGTTCTGAAAACGAGAAATGACACTCTTGCTTACGAACACATCCACCAGAAGATTCACAGCAAAGGAACATTTTCCAAAAGGAAATCAAATCATTTGTATTTTACTTCATTGTAAATTCTCTGTAATGGATGCTGGAATTTTTGGAGATGTTATGCTCAGCAGCTTAAGAGTTCTTTGTGAAGGAGTCTATTTAAAATGACGCTGGTGATACCTAAAATCTTAATATTGAATGAACAAGTCAAAGGAGCTCTAGATGGCTAAATTCGGTTCAAGATAGTTAAGTTACTGTCTTTCTTTACCATCTTGCATGCTTTTGAGAGCAAATGTGACCCACTAGGATGCTCTGCTCCCTATGCCAAGTTTTATCTGGGTCCTCCAGCTGTGTCCTGCCAGTTGCAGCTAAATCTGTAAATGATTTTTCAGCCAAACTGCCAAATTGAAACTTTGGCAGTGTGAAGGTTACAAAAAAATTTGCCCCTAGAAGGACACTGTCACTGGCCATGACTTAATTTCCATCTAGATCATTTACAGGATATTTCAATTATCTAAGATAATTGGATGTTAGTATGATAAAGCTCACTTAGATGCCTTCACACAAGAAGTATCCCCTTTTTTCCTTAATCCAGAGTAGGGTTAGATATGGTGCACAAAATATAAATTGCACAGAATATAGAATGAAAGAGTTGCTGATGTCCACACTACGTGTAATTTGATGGCTCTGTGCTAGAGCACTCAAATCCAATTCTGTGAACAGGATGCCTGTAGTAGCTGAGGTGTATTAAATGAATTAATTTTATCTAAAAAAATTCCAGTTAGCACACGTGGAGACTGTTCCACAATAGGACTCAAACCTCATTAACTGGGCACCATTCAGAGACTGGCTTCAACAGGACACTCCTGATCCAAACTGAGACGCTGATGTGGAGACATCCAAAGTCAACTACCGGGAAACAACGTGCTAAATTTTCATCAGGATTTTGTGTATGTTTAGAGGCGAGAAGAGGGAATATGAAAACGACTTTGTGGTCAGCCCAACAAGAGTTGTCAACCCATGTCAACCCATGGCTTCCTGCTACCCTTGGCGTGTTACAAATACAACAAATCGCTCCAGTGTCTTTATTCTGGGGTTTTCTCCTATGTGAAAATGTAACTTGAGCAGTGAAAAAGTCCCTAACGCTCAGGGAGACTGAACCAGGCTTACACGGAAGGACTAGGACATTGCTGAACTTTGGGGTATTTGATCTTCCAAAGTTTTGGTTTTCATACCGTTGTTTGGTTTGTGTGACTCTGTACTACTTCAGAAACGGATGTCAGCTTTTCAAATAGGCTTTGGGGAAATAACGTGCTTATGGGAAAACTTTCAGTTCAAACAAAATTGCACAGTTCTCACAAAACTGTCCAGACCTTTTCGCAATTATGTTACATCATATATATATAGTTTAAGCAACTCTGGATCATTTCACAGCTCAGCCTCTTATCTTTTTATAGTTCTGCTACTGTGGCTCCATTCTTTCCCATATGAAGAAACTTAATTAATATTTTATATCCTTCTAAATTGTGAATACAATTTACCATAACAGTACAGAAAATAGCAAATACACATTGTCCCCTGCCAACAGAAAATCCTTAACAGCTGTTTATTACTCATTTGCAAAACATAAGAGCAATGGAATTCCATTACTTAGAGAAACTGGCTGTTCCATGATATCCTTGGCAACAAACACCGCACTTATCTTTTTGAACAATAGACTCCCAAAGTTTCTCCAGCCTACAAAAATAAGACAGTGAAGAATACTTTTTCTTAACTGTAAAATGCTAAACAATGGAAACTGACTCACAATCAGCTGGTTTTGTTTCGTGAAAACTAACCTTTCCTCCCCCCCCCCCCCCAAAAAAAGAAACTCGCTCACTGCAAATTGCGAGAAACGTTTCAAGCAACCATCTCTTTCACAGGAAGGACTTTTTATTGAGGTCAAGACTTTGGCAAAATGAGAAGAAATTCAGACTGCAATCTGAGTGCTGTAAGGACTTACAGACAACATTAAGGGAGTTACTTAGGTTTATAATAAACCATACAGAAATTGCAGAGCAGAATTTTTTCTAACTGTTCAAAACTCGGTCTTAAATACCAAGAAAAATAAAATCATGGTCTACACCACAGATATTTCACATATGGTTTTAACTAAATAACTTACACGTTTCCAATAGCTTTAAAAAGAAATATCTATGGCATACCAGATAGATGCTAGCTCCTCCGAAAGTCAGGACATGCACATACCATCCATAATCTGGTTTCTATATTTAGTTAAGAACTATACCTAAAGCCATGAAGGTCAGCACTGAATCAAGTCAAGCATACTTTAACAGATATGTCTTCTAGACAGCGTTTACCACGGTACATTTCTCCTAAACCCACACCAAACATTGTGCCATCTGAAGACCCGAGATGGAAGTCGCACTATTAAAAGAGGCTGGACAGTGCATTCACATACCTCAATAATCCTGTCATGGATCTGTAGCCCTCCTTCCTTAGCAGCAGGCCCTGTGTCAACTATTTTCGATACAAAAATTCCTTCGCTAGATGAACCATCTTGATTGTCCTTTAAGGATGAAAAGAAAAAGAATATACTATTGTATCTTGAACTAACCCTACCCCTCAGCTAAAATTTGTCCATGTCACAACAATGCATGTAATTTGAAAGAAATATTCTTATTGATGTCTTAATATGGAATTACTTTTGTGCTAATGAAAACACCCAATACTCCCATTCTAAAAGATTAAACAACCAGGAATGCACTTCCATTAGGTCCATGCATTGCATGATAATAATTTTCCTCTGACTTAGGCCAGCTCAGTAGTAATTGTCATTACAATTATTCTTAACGTGAAATCCGGTGAGACGGCAGCCTGCTTGCACATCAAACATAAGACAACAGTGCATTTTTATTTTTAGTCACACAGCTCTTCCTCTGGAGGCTTAAAAATAAAACCATGAAAAACAACTTACACCTAACAAGGCATTTTCATATTCCTGTGTGTTGTGTCACCAGCTTCTACCAGTGCAGAACAGTGCTTCAGAAGATTGAAAAACTCTAACTATAATGAAAGAATAACTTTCAAGTGAATTTACTAGGAATAAATCGTGATTAATGTCAGATTTCCGAGCAGCCAAGAAGTAGTTCTGAATACTTTCTAAATTACTAGGACAAGGTATAATCCACTCCTTGATCTAATTAAAGTCATATGCAGCAGCCCCAGCCAACAAGCATCCAGAAAAAATACATTAGTGAGTGTACGGTGCAGGAAACATCTGCTGAAATCACAGAATTCAAAAGTAGGTTGTTTAAGTTACATCCCTTCACCTGCACAGGGGGCTGCTTCATCTCTGGTGGAAAGGGGAGTAAATAACGCTTTTCTTAAAGAACTGCAAAGACCCTAAAGCTGTGGGCCCCAAAGTCATGCAATATCTTCAAAGCCGTATGGTCCGAGAAAGAGATACCAGGGGTTTCACTGGTTTGGGAGTGACACTGCACCAATATCAATGTCACTAGATGTGACAATGTGCAAGAATAACCATGTTGGGAGAGAAAGGACAGTGCAGTCACCAGACACCC
Source organism: Numenius arquata (assembly GCF_964106895.1). NCBI lineage: Eukaryota > Metazoa > Chordata > Aves > Charadriiformes > Scolopacidae > Numenius > Numenius arquata. The sequence goes on along the minus strand of NC_133583.1, from coordinate 4,228,555 downwards.
GATACAAATCCGAAGGCAAGAACTGCTCTGAAAGAATCCCAAGAGAAGCAAATGCTTGTCAGCAGCATTTTTCCTCTAAGTGTTGACCTACGTGCTTTTCCCAACTGGAAAGGGCAAACATATTTTAACAATTAACATACCATGCATGGTCGGCCACCAATAATATTAAATCCAAGAGAGCCAGAGTCACGATGAAGGACGAGAGTCAGTGCTTTAGTTTCTTCACCCTACAAAGAACAGATAAACATATTCAAAACGTTTGTGTGCATTGGATGGTAGGACAGACAATACTTCTGTGCAGGTCTGTCGGGTTGATTTCTTTTTTTTTTTTCCCCCACATAGTAGAGAAAAATGGTTAGAAGAACTTTGCAGGAGCCAAGCCAGCAGCTCCCAGCCTCCAGCCACCCTACCCTCCTCCAGCAGCGCCTCTCTGCGAAACCCACCCCCGAAGATTTATGCCTATTTTTTATTGATATCTACAGTGAGACACTTAACAGCAACAGAAGATATTTATATGTAATACTGGTTCCTGCAACTACTTGACCTAGTCATATGTGATGTGTTATTTAACATGCTCCACGGTTCCAGTAGTCAAATTCTTGACTTTTCCGATGGTGACTGAATCTTAGGACTGCATTTTTATGTTGCTTCTCTCTCGTGCCCTCTACATGGCATCATTTTAAACAGCATCAAACATGAAGCGTTATACAACAGAAATTCTCTGGTGAGTTTCAGCAAGCAGCACTAAACAAAACAGCTACAAATTTTGCAAAAGGCCTAAGATGCCAATTACTATTCACAGTGCCTGCCATGAATAATCTTTTTTCCTTTGGAATTTTAACATTAGCAAACCAGAAACCTCCCATCATTGAAAAACATTATGTTAATTCCCTAAAACATGAAATTCTGCAGTGAACAGTTCTCCGATTGGACAAGAAAATGTACAACAAAGACTGGATGGACCTGTAGCATTTGGGGACTGTGTAAACACGAACTGTTATCCTGCCCTCTTACCCCACCTTGTTCCTAACAACAGACAGAAACCCAAACAAAATGTCCTTTATGGCACAGGGATGTTACTCAGGTCTGTTAACTTTCCTTAAGATAACAGTAAGTGCATGTACTGTTAAAGACAACGAAATCCTCACAATGTACTAACTTCAATCTCAATCAAGTGGCTGTTATTTACAGCACAGCACTACAAAACTACACAACAGACAACAGCAAAACACTACAAAAAGCTATTTGAATAACAATATTTCTTTTAGAAATCAGGATAGGATTGGTGTTTTGTGCATCTACAGATACATATGAACCTCGCTACCTCCAAGATCTTTTTCTTTGTTTTATCCAAAGGGTGAAAAAGTTATGAACACAAAAAAGTTTGAGGAAGTTATCTTACAAGTCTGGTTTTCATAACCAATTAATGACAAAAATGACAACAGTTACATCGTAATTCGATGCAGATGTTTTTAGCTTGTGCATTTTTCTTCTAACATGTCAATTTGAAGTTGTCAATCAAATATTAATGTCTATTAAACTCATAAAAAAATGTCAAAGTAATCCTGGATTACCCAATTACTGCTACAGATTTGGGGCCGATAACAAAGCCCAGTTCCCTGCCAGTGTGAACTGGCAGAGCTCCACTGGCCGTGCTCGGAGCTGCACCAACGCACTCCACCTCAAAATTCGGTTCACAGTTTTTGCATCACTTTGGGATCATTATCTTTCCTGCAGGTCGAATGATAAATAGGCTTGGACCTGATGCTGAGAAACATGAACCAACTCTGACTGATTTTATTTGGATTTGCCTACACTCGGCATCACTGAGAATCAGGTGCCCAGAAGAGGACTGAAAAATGAATTAAAGGCTATTTCCCTGCAAGTCTTCAAACCCCGACCTCAGATGGGATTTCAAGGAGCAAATTTCCAGTCCTCTAAGACCATTTTCTGATGCTGATAATTTGGGGTTTGAAAGACAAGGCCATGCCTATCGCCACTGTTTACTTCCCCTATTATGCCTTTTTAAGAAGGCAAATCAATTAGAACAATCAAGAAACAATTACGACATTGCTCCCAAGACACTTTCAGTAATTGAAGTTGAATGTTTTCATTAAAGCCTCCTTATGTGGCTATAATTTGATGCTTTTATACCTAGCAGAACATGTATTAAAGCAGGTGGGTTGGAATGAGTCAAAAGTTGGGGGGGGGGGGGAGTTAATGCAGTTTTTCGTAGGTATTCCCAAAAAACGTCCCCGGGGGCGTTAGAGAGACTTTTCAGCCCGTTGCGATGGATGTGTACACTGTCCCCATCTTCTCTGCTCTTTTACTGAGCACAACCCTCATGTCAGTGCAGAGCATTAATCCCACCACCGGCACCCACCTGCCCTGGCAGCGGGGAGGCAGCAGTAAACTGCCCCTAGCACTCGGGCAGATTCACGTCTTAACAATTTCTTTAACAACCTTCACTTTCGTAAGGAAGCCACGATGCAAATGAGTTTTCCAGGGCTCTGTCTTTCTCCTCTCTTCCCCCAACATGTCTGGCGTTCCAGCGAAACAATCATTAAACAGTGAGGTAACTGGAAACGCGGTGGCCACCGTCCAGCCCTGCCCCGGCAGCTGGTTCGGCAGCAGAACTGATGGTTCCTGGCATGTTGTATTCCCACAGCTGAACACAACTCTTAAACATAATTCTTGAAATTACTGTACTTCCCAGCTGAGTAATGTGGAGCTAATAGACTGCCTTTCCCTTTAGGTACTGCAAGACTCTTAATTTCTTTGGTAGCGCTGTGGCTAAGAAGGTCTGTCTTCATTACGGGAAGCACTTAGCTACTTGTTTACAGGAGAAAGGGCTGCCAGGACCAGCCCGGCGCATCCTGCCCAGGGACAGGCGGAGAAAAAAAAAATCATCTTGTTTTGAAGGAATTCATCTGGCTTTTATACAATTAAAACTTGTGTTCCCACCTTCACAGAGGCATTAAATACCAGATATGGACTGGGTCCTGTATGTCTGATAGGTTTACTGCAAGTCCATCCCCGCCTTCGGTGGCCAGTAGAGAAGGGCTGCAGCCAGCACCACCAGCTGCTGCGGGGTCTCCCTCCCTCACTTCTTCCCAAAGGACTTTGAGGGCTGTGTACGTAAAGGAACGACCAGATCAGCTTATCAATAGGTGTGAACGGTGGTATGTTTTGGCAAGGATTAAGCGTTGTTTGAATAGTGTGCGGGTTTTCCTTGATTATTTAGACTTTGATGTTTCAGGAGTGACATGTCTGATCAAAGGAAATACTAATTTTGAGTAAGACACATCATCTTCCCAACCACTCCCCCTCCTCAAGCTCACCTCACCTCTCACCACAACAAGCCTCGCCTCTGCCCGCCAAGGAATAAATAGTCGCTCTCTCAATAAACCTTCAAAGTTGTCTTTTGGAATAAGCACAGATCAGGCATCCAGTAAAAACCCAGGAAAATGAAAATGTTCCCTCAGTGGCAACACACATGGAAAACAACTGGAGGCAATGAAGGCACATTTGTCTCTTTAAAGGGACTTATAAAATTGTGAGATATTTACAGATGAATGTGTGTATATAAAAATGTATCGATTTTATGTATGTCTTCTGTCAATATAGTTACAGCAGTGTTATGAAACTCACTTCAGAAACGGGAGATGGAAGCACAGGAAAGCCATGGGATTCATCCAGTATCACAAAGGAAGTCTGTGCTAAGGCAAACCCAGACCTGGGTCTCAAACCTGCTGAAAGACCCAGCCAAAATACCCCGAATGGGGGGGCTTTCATGAATGGCCTAACGTCCCTCAATATCGTATTTCCCTTTTAACTAAGCATTTAAACAGAACTGCAAGCGAGCATTTCTTCTGTTTTGACTGGAGGATATGTCATCTGATTTATTCTAGATCGGTTCTACAGCTGTAGCGACAAGCAACCATCAGGCAGGGAAGTGAGAAGGTCCTTTTTCTTCATCTCCTGAGGAGCCAGAGCATCCTACAGTAAGTTTTGGAACCACCACATTTAACCTATGAACCCAGTTGATTAACACTAGGCCTAGTTGTGTTTTAACGTAGACTGAATTACATCTTAAAAAAAAAATATATGAAATACGAATAATGATTATAATTCAAAAATGACAGCAACGGCACCGCATGCTTTGAATAAGCAATTAGTTCTGAAATTGAAATAAGTTATTCCGCATTACCATACATGTAATCCCTGTGTTCAGGGACCGAATCCTTGCCCAGCCTGCGTGCCCTGCTGAGCGTTACAATCTGCACCGCGCAGTCTACGCCAGCGTCTCCCAGAAAATAACCCCGGAGTGAAAACCTGGAAGCCTGCCACAGCCCAAAATTGGTAAAGCATCCCCTGCGCTAGGTGATTACCAAGGGGCTTTTAAAAAACCCTCCAGCGCACAAAGATGCAAGTTTCCCGATTGTACTTCTCTGGGAGCTGGGCAGACTAAAGCTGTTAGTATTGGAAAGCTGCCCAAAATGCTGTGAAAGACATGTAATTGATTGACCGCTAGACCACAAGCCTGTGGTGACATGACACCTTCCAGCTTTCTTCAGATTAGGCCCTGCTTCAGAAAAGCGTATAACAGCCTTTTGTAAGAGGGCTGAAAACCAGCACAGTCGTCTGGCCCAGCTGTATCCATAAACTGGAGAAAAAAGTATTGCTGGAAACTATGTACCACGCACGTTTACAGCACCTTTCATGGTAACAGCAGCTCACACAACACTTTACAGAGCCGAATAATGCAAAAGCAACATTATCACCACTAGCCACAGAGAAAGGAAGGAGGGGCGGTGTGAGAATAAAGGTGTGCTGTTGGGATCGGCTCAGAGACGAGGAGGTAGAGGTTCAGTGAGATGATTTCCCACAGCGGGATGGGACGCAGGGCTTTCCCATCACCAGCAACGCGAGAGAGAGCAAGAGGCAGCTGCCTGCTGGGCTGGGGGAGCAGAGACCCCCACGGCCATCGCAAAGTATGAGGGGGCTGCAGGAAAAGGAGGAGACAGAAGAGAACTGGCCTCAATCTTTACATGAATGTGAAGCCCCCGATTTATTTTCAGTTTCAAGATTTTAACCAGCGTCACAGCCAGAAGTTAAAACAGCACATTCAGTATTAAAATACTCTTTCTGGTTTGAGTTAGCCAAAACACGATGGGTTGTTTTGCCCTGGATTTCTCAAAAGAAACAGAGAAAAGAGAAGAGAGACTCTACCATGAAGTTTTGTTTCTTTTATGCAGCTTTCTGAACCCCAGCATTACCAAAGGTGTGACTACAGATGTTTGACAGTTCTGAACAGTTTAATGCTGGCTGTGTCTGTGGTAGCGCGTTCCAGGTCACGGGGAGGACTTTGAATGTCTTCATTTAAAAGATAATTGGCTTCAAGGGCTTCCCTCGCTGGGGAGCCTCATTCCAATTAAAACTTAGGGATTGTTGTAGCTCTGGCTTTTGATTCTGGTCATTTTATACATGGTCTAATTCGGAGGGGCTGAAGTCAAGTTAATTTTTCTCCTGCTAAATTGAGCTTTTTAAAGAACCCTGTGTGACTCTGGAAAAAAAATGCAAGTACACAGCAACCGTCTTGTATTTGGACACAGATGTTACAAAGATGATGGCTTGGGATCGTGAAACAGCTGGCGAGGTGTCCGAGTGGCTTAATAGCTAACCCTAAAGACAGGATTTTGTGGGAAGCCATATTCTGGGACTGTAGGTGAGCTCAGGGTCTGGAAAGCATTGGGTCACAACAGCGTCTTCCCATTCACTCCACTTTGCGTTACTCCTGGGAGTCGATTTTTTGCACCATTTCCAGCCCTGGAAATTCCAATTTTACTGTTTAGAGGTTTCTTTGGCGAGAGAACCAAGAAAAAAAGTTATACCCTGAGCTTGGTATTCTGATGCGTGCGTTGCCATATGGGGTCCAGATACCAGCGATGGTCACATATACATATATATACGGAAATATATACATGGAAACCGGTACACGAGGGCTCTTAGAAGCCAAAGCTCAGGAATTTCGAAGGCTCTGGGGCCGGACGGGACCCTCTGGGCTCCCGCTCCGACCGCGCCCCCCCCCCCCCGGGCCCACCGCCGCGCTGCCGGCAGGGGCGGCGGGGGGGAAGGGGGGGGGGCAGCCCCCACGCAGGACCTAGACCCCCGTGGGGCCCCTTCTTTCCGCTGAAACCCCCCGAGCCACAGACGGGAAGGCGCCCCCCCCCCCCACCCCCCCGCCTCCCCCGAGTCCCGCACCGCCGCCGGGGGAGCGCAGGGACGGGGGGACCGGGGTGTCCCCCCCCCGCCCTTACCTTGCCGGGGGAGGCGGCGCGGGCGCGGGCCAGGGCGTCGAGGCGGGCGCTGTACTGGGTGAAGCGCTTCTGGTACCGCAGCGCCGTCACCTGCAGCTCCAGCTGCGCCGCCGCCAGTCGCGACAGCAGCGACTGCTCCCGCTTGCCGGCTCGCAGCGCCTCTTTCTTCAGCGCCTTCTCCAGCCCCGCCGCCCGCGCCTGCAGCGCGGCCCCGTGGGCTCGCAGGGCGCGGAGGCAACCGTGGCCACCGGCCCGCCGCTCGCCGTGGGTCAGCATCAAGCCGCAGCCCTGCTCGCAGAGGCCGGCGGGGCGGGCCTCGCAGCGCTCCCGCATGTGGGTTTCCACGTCGCGGAGGTTGAGGACCTGGCGGCAGCCGCGGTTGCGGCACTTGGCCGGGGAGAAGTCGCAGGTCTCGGCGTGCTCGCCCAGGTGCTGCAGGGGAACCACCGCCTCGCAGCCCCGCGCGTGGTTGTCGCACTTGATGTCCAGCTTGAGGATGAGGCTCTTGAGGGGCAGGACGTGGTTGAGCTCCTTGGTGGAGATGCGCTGGCAGTTGACGGGGCAGCTGCCCTGCTGCACCACCCAGGGCAGCACGCAGCCGGCGCAGAAGACGTGGCCGCATGGGGTGGTCAGCGGGTCCTCCAGAACTTTGTTGCACAGGTTGCATTTGAAGTCGGGATCCACCTCCCCGTTGAAGCGATCCAGCTCGAACCCCATCCTCCTTCCGCTGTGCCAAAGAAATAAGCGGAGAAAAAAAAAACAAAACAAACAAAAAAAACCCAACCCCCCCAAAAAAAGCCCAGCCAAAGTAACCAAAGTGCGGGGACGGGACGGGAAAGGCAATTAAAAATAATAATAAATAAATATCAACCAGCTGCCCCCGCCGCCCGAGGAGGAGCTCCGGCGCCCAGCCCGGCCCGCAGCGGTGCCGGGGGAGCCGCGGCGGCCGCGCTGTCCCCGCTGTCCCCGCCGCTCCCGGCCCCGCTCCGCCGCCGCCTGCGCACGGCGCCGCCCCGCCCCCGCCACGCCCAGGACACGCCCACCAGGGACGCCCCCCGGGGTCCCCCCGCGGCGAAGGGGACACGCACGCACACAAGGGTGGCTTTGTTTTGGGGGGGTGTCAGGTAAATGGGAGCCGGGGGTGGGCGGCGGGAGGGGCGGGGAGCGGGGTCGGTGCCGGGGGGAGAGGTCCCCGGGGGAGCGGGGGGGAAAGGGGACGAAAGCGGGGAGAGAAGGGGGGAGCGGGGGGGAGAGGAGGAGGAGGGCAGGGACGCGGGGGGATGCGACAAGGTGAGAGAAGGGGAGGAAGGAGGAGCACAAACGATGGTCCCGTTTAACGCGCGGTCGGTGACGGAGGGGACGGCTTGGTCGAAGGAGAGGGTAGGGGCAGGGTGGCTGGGGACAGGCAGAAGTTGGGGACTTTGGTCCTGGGGCCAGGTCCTGGCGAGCTGCTTAGAAATTTCGACTCTTCAGTACAGGGAATATCTCACTTTGGTGAGACATCCTTACATTACCACCGGGAAGAAGTGCGAAGAGACCGGTCCGCCGGTGCTGCTCGTATCCTCGTGGAACAGGGATTCGTTTTTTCTGTGTTTGCACAGCCTGGTTATGTCCCATTAATGCCACTTGGATGTAAGTGGGGGGGGATCAGAAAAGGTTACCGCTTTTGATATCTGTTTCTGCCTGCAGATGATTTAAAAGCACTCCAGAATATGCTACAAAAAGCTGGCCAGACCACACCTGAAGTACCAGACATAGCGTTAGGCAAAAACAATTTCTCTTACAAGGCAGATATTCAAGCGCCGAATAAAGCAATAAAAGAGAACAGCTTTGTTCATTGCGGATGGTGGAGCAGAATTCTCACATGCACTGAAGCCACATACCAGCTCAATTGTTCTTTTAATGTGTTTTGCTGTATGGCAAAGTAGAAACCCGACTAGAAACTTCAGTTTCAAATGACCTTTAGTATATGCCTGTTATATCACGGTAAAATGATTTTTCTGAACGTCTGGGATGATTATTTGTCTGTTAGTGGCCTTTAGAAGGTAACAGACTAGTGGTTACACAGCTATGTTCCCAATTCGGTCTCAGGCAAGTAGTTTTTAGTACTAAGGGTTTTCACTTTTCAAATATGAATTCCATCTGTAGATGGAATTTCTCATTTCATTCTAATAATTAATGTTCCATAAAGCTTAAGGTTGCTTTTAGCTGCATACATCACCCTACTGAAGAAAGTGCGCGTCACAGTCAGTTATATATCTAGCTAAGGAATTTTTTATGGTTTTATTCCTTTAAAAAAACAAATAAATGATGGAATATAGGGCTGCGTATGCAGGTTTTCTGCTAAATCCATCTGAAGGTCACGTGCAGTCCAGGGCCATGGTGATTAATACATGTATATCACTGGCTTTCTGATTATTCTATTTGATCTATAATGGTGATTCCCATACTTTCTTCTTGTCCTTCACTGCCTTTTTCCTCTTCCTCCTCTTTCTCATCTCTGCTTCCTCCGGATTCCTCTTTTCACCAGCCTCTGTTGCCCTTTCCCTTGCTGCGATGCTGCATCTCCTTTCCTCACTCCCACCACCTGGACCACCAGCCGCGCGCTCTGTGGTTCTCCATCCCTCTCGCCTGCCATGTCGGTACACGTCACCGAGGGACACCGCTGTTTTGCAGTTTGTCACAACAGCTCGGACAGCTGTTACGAGTCACGGCATCTTTTCTTCACGTTGGGCATTTTATCTGGAATAAAACTTCAGATTACATGGTCTGGGGATGCACACAGTACAGACGAGCCAGTTGGGTGCTGGTGTTCGTGTCGGTAGCTGCTGCATCAGGCCTTGTCTGATGAGGAAATCCATCAATGCAACTGTTCCTGAAGAGCCTGTTTTAAAATAACAGCTTTGAATTATTGCCCCGTGTGACCACCGTCTTGTGACTTTCTTTCCATGAGTTTATAAAGCGCCCTGTGCATTTTGTAAATTGAAACAGAAATACATTACTTCCTTCAGCGATAGCTGGAGCAGTTTTGGTTTAGTATTTCAAAGATGTCGCTACAGGACGCTCGAGGCCGTTCCCATTGAAGCCAGAGGCAGAGCTTTTATTGATTTCAATGCGAGTGACGTCAGTGCCGGGTTCTTTAGGCTATTTGAAACTATACAAATATTTGGATGGAAAATATGGGCAAGAGCTTGAATAACATTTTCATTCGGACTCATGCCTGGGCAGATGGCGTGCTGAATTCTGTGATATACTTTAATGTGACATTTATGTAGGAACAGATACTTTCTTTATAAATTAAAACTTCTGAAGGCCACTGCAGCCTTGCGTTTCGATGAGACTTTGGAGTGCTGGCAGGGAACTGAAGTTCCTCTCTCCCTGCTGCCGTTATCCACGGAAGAAGGCATAAGTGGTGCTTCCCCTACTGCAGACACTTACATCTCAGTTCTCCCTTCAAAAAAAATGTTTAAAAAGCAGTCTCTCAACGTGAGCCTTTAATGTTATTTTCAAAGGCTGAGGTTTGAAACTGAAAAGAGGGTTGGTTTCCAGTGTGTTGCCACCAGGGCTGAAATTACATTGCCACAGCCATGGAAGGTCATTTTTATTTAGTCAGGTCTCTCATCATCAGAGGTAGTGCACTGGGGTGGGACCATTCCCGAACCGTTAGGGCTCTGTCATTTAACTTTGCTGTCCCGTCATAAGAAGGGTGAGGGCATCTCAGTTTGTCCTTTGGGATGTGGCACAGACGCAATGCCGGCTCTCAAAGGTCTGTAAAACTAAGGCTTTTGCAGCAGGTTTTGTTCAGTCTGGGTTTTTTGGGTTTTTTTTTTTTTGCTGCTGTAAAGTTTCTGGTCTCACAGAAAATCAAATGCAATTTGAGCTAATAATTAATCTTCATTTGCCTTTTGTTCATAAAGGTTTGCATCATTTTACACTTGCTTATGAGTTCTTTGCAAAAAACCTGGTATTTTTTGCACCAGTTTGCCTTCAAAAAAGTAGAAACCATTAGGTAATGCAGTGAAAGAGTCGAATCCCTCTCCACAGCATCTGCATCCTTCTTCTGCCTTATTTGAGTCTGACAAAACCCTTAAGGTTAATAGGACATGTTCAATGCAACACGCTCCTCCTTACGTGCTTAGCTCATCAGTTGGAGCCCTTTGGAAGCTGAAATTCACAACAGTCCTGGGCGTATTTAAAGTATGTTCAGTGTATTTAGAATATGTGCAGTATATTTAAAATGTCTCTAAAATGTCAAGATCTTCTCAACATTCTGTTCATTGCCAAGCACTGAAGCACTGTACAGAGTAATAAATTTGAAAGATTCTGTATTCTGTGACATTTCATGACCCTTCTTGTACTAGGTATACGTTACATGTTTTTTCTTTATCTGTCTGCGTAGCTCCTATCGTTAAAATTCAAGTAAAATTGCCTCAATCCATTATTTTTACTGCTGGTAGAAATGTAAGTAAGTTTTCATTAATAGAAGATACACAGAAGAGCTGGTGAATGTAGACCAAATAATGTCTTGTAATGGTAGAGCATCATCCGTATCAACCACTGTAGAGATGGTTCATAATGATAACGGATTATATGCCATTTATATTAAGTATTTGGCAAGAGGTTTGTCTCTGGCTTGGCAGTTGAGCTGGGATTTCGGGGTTTTACATGTACGAGCAGAAGGTCAATACGATATTAAAATGGATGCTTAGAAGTAAGTTGTGTATTAGCAACAGAACAAGCCACATCAAAAATCTGAATCAAATCCCTCTCTTTCAGAAGAAACATTTAAGCAAGAAGTAAAAGACAGCACCTGAGTATCCCTTCTTGACGTTCCCTACGTATTTTTCTGTAGTTGCTTAAGAGCTACTTCACTGCCTCAGAAATCTGGCTGTTTTCAGCCACATATTTGGACTGGCATCATCTGAGCCTATTTCATAACTGGCTTCCTTCTCCTCACCTCTTAACTAAAGTCGTAGGAGAGTTTATATTTTATTCTTGAATAATTGAGAGACAGGGTCCACAAGAATTTTGGCTATAAGTATACATTCCTATATTAATATGGATAGAGATAAATATAACATAATGCTCTTATTTCTGGGGCTTTTTAGGAAATTTGATCGGTCAGCCGTGTTGGGTGCTCTTTGAGTAGTTACACTAATTCACCACTACAATATCTGAGAGTCTTGAAGTTATTTATAATACATTTTATTATGAACAATCCTCACTAAGTCTTCAGCTGAGTGCTAGAAATTGAATTCTGCTTTTCCTGGGACGTTCTTCACTTGATGTTGGAGCCAGTTTTGGTGAGCAGTTGCTTTTTCTGAGCAAGTCTGGGATTTGAGTACGAGACTGAAGCCCAGACCTGACCGCTGCTTGCCCAAAATGACACGAGGATGCCAAATTTCAGTGGAGGCTACATCCCAGAAACCACCCAGTATCCAGTGCTATGGCCACAAATGCTGCATCTTTGAATTTCCTCAGCCATTAAAAACATACAGTAGGTATCAAATTATGATGTAGATGCCACATTCTGTACTATATAATTTCTTTGTCTTTTCCTCCCTTATTTAAACAATTTAGAGAGAGAGAACTGACATTATATATGCCTAATTCCCTTTCACACATCTTCCACGTTGTAACTAATGATAACGTTTAAATCCAGACTGTAATTAACTCAATGGTAATGGGAGGGATGTAAAATGCAAGCCATAATTTAGAGGCGTATTCTGTAGGAGTTTGTACCATGAGTTCAGTAATAGTGGAGGTCAGTCCACGTCTTGGAGAATAGAGAGTGCTCCACGAACACAAATTGCTGAGCAGCTTTTCCCCATTTTCCAGGCACGTGGATGTTGCAGACCTGTCAGAAAGTACTGACACAGGCGGCGTTTTGCATGGGTAGGTGTGTTTTGGATTGTGTTTAGCTGACAAATCTGAGAGCCTTTGAATTGTTCTTAATTGACAGTCTGGCCCCATGAAAAAGAGGTGAAGCTATATTTATCCGTGACGATGTGTCTTTAATTCCAACCCTTTTCTCTTAGAATGTGAAAAAAATATCACTGTTCTCAAGAACAGTAACAGAAATTAATTCACTTTTCATACTGGCAGAATGACTGTGAATAATGTGGAATGTTCCATTTTTTCCGCATCAGCAAAATGCTTCTTTATCTCAGGATGCTTTTGTGCCGTTTCCAGAATAAACACTTCTTAATACTTGCACAAGGTGTATTTGACAAGCAGGCTTTTGTGATCAGCCGCTATTTCTTAGGTGAGCAGTTACCCTGCTTATGTATTTACAGCACTGTTTACATTTTTATAAACCAAGGAAAAACTCCCTTTTAAAACATATGTGCCTTGCAGAAAGCCCAGTCTGTTAAATAGAATTTCTTGAATTCTGGGTCAGGTGAGCCCCAGGATAGAAACGAGAAACAAAAAGGGTTAGGAGAATGCTGCTTTGCCTTTGAGTGCTACAGCAGGATGCTGTAGAGACCCAAGGTGAACGTGGGTTCAGGGATGGCATGGAGCATCTTTGGACGGTAACTCCAGCAGTTGCCACTGACCTCTGTCTCTAGAATTTTCTAAATTACAGATTGCCAGAAGCTAGGAGAGAATCACTGCAAATAGACCGTGCCCTTATCTGTGCAAGATGAGTAGATGAGTATCTCCAGCTGATTGCTTTTAGAGACAGGATTCTGGGCTTGATGACCTTTAATTTGATCCTAATTGAGTTTTTGGCTTTTTTTTTTTTGGTAGTTAAAGTATCTTGGAAAGCATTGGTGGCTTAAGGAGGCTTTTTCATTCCAGTGCTCTTGGACTCTCTGTGGAATTTATATTGCTTTAAAACACAAGTTTTTAAAAAGGGGGTTCCAGTACTTAGAACTAGCAAGCATGGATTTCAAAGAGTTATTTCTTTATTTCTTGTTGGGAAGGGGGTTGGGATAAAATGAAGCCTTTGGGAAGTTCAAGCAGGAACATGACAACATTTGCTCGGTGAAAAGAAGCAAATATGGTGAGTGTGTGGAATGTGCCACTTGAAAAAAGTTTTAGAAATTAATAATAATGTATGAGATTTTAAATACTGTAATAAAAATAAGTTTGATGCTTTTAAAAATAAACTGTATTATCAGGCTATAACGTGCATCAAACTGGGTATGTGGGTCGAAACTGTCCTGTTGTGGTCTGGACTTTGATGGGCAGGGTTGAGAGCTGCCCTGTAGTGTGTGTGCGCTTCATTCGGCTCTGTTTGGGAGCTGAACAACAGCTCAAAAAGGTTATATACTTTACGTGTTAAAAGATTTCATATGGGAGGATTTTACATCAGTGTTCTGCTTGGTGTATCGCAGCTGTTTATCCCAAACTGTAGAGAGACGTGCAATAACATCACAGTGACATTTTTGAGAAATTGTGAGCTTGAACTATCACAGATCCTTCGTGTGATAGAAACAAAAGATGTCTGTAGGAAACTTCCCACATACAGCTAGAGAGCTCATCCCGAAAACTTAGTTTTTATAGTTCAGGGATCTTAAATCAGTGACATTTTTGCCCCAGAAGTGCTAGAATTGGGGAACTGCTAAGCCAGTGAGAAAACCTTGGTGCAAGTTAAAGTCTTGATTAATATTAATGATCAAAGATCTTAAGAATTTAGCCTCCATTGAATTAGACAGTCAGTGGATTAACAAAACGTATGCTAAGAAGCTTACACTCGGTCAAACCATCGTTTTTCTCATTAATATGCATCAGTATTTACTCTTAATTCAAAATAGTGCAGGCGATGGGAGTGGTGTGTGTTCTGCAGAGCAGTCACGCAGCTTAGAAAAGGAAAGAAGGCACATCCTAGCTATTAAACAAAGCCAGTTTTGCTGTTAAGAGACAAAAGGTATTTTTTTTTTAAACATGAGGAGGTTTTGGGGTCTTTTCTTTTTTTAAAAAAAGAACACACTTGAAGGTGCAAAGACTCTTCCTCTTTGCACAAGCAGGGTCCTTTGGGATCTCTAAACTTCTTTCGGCGTCATGGCTGAGCAGGTACAGAGCACCCCCCCAGGCCTCCCCGCTGTGGCTGGCTTATGTGGCTTTCTAAGTGTGCAACGATGTGGAGCATCAGGAGCTTTCAGAATCTGGATTTGTGCTCCCAACGCCACAGAACTTGAGCGTAGTCCTACTGCACAAGATGCTGTGCCAGATCTAGTCAAATTACATTATTAAATATTAATATTCATAGCTATCTTGCTCTAATGAGAAACATTTTGTGTAGCGCTCAGAACTGTTTTAGCCTTATTTTTGTTTTTCAAATGTCTTATCTAGGCAACTTCCAGCTCCTTTCTTTTTCTTCTTTTTCTTTTTTTTTTTTCCTTTGTGGTTTTGCAATATTAAGTATGCCCTGAAATTTCATGAGCATTTTAGACATTTAGTTTGAAAGCATAGTTAGTGTTTCTAAGATCTTTTCTGAACTTTCACAAAGGTTCCAAAATGAAGAAAAGTAGAAAAGTAGTGTCTTTTTCTTTTGGCAGTCTCTGCTACATTTTTCAGTGACAGATTGTAAGCCTCTTGGCAAAACAGATTTTAATATAAATACTAGATCTGACTGAAAAAATAAAAGCAGAATTTTCTGAAAACTTGAAATGTCAAATTTGTTGTCACTGTAAAAAGTTAGAAGCAGATCATGATGAGGAAACTTTGTCCACAGCTGTTCTTACAATTTCTAAATGCAAAATATAAATTGTGTTACAATTCTTTCCTTAAACTTGTATTGAAATGGATACTTACCTTTTTTTATTTCTGAAATCACTAGTTTTGAAAAAAAAAAACCAAAACCAAAACATTTTGTTAACCAGGATGCCACATAAAAATGCAAGGAAAATGTGTTATCTGAAAAATTAGCGAAGTAATGATGATAATACAGCTAATGATATATTTTAATTAAAAACAAAACAGGGACATTTTTCAAATACATTAATGTAAAAACGGTCTTAACTTTTTCAATCAAGTCTAATAATATAAAGGACAAGTCACCAAGAGCATGAATGAGACTGTTTATTTGTTTGGGTTTTCAGGAGGACTTACTCATGAGGCTGAAGCTTGGGATTTCAGAGAAGAGAGGATGGTTTGGAGCAGAGGACCGGCGTGGACATCCAAGTAAGTCAAGTTTGAAATGAGGACTGTGCTCCACGTTCAGCATGTGGCCAACCGTCTCTCTCCTGGGAATACGTCTGTGAGTAGGATAAGCAGCTTTGATAATCAGGGGATGGAGATTTCTCTGAGTGTTACGTAGAAAAGATAAGGAAACCAATGGAGGCTCCAGGGCGAGCAGTTGACATCCTCTAGGAGGTGAAGAGACTCCTACAGAGAACAAAGGTGGTCCCATGTGTTTGTGTCCTCCAAGATCTGTATTTGTATCTGGGTTAAACAGTTTCAGGGGGAACCACAAGGTCATAAACTCCCCTATTTAAGGTCACTCTCACTTTTTTTTTTTTTCATAATTTTACTAGTTAACGTCACCCAGAGTTTGTTCCCAAGCGTCGTGTCTACAAAAAGGAGTAGAGACACTTGCAGGGCCTGAAGGTAGGGTA
Organism: Numenius arquata; assembly: GCF_964106895.1. NCBI lineage: Eukaryota > Metazoa > Chordata > Aves > Charadriiformes > Scolopacidae > Numenius > Numenius arquata. The sequence continues at coordinate 4,212,672 of NC_133583.1, read as the reverse complement.
AGAAAACAAACAGCTACCTACAGCCTGGCCAGCCACGTGTCAGAAACAGAGCTGAGGTCCATGATCTGAACACGCCAGTGTCCCAGGTCGACTGTGTGGCTCATTTGCACCAAGCCTTCCTCCAGGGAAAGGTTTTGGAGGTGGGGAAGAATTATTTTAATTTAATTAATTAATTATTTAATTTAATTGTGTCTCCACAATTAATCTGAATTGTTCCAGTTTTTTGCTCTCTTCTCCCAGAGAAGAAGGTGGGTTTTTTTACCGCTCTTTGAAAATTTCCATTGACATTGCAATGGGAATAAAATTTTGGAAATAGCCTTAGTAGCAGTTCCACAGGTTTTGCTTCTTTTTTCCCTTTTCCTTCACTGCAGCTCATGTTTTTCAGAGTGTAGCTAAACTAGGAGGCCGAAAGCCTAACAATTTATTTAGGACCAAGGCTTTCTCCCAAATTGCAAAGCAGAGAATCCTGCTAAACATCAGGAGAAGATCTGACTTGTACAGAGTGTTACATGATTGGTAACAAATCCCTTTCTGTAACTGTTTGCTGCTGCAGGCTATTTTAGGAAGACGATTGTTTTCAATATAATGGCTTGCACTGTATGTTTGTACATTGCTTTGTAACAATGAGGACATTATGAGATTGCTCCCATACCTACTCTTCATGTTCTGCTAATTCATTTTCCATTAGACAGCATTTATGTAGACCACAACAAGATTTTTCCATACTCCAGTTAAAATAACTCCTTTGTGTAAAAGGACCTTGTGCCATAAAGTCAGAGGGACTTCACCTACTTAAGGCCAACACAAAACCTTCTCACCACTTGTGAGCTATGACTGTGACTGGACCCAGCACCCTACATGTTCCAAAATGGGCTGCAGGGACCCTCTTGACATTTGCTACTTAAACAGCTGTGTATTGGGGATGGGAGGTGCTTTTCCTACCCAGTCTGGTGTTTGATCATGGGAACTGTAGCTGAGAGACATTGTGGGGAGAGCAGATTGGTTGTCTCTCCCTCATACATGTCTATATCAGGCGCTGGTTGTGTTTCTGGTTATGTGCAGTCAGAGTGGATACAGCCCCATGTAACTCAAGCCCCAAAGCCTGTCCCGTTAGCCCAGGCTGATTTATTTAGTTCTGAAGGCAGGTATTACCTAAAGATGTGGTTTTTTTATTCTGCAAGAGCTTTATGCCTTCCAGTACTTTCTTCGTTAGCCACTGTGGAAATTGACTTTATTTTCCCCACCAATGTAAAGAGAAATTCAATAAAGTTTGTGAAGAAAACTGGGACGGCTGGTGAAAATTCACGAGAATATCATGGTATAAATAGTTGTTTGATAGATTATTGAAGCTGGATGAAGTAGGCTCTAGTGACTGATTTAAGTCATTGAATAACAAGATAGAAAATAATGGAAAAAGCCAAAGGTAACAGCCTTGATGGTAGAGTTAAATGATTTATCTAACTATAGCTGTTCTAAAGTCAAAGGTTAGTGTACTGAACTGGTGTAAGGAATTATTCCAGGAGGCATGCAAAGCTCTTTCATGTTGCTGGAATTTGTTTAAGTTGTACACTTGCCATTCCCTTAGCATTGGCCTCAGTTATCATATCAAAGTGAAGTATTGACCTCTACTGTGTACAGTTAGCACATGTGCAATTATCAGGAATTTATTGAAGACAAACAGAACGGCACCATTCAGACCAATGACAAAAGTAAGGGTAAAACTGTAGGTAATAACGGTAAGGTCATAGGTTGTTTTTCTGTTGTTGTTTTTTTTTTTTTTTTTTTATATAGCCAAATACTGCGGTTCATATTTTTCCAAACACTTGGAGATCATTCATTCTTGTCTAACAAATCCCAACTGCTTAATTACCTGTGATATGTAGACAACAGCGTTACAGCTAGCAGTAATTTGGGTGTCTACATATAAAACCCATTTTTCTCCTTTTTGCACTGACGCCAGCCTTTTCTTACTGTCCTATGTAACCTGCTTGTCGTATGCTTTTTCATACTGCCCATGTCAGTTCTCTCCCTGTTGATCTTCTTTTGTGTCTTCTTTCATTTCTCGACTCATTTCCTTGTCCTCTGTATTTTCTCATCTCACGCTGCCTACCAGTGTGACCACCATTCTCTATCTTTCCAACCCACGGCATCTGGTTTTACTTGCCTGTCCTTGGCAGGCCTTTTATATTGCTCAAGGGCTTGGCTTCTTACTGGAATCTACACCCTTCTGGGGCCTTGGCTGCTAAATGTTAATGCTCCAACTGTGCCTGCGCGCTGTTGGTGGCATTTTGCAGAAGTTCTTGGTCTCTGGAGTCAAGTCTGTCACAAGGGCAAAGACTATGTCTGTTCTCAAACGTTGCACAGGAGGGCAACATCAAAGGGACCTGGAAAAAAGTAGAGCAGAGGAGGCTCCAAGGTATGGTCTACACACCTTTGGAAGTGGTGCATCTATGGAGAAAACTTAAAAATAGTAAAGTGGAGAGGAGCGGAGGCAGGTGCTGTGTTGGGGAAGATGCTTCTCCTCTTTGGTTGGAAAAACTCTCCCACATGGAGCAGGACAAAGGGAGGGGGGTGTCTAATCCTACTTAAAATAACTGCAAAGAAGAAATATGTATCACAAGTGATAAGATATGAGGAGATAGGAGGCGAGAATTACAACTCTAGTGAATATAAACTGCTTAAATGCCATTTAGCTCTGCCCAACAGACTGAAGGCTGTTTTGCTTAAAACAGTGCATGCAGTCTTGAAAATTTGCAAGAGCAGAATTAAGTTAACGACAGGCCAAGAGAGAGGAAGGCAGGAGACTGGCAGATTTCTTGTATGGACACATTGATGCCTCTCTCATCCCCTGCTGGAAGCTGGCAACTCAGTGGGAGTAGTAATGAAGGGAACCGATTATAGAAATAACACACAATTAGCCTTGTGCTTTCCTAGCAAGAAATGCTGTTACACGCCAGTGTGATTCTGCTTTAGCATTGATTTATCTGGGGGATAAATTAGCTTCTTTCATTATTATTTGTTGTTGATTTTTTTCATATGGCTCTACTATTTGACTGTTATTTTCCCAGAGTGTTTTCCCAGCATGCCTTCAGAAATATCAGAAAATGCTCAGAAACACTCCAAAAAAGTGCCAACTAAATATTCCACAAAGTGCTTGCAGATCTTGTGCAATGTTTCCCCTGGTCTTTCCCAGCTGTTTTTTAGCATTGATCTAATACTTCCCCCATGAGCAGTTAGCATTTTTGTGACATTAAACATAGCAGGGGAGGTTGTGTTTCTACATATGATTAAAGCCCTGATTTTCGGAAGAAAATAAGAGTTTAGTGTTCCTCTTCACCAAAATTTGTCGCTCCAGAGTGCTCCTTAAGCATTTGATTTCTTATGGTTTTTCGGGGTTGTCTGTGGCTTCTCCAAAGGAAATAAGGTTCTCTTAGTACTCTTAGTATTGCAATTCAGACTACTCAAAACACATAGTATGTGGCACTTTGGTTTTCCACCGGTATCAATAGGCTTTGGATCAGGCTCATGATATCGTACATAACACTTAAAGAGGTTACCTGAAGTGTTTTTCAATCTACCCATGTGCTAAAGAAGAGATATCTGTGCCAGCTGTCTACAGCATGAGGATTATTGTTTACATGGATGTACGGTCACGCAAATCTTACCTGTCTTATGAAACAGTTTGCATTCACTTCACCAGTGGTTTTCTGTTTTCTTCCAAGTTGTTTCTAAATAACATGTCCCAAAGTAAGGCTGACGAGATCTAAGAAGCAGAAGTTTCGTGCTGTTTGTTTAATGCTAATTGTTTCATTGGAGTAGTATTGCAGTCGTGAAGCTCGTTACCTGTTTATCTGAAACCTGTGACTTTGGGAAGCACAAGAATCATTATGCAGAATCAGGCCTCTAATTAGACTGATAGATAAAATCTCAGTAATGCATTATTGCTTAGGCAAGGCAGGCAAAACCCACGGTCCAAATTGCAAAGCTTGTTGTCTTTTGAGGACAAACATTTCTGGGAAGTATTGCAGGCTCTTCAAATCCATTTCTTTGTGAATATCATTAGTAGGAATCAATTTGTACCATTTTTATAGATGTCATAAAAAATGTTCCAGGTAGATCTCAGTATCATCTTAATGCAACATTGAAAAGAACTGTCTCTTATCAGATATAATGAGCTCCTCCTGCTAGAATACTTCTATGCTCAAAAATGTCACTTAAATTGCTCTGCAGTGTCTCTATGGACAGAGCATTCAGCACTCTGTTATCTGCTGAATGGAAACTTTTCATAAAACATTTGAACTATGGGAGTGAAACTCATTGCAATATTTTGCGTATCCAGTATCTTTTCTATTAGGAGCATCTTATGCCACCAGTAAATTCTACATTAGGCTTACATTGCTAAGCCCTGTGTTGGATTTCTAGGCAAATACATATTATACGACATCACACTGTGCAGCAGAAGTTGCTCTGTGAACACCCAATTGAAATTCATTCATGATTTCCAAAGGCAAATACATCAGTAAAAATGAGTGGCGGATCTTGGGTGTCAGCCCTCGCAGATTTCAACTTCAATGCCCAGCTTTTAACTAGAAAGCAGATTTTTGGTCAAGGTGATTGAAGGGACTTTTCTAGAAGCACATGGCAGTTGAGCCCAGCATTGTTCAGGTCTACTCTTGTACTTTAGCCATTTATCAATGTTATCCCTAACCACATGGAGGCTGATTTAATCTCTTGTACCTTAGGTGCATCCTCTATCTCTAGAACAGGACTTTGGTGGTCTTTCTGGATAACAATAATACATAGAAATGTTTCTGTATTAGTAAGAATATATGTATAGAAGTTGTAAGAAAGTTCATACTATAAAAAGTATAGGTTTGTAAAACAAGAACACGTAAGAGAAAGTCAGAAGAAAACAGAGTTAATAAATAGAGACTGAAAAATTACAAACTGTTGTGACTGTAATGCAGGGCTTAAACAAAATGAGAGGTCAGGGCAGAATCCCTGGCTGTAAGTAGTATCTGCAGACACAAAATCTTTATGAAGAAGAATTACTGTTGACTTTAAAAATGACTAGTACCGATTTATGCTCTGGTTTTGCAGTCTCTCTTTTTTTTTTTTTTTTTTTTTATTTTAGTGACTTGTTTATTTGTTTTCAGTACTGATTAATTGGAGAGGAACCATAATAAGACAGGCTTCGAGGCTCAACTTTTGAGTTTCTTAAATCAATCTAGAGACCATTGCTCCAAATAAAACTAGCTGTATAAATATGCTATTGTATAAATGTTTGAGAGATGCTGTTGGACTGGAACAACATCCCAGACATTACTCCTAAGATTTATTGTCTGGGAGTCTGAATAATATTCTGTAGAATCTCTATTATCAGAATCAGGCCGTGATCCGCTTTACTTTAATTGGCTGGCAACACGCACTGCAGCATGTTATTCTTGCTATCTACTTAATCCTTGCAAGAATAAACTAGTCTTTGGAAACAGCAGTCTTATGAAAGAAAACATCAGACTTTATATAAACCAGACTTAGGGTTCATAGAGAGGGGCACCCGTGTCCTCGCTAGACTAAGTAGCTGTTGCATGAATAACCCGTGCCAGAACACGGAGCACCTTTTGTTGTCTTTGTTCCGTGATGAGCAGAAATGAGACGTCAAAGTTCATTTGTCTCCTGCTGTGCACAAGCCAAGGGAAGAAACACCTTTTTGTGCTACCGACAACATTCGAGTGTCCCCGGGCTTTGAGCAGCGTAGCGTATTCTGCAGCGGTCGCCGTGCGTTTCTCCTTCAAGGTTGATTTAGTCCAGTTTAGTTGGCTGTTTGTGTGTTTTGACTTTTTAATTTATTCATTGTCAGCACACAGCTGAGAAAAAGATCCAGGTTGCAGATGACATGGGGATGCCTAAATAAGAAGACAAACTGTTCTGTACTGCCGCAGGGCGATGGAAACGATGTGAGTTCACAGTTAGTTTTCACATTTCACGTAAATGAGTTTACATTTAGATCCTTCCTCGGGGAGCTGTTTGGCATCCTTGTGTAAACAACGAGGCCTTCCTTGCCCAGAATAGGCTTCTATCCCAACCTCAGCAGGCATCTTACAAAATCTGTAGAAGTCTGAACCACCCCTGTAGGAGCGGGGCTCGGTGTGCTGCGGCACAGCCCCATCCTCTGCCGGAGCTTTGGAAAGGGGCTCTGCGGGGCTACTTGCCCTCACAGGTATCAGGTGGCCACATCTTCTCACCGCTTGTTACCCATGAATACATTGGAAACCAAATGATGACTAGTGATGGGTCAGAGTTCCTCTAACTAGTTAAGCCATTTAGTTACTTAATAATTAACTGGCTAGGCTTGCCCTAAGGAAAAAACTTGTATGACTAATTTTTTTTAATGGAAAAAAAAAAAAAGTTGCTAGGAAACAATAGCATTGATTTGATGGGGGTTGCCCTTAGCTGATGTATTTTCGGTGGATTGAAAAGTGGGAGGCAGGTAGGAGGATTTAAAAAAAAGTAAGTTAGAACAGTTCACAGTGCACCAACTACGTTATTTCAGAATCGGAGCAGGAGTCTGTAAGTGGTTAGTCCTGTGCAGTGTGTCCCACCAAAGAATGAAGGAACCGTTCTACTCGTGGGAGATCCTAGGGCTTTTAGTAGAAGGCCTAAGCCGGGCAGGACCTCACACAATATGTATTGCTCTTAATACTGGTCAAATAAGAATTTTATGTGACAACTGCAGAGTATTTTGATTTGGACTCAGAAACCATTTTGTTCATAGCAACTGAATAGCAAACCTCGATAGACATCTCTTAAGTCATTCAGTAGAAACTTCTCATTAAGACTTTTCTGAGAAATCCTTTCCAACCGGACCTGCTTGTGGTCGCTAATGACTGCACCAACTGTGCTGAGGTGCTTGTGCTGCAGTTCAGGTCCTTCTGTGGCCAAAGGAAACAAATGCCTTGTCATTTATCAAAGGTGACGGTCTACCTAATTGCGGCTCCTGAGTGTACTTGTGGAGATATCCTCTGATTTGCGAAACACTTAGAAACCACATATATTCTGGTTATCTTGTCCAGTGGTCGTATACAAGCTTTGTGTAAATACACACGTATTCCTTCCTGAGCTCTCCACGGTGTGGTAGGGAGTTATTTATAACTGGGTTGAATGTTGTATCATTGTCCAAATAACCGATTTGTTTGGAGTTGCAAAATCTTTTCAGGCAGAGTAATTTTTCGTCTATTATTAGACCAACTGATTTCGTTAGAAAGAACACAAAGTTTTCTGGCACACAAGCCATTTTTTAAAGGACTTTGTGGGATTCTTCAGGGGTTCTTCAATGACATGAAGAATGAATTATGTGTCCCAAATTTGTGTATTTTTTCACTGTATCATTTAGTCTACTAAGTATTATTACATCCTACAGACCTTACCTCCCTTCTAGTCTTGGAAACATTGCAACTTGAACTCGTAAACCTTCACTTGGGAATTACTAAACCTCACGTTACTTATCTTATTCATTGTAGAATTTTAAAGGAACCCCTGGAGTCCTACTTGCCATGTCTTCATAATGTTTAAATCTGATTTTTTGTATAATTCTCCAGAGCTTAATTGAAAGAATTTTAAATTGGGTGGAGAGATCCAGGGATTTATTTTTAAATATATCGTGGAAGTTGTTTTATTTCCTCATAACAAAGACAGAAGATTGTGGTTGGACACAAGCCTGATCTTTCAAACAAAAGTGCCTTCAGTTGAGTGTGGTGACAAGTTTCTGAGCTGGTGTTTAGTGACCACCATGATTAGAGATAACATAAAAGATCAATTTGATTTGCCAGTCGTTTTTTGGAATTCCCTGCCTGATGCTTAAGAATCTGTCTTGGAATAACTTTTTTTTTTTAATACTTTCAAAGTTCTTTTCAGTAATTTGAAACTGTTTTGGACTCAGAGTTACTCTGAAAATGTCTGGGATAACACAGGTTCATGCTTATGGGTTAAACCCTAATGTGAACCTGGCTTACTTGAAAAAACCGATTTATTTCCAGAAGACATCCCTCTCCTCCATTTGGAAATGGTATATCAACCCAAATCAAGTTGATTCACTTTCATTTGGGAGAGAAAAAAAAGAATGTTTTAGTAATGTAATTTTCCAAATAAAGCATTTAGATATTTTAAAATTAAATTTGAGGATGAGATTTCTTGTTCTTATGAGAAATTCTTTAGAAAATTCAGGATTTTTTAAAAATAAACACTGAAACATAGCACCTGAACCCAAAACATATTTTCTTTTTCTCTGAAAACACTGATGTTTTCTTATATAGTAGAAAAAAAACAGAAACTGTCAAAACAGCCCAGAAATGGAAAAATCGGTGTCCTGCCCATCTCTGGGCTCCCTGGAGGAATTCTGTTCCTCGTCTGCTGGTGGAAGCCTCTGGCCACTTCGCTGACATCGTGACACTAGACAGCAGTGACACAGAAAAGAATGGTCACAGTCTGGTTTCCCTTCGGGGTATCCAAGAAAACAATTTATGCCCACTGCTGTGTCACAAGGGGAATAGCCTCAAGGCTCAAACTCACTTGCAAAGCATCAGTAATAATGAGGTCTGCGTGTGGTTGTGTTCTGGATATTTAGAAACAATTAATTGTATTTATTTTCCTTAGTCTCACAATCTGCCTTTATCTAAAGTTGTAGCAAAGCGGTATCCACTGAGGGAACATACACAAGTATCGCGCTTTTAAAGCATCTCGCTTGCGAGAAACAGTAATCCCAGGATCAAGACTGCCCCTGAGAGTGCACGGATCCACCTCACCCTGCAGCTTGTCTCAAAAGGGGCCAGTTAAATGGTTGAGTAAAAATCCATTTTCTATTGAGTGGGACCTGACTATATTAAAGTGGACCAAGTCATTATGCTCAGAAATTTTCCCTTTCAAAACCCCATGCAATAAGACATTCAGAGATAGATCGTATGGTTGCAAAGAACATCAAATGATGTGTGGAAGTTTATTACATTTTATGTTGGCTTTGTGACACTTTACTGCATTAAAATATGCTTGTGGGTTGCTTTTTTTTTTTTTCTTTTTTAATCTGAGACAAATACGTATGCCATACTGTGGTGGCCACTCAACTCACAGAAAGCTGTCACCCATTTCCCAAACTACTAATGCTAGAGGAAAGCTAGAATTACAGGGATATTTAAGGAGACTCCTTTTAAAAATAGTAAGACACTGCATGGAATTGAGCTTGCTAAATTCTTAGAGAACTTTCCTCACATCAGAAAACCAAATGTATGTGGACACAGATGTGTCCTAAACTGTATAGTGAGGATAGTTTGCATCCTGGTATTTAATATACCAATGAACCGGTAATTATATATGTTCTGGTAATTTCCTCTTGAGCTACGACTAATGTCATAAGCCTAACTGAGATCTGAAAAACGTAGCAGTAATTTCAGAAAAGCTTCCAATTTTATCCTTCTTTGTTGCTTGGTAAGAATATTTTTAGCCCAAACAAAACCTGAAATTTAAATTTTTTTTTTGTTTGTTTTAAATAAGAAGAAAAATTTAAAAAGTTCAAACTAGAAATCCAAACTTCCCTGCATAACTTCTTTGGTTTCCCCCAAATGCTCCATCCCTGGCTTATTCCAGTGGAAAATGTTTGCGGAGTTTGCATGGGATGTAAATTAAAGCGGGAGAAAGTCGTAGGGGAGCTGACAGCAACTCGGTCTGTTTTAAAGAAAACAAAGTGAAAGTCAGTGGGAGCCTGGCTGCCCTGGAATGCCTGCCCCAGTTGTGAACTGTGAAATCCAGATGGTTTTCCTCCTGGAATGGGGAGCGCTGCTGCAGCCCGGCCAGGGCTCGCCAGCACCGATACCTGTGCCCCACGCCAGACCCACGGCTGGACAACTGCAGCCCGAGCCCCGGTGGTGTGTGGAACCCCTGGGGTCTCATCAGCTGGCAGGAGAAGTGGCATTGTCCCCGCTTCCGTGCCCCAAACACGGTATTTTAAATGTAAAAGTAGCTGCACTGAAGTATTCCAGTTATTTAATAGAGGCAAATGTCCTGTGCTCTGCAAAAGGCTGTTTCTGTTCAGTAGCCACACAAACTTTCCCGTGTTGCCAGTATGATTAAGCTTACTTGGACATAGCATCTAAAAGGAGATGATTCAGACTTCTCCCGTATCAGTAACTGGATTATAATCGCATTGTTTGTTTTGGGCCACGCTGAGCCAGCATCGCTCCAAGAGCAGAATCTCCTTGTTGGAATCACTGAATTCAGAGGATGGAGGGGCATGTTCTTCCCAGAGCGTGGGCAGTGACCAGGGTGTGCTGCACGTATGGATCTCTTCATCCACAGTGGCAAGCTGCGCTTGTGATTGGGACATAAATATATCATTGTTTTCAGACACACGATAAATCCAAGCGTATGTCCTCTTTACTGACGGGGAGTGAAGGAAAAGGACGTAGCTTCCTAATTTTAGAGCCCTCTAAAATGTTAATGGCTCTCATATCATAACTGAAGATTAAAGAACATGCTTAGAGCAGTCACTGCCTTCTGCAATTGCCATGGGCTGCAGTGCTGCAAGGTCACATCCGATGCTGGAGATTTTCCAGTATTTTTTCGGAGGTGTTGATGTTAATCAGCTTTCAAGGGCAGGGTGGTATGTTTAATGATAACGGAAACGTCTAATACTAGTGCTTCTGCTAGCTATCTCTTCCATGCCTTGGTTCCAACCCATCCATCAAGATTAACTAGAATTTATTATGTTCAGCTTCCTTTCAAGAGGTGTCATTAGAGGCATATAACCATTTGTAAGATTTATTCATTCACCTCAAGGATCCTGGAAAGATGTGCAAGCTCAAAGAATGCACACATAACTTGATTAGGGATGGGACGAAGGCTTCAGCTTACCGGAAATGTTCTTAATGAAGAATAAATACCAGCCCAGGGTACCATTCTACCCGACATCAGTCACCCTCCAAGGCAGATGCTATCTGCTCATGATGTAGCTGTGTTTATACATCTGCTTTTAAAGCACATTTGGTTGCCACCAGGATACTCAGAATACCCTCAGTGCTGCCAGCAGCATGTCTTTAACTTCTCCGTGATAAATCTCTTCTCCAAACTTGATCCTCCGTCTCCCTGACCTGAGTAGCTGGCATCCAGGAGCGGATGCAGAAGCCCAGAAACATCTCTGCTCCATTTCAGTAGTGAACATACACCAGAACTGATGCTTCTGTAAATGTTAGACTTATGATATACAGCGTGCTACAGAGACGATTGCACGTGCTCGATAAATCCATCAGTCTCCGTTGACCTACGCATTCATCACAGCCTGGCGGTCCCAGAGGCACCGCGCTCGTTACAGGTGCACGGTGGAGTTGATCCATATGTGGTCAGACAGGGCTGCTTGACATCTGGAAGTGCCAGATAAATTTACAAAATCCTCTGTTTCCACCCTCCCACCCTCTCTCCCAGCGACATTTGTGGGTGGGAAGGTGGGATGTTGCCTCATTCATTCATACATACGCTTGTAAGTAGAGCCTAAGGAGGCAAATGTGTTAGAATAAAACAGATTTTAGCTAGAATTTCTGAAGTATTTCAGAAAGGGAAACTCCTTTGAAGGGAATTAAGGAAATGGAGTATTAGTAGCCACTTCCTTTATTTCCAAAGCTTCATAGAGGACTCAATTTAATACGAGATGCTTGAGTAACGTCACAACTTCTTAGCTCTCTTAAGGAACTCTGAAATGTGGGGAAGTCATGGAGTGCTTAATGTCTCCATGATTGAGTGGAACATTGTCCCATAACATTCAGGTTCTTCAAACCAGATCGTGGCATTGGGAAAATTAAGTCAGGCCCTTAGTGATGCTATTGATATTCTGGAGTTTGAAAATCCACATACCTGAGTAAAATTTTGGAAAATTTAAACAGCGTCTGCATCAAGACCTCGAGGCGGTCGCCTGGAGCCCATATGTAAATTATTAAATACTACATGTAATGGAACCCAATATTCTTGGAACATGAAGCAGCAGCTAAATGGAAACTTTGGCTATTACCATATTCATGTTTCACGCTAAAATATTTTCAAGATCAAAGTTCTGTTATTAAAACAATGGGCATAAAAATAACAAAATTACTTTTTGTAAAACAAACAGATTCTTTATATCTGAGAGGCTTTTCACAGAAATCTTTATTTTGAAACGGTAATACGTTACAGATTTCTTTGCTGTACTACTTTGATTCATTCATTAAAATATTTTTAATTTTGGCATGTTGCAAAGGTCTAAATAAAAGCATTTTAGTTACATAAATACAGACTCTGTGGACTCAACAGTAATATAGTACGTTTGGAAAACTGTCATTTATTCTGAAAATATACAAAGACCAAACCACAGACAGAATTTTCTGTACATTGTAAACATTCTCACAGTATGGGTATAAATATCCCTTCTTTGATTCATTGCATGCCAGGTCTTCAAGTAAAGAGATAGAAAAAGAAGCTAAAGAAAAGGGATTATAAATTTACCAAGATGCTTAAAGGCAGTGAAAGCCAAACAAGAAAAGAGCTTACAAAGTTTTAAGACACTGTATACAGACAGGACCATAAAATTATAATAGCAATACCAGATAATATAATCTCATATTTACATCACTTTCATCTGCCAAGATCCCCTCAAGCTGCGGCGTATTTAAGACGTGGTGGTGGTGGTTGCGTGCAGGGATCACTGTGGCTGGTGGGGCCTGGGCAGAGCGGGGCAACTTTCCATCTCCGAGGGCAGTTTAAGAGCAGTTTCACAGGGTCAGTGCAGAACCTTCTCCAGTTTGGTGCATGGAGTGTGTGTGTTTGCAGCAGGAAATGTTTCAAGTCCGGGTTAGCAATTCTGCTCGTTATTTCCATAGCAAAGGTTTCTCTCTCCTTCCTTTTGAGCTTTTTGCTGTCCGATTTCTGTTGGACTTTATGGACCGTTTTGTCTGATATCCTTCCTCCGACAGTGCGAAGTGCTACTTGCTTCGCAGGAAAGGGAACCCAGCAGTAGGCAATGGTGTGGTGTCTTTCCGAGGCAGAAGATTTTCCTAACTTTGGCCATGCAGCACATACCAGGAAGCAGGAGCATTTTTAAGCTGCTTACCTGACGTAGCGGCAGATGCTCTCATCGTCTGGACCCGTATCCATTAATATCTCTAATTCTGCTCCATCTTGCAGCAAAGAGCTTGGTGTTTGGTGTCCAGAATAGCGTTCATTTTGTTGATTAAGGGTTAACATGCGTGTGTAGATTCCTCCTCCTATGAACCAAACCCTTTTTTAAGGAGAGGGTAGAGATCTGGGCAGTTGTCCTTTCTCCCCAGGCCACACCACCCACAAGGAGCAGGGTCCAGCCTCTTGGCTTCCCTACCTGGGAGAAGGTCCCTGGGCCATGGGGAGGGGGCGGCTGAGGGTCCGGGCTCCCTGCGGGGCTGCCAGGCAGGATGTTCTAAATGTAAATGTATGTAAATTTTGGTGGGTCTAAAGTAAATTTAGATTTCAGAAACTAATGATTTTTGGTGCCTTTTATTTTTTTTTCCTTTTAAAAACACGTTTTCATTGTCTCTTAAACAGGCATTTAAAAATGCACTGTTTTATGCCCAGTGGAGTAAATCCTGAAGCCTTTCTCAAGCTGAACTCCTCTGAGGAAACTTCTTTACTTTTTTTCCTGGCAGAGCTCCCAGTGCCCTGATAGCAGTTTTATCTGAGTAAAGCCCTGTGTATTTGCATGACACTGAAGAGCTAAAATTATCTCTAAATAGAGAGAAAAAAAAAATTGCCAATATGTATTGTTCTAAGAAAAATTGCTCTTTGCTTGGCCCGGAGGGGACATATTGTAAATATGATTTAAACATGTCTCTGCTACTACTGTCTGATCTTATCATCAGATGTTGCTGTGGAATTTGTCTATGCAGACCCTAGAAAAGAAAAACAGATTGAGGACATTAGTTTGTGCTGTGAGAAAATATCTCCAACTCCTTTGTCTGGCACAAAAAAAAAAAAAACCCTCCACCAACCCCGCATTAGAAATATGCTATAAAAAGGGAAACAAACATTAAAATGCTGTCTATCTGCTTTTATCGCTCTGAACTTAAAATGTAAGTGCTGCTTATTGATTCTTTGATGTCAGGAAAGCGACATTTTTCTCCGGTCCTGTCTGACTGTTGTGATGAACTTCAGGTTTCCATCCGTCTTCCTGACACTAACGGTACAACATGCCTCTGAGCAGAATCACTGCCTGGAATCTGATTACAATAGAGAAGCAGTGAGCACTTTTCAGGGTTCTTTATGTTAAAAACCTTGTATTTGTCCAATAAATCATGTCATTTCATAGACTGGTCTAGAGAGAGAGGCTGACTTTTTGTCAGTAGAATTTTTTTTCAGCGTAAGCCAGCAGCATATCACACTTTATATGTTACGATTGAGGAGGAGCTCAGTAATACAGCTCCGGGAAATGAAGATGACAAGGCCTATAAATGTCTGAAATTAAATACAGTTTAAGAACTGGAGTGTGTTATCAGGCAGAGGTCACAAGTAATTTTGCAGGGCCAAAGCTTTTTGCATTTTGTCATTTTCTAAGCTCTGAAACATGAAGAAGTCCTGGAAAGTGCTGTGTTGAGAATAATATTTGCGTTTTAAAGTTGTTTGAAATGAATCTAGGAAAGAAAGGAAGATGATTGCGTATGAAGGAATGTGTACAATAATCTGACAAGATTACTAGCATGTCTTTTATTTAATTCGTACCTTGGGGTATGTCTTTATAGATACCAAAGATATGATTTAATAGGCACGGTACTTAGGACAGTTGATATCATTTCTAATGGTTGCAGCAGTGTCAAAGGCACGATGGTGAGATGCTGCTCAAAATGTGCTGACCAGGCAAATGCTGTGCTTGGAGTAGGGACTAGTGACCCTAAAAAAGTAAATCCGGGACCCAGGATTTAGATATATTCCCAACTTCACTGCTTGCCTGCTAGGTGACCACTGGGATTAAGTAGGTTGGGGCTATAAATTCTTCAAGCTCATTTCCTGATTCTAGCATAGACACAACTGAGACAGAAGAAATAGAAATAAATAACCTGGCTTTGTCCTCCTCATCAGTTACCTGTTTCAAAGATACCAGTTTAGTGAGAAGTGTTACCTCTCCATCCCATCCTTCTCATTATTTACATGGACAGCCCTTGTGGTTAGACGGTCTTACTCAAAGAAACTTAATTAGTCAAGTCGTCAACCAACAGTAATCCCAGAGCATCCTGTATACAGAGAAGAGACAGGGCTGGAGACTGTGAGATCTGCAGGTCCGTGGTTAGTGCTTTGCAAGGCAGCCGAGTGGCGAGGTGGTGGGTGTGATGTGGAGGCTTCAGACAGATGTGGGAACGAACAAAACCACCGGCTGGAACATGTTTTAGACTTTAGGCTTCAAACTGAGAGACAGGAGGAGGTTACAAGGAGCTTCTATGACTAGAACAGTGGAATTTAGGAAAAGGCTTAGTAGAAGTTGGCATGGTTAGAAAACAAAATAAATTTTACCTACAGGAGCTCTGAGTAAGAGTATCAACAAAAACAGATCTAAAGGTACATGACTATGTGAAGAACAATAAATGAATGAACGATAAGTCCTTACAGATTCTATGTAGTCCTTATACTTTTATACAAAAAATATTTATGGTTGAAGGAGCCTTGCACTTGTGTAAATAGAAGTTTCCATCTGGTAAGAATACTTAAAAAGGAATGAGGTTTGTCTATTTCGTCTTATCTCAGCTGCTTTTTTGGCTTCTGTAGCTGCTGCTGATGCAGTCTCTAACATCTTTTTTTCTGACGTTATTCAGAGACAAAGGTGGGATGCAGCAAGTATAGTAGAAGGAGGAAACTGGTTTGGAAGTTCCCAAAGTGCTTTTATTTTAAGTGCTTCCCAAAAGTGCTATTATTTTAAGCAAAACTTATATGATCAAATATTTGGAAAAAAATCTATCTTGCCAAAACATTTCTCGTTTTGGTAATGTATATAATCTGATTCTTTTCTGGTTTCCACTGTTTTACTTCGGGAAAATGGCAGAAATCAGTGAAGTTCTTATTATTTCCTCCCAGAGAATAAGCAAGCAGACTAAATGGCAATGGCAAGAAAATTTCATATACAGCAGCAGTTAGCATAAGGCCATTTAAAAATCTATCATCTTCCCTAAATTCTGATTTGAAGTTATTTTTTTTCTATAAAGGTAGTTTAAGGAAGAATAAGAATAAACTATTTAAGTTTATCCCCACTGAGAGTAGTTTTGAACTCAGTGATAGTCAGTAGCTCTGTATACCCACACTCTTTTAGACCAATTATTTTGTGTAGTTTGGAATGCAGAGCTTAGATATACTATATTGCAATAAATACCATTAGAAATGTCCTTTATTTTACCCTTGAGCCTGTTTTGGAGCAGACTGGAGAACACCAGTGATGGGGATGTGTCATTTTGCCTTTTGTTTTTCCGACTATTTGAATTCCAAATAGAACATGACAAGGGCAAACTACACTTTTGAACTCTGACCTCTACTTTAAATTGAATGTGAAGTCTAAATATCTTCCTCTTTGACTGTATCCGAAGAGAGGTTTGTCAGAGACATCTTATAACCTTGTGGCTGCAAGGCTATCCTCTATTAATTAAAAAAAGTTTTCTGAAGAAGTTCTGACTCAGTGGAATAGACAGGGGGCAAACGTGGAGAAGAAAGGCGCATTGTTCCAGTAGACAAAGACAGGGTATCGATTTTCATAAATCTGCATTCCCAAGACAACTGTTCAAATCTGGTAAAAGGTCCATTTCTTTGAACTTACATACCAGAAAGCTTTTATTCCTCTGCTCCGTGGCAGACGAGAGTACAGGTTAACTGCGTCTCATCAATGTTATGCTTTAGATGATTCGGTGAGAAATTCTTTAGTTTAATGATGGAAGGTACTACCTACTTCAAGAGAAAATAAAAAAGAGAAAGAATGAAAGGGTTACCTGTGGTGCCAGACAATGTTTTAAAAGATTCAGTTTCTCTAAGTTTTCAAACCCCAGCTTTTAAGCTTCATGGTTTTAAATTCCTAGATGTTATAATTAAGGATTTAACATTACTAAAAAAATGTGTCTTTATTCCTGGAATAGCACATACCAAAATTTTAACCATAAGTGTCCCACCTGGCCTAAAATCTTTTGGTTTAGAGTTCTTATTACTGTTTCTTCTCTCTTTAAGACTAAATGATAGTATAAAATGGACATTATTTAACCACAGTAGAAAACAGATACAGGGTCTGAGCTTCTGTTACTCCGTACTGTGGTATGAGGTTCTCTCTCACCGTTAGCGCAAAATCCACACCAGTTTACAAGTTCTCAGCAGCATTGCATCAGAATTATGTGCTTGGCCACTCTGCAGAATAAGCATATTTCACCAATTACTCCCGGTGCCTGTGAAATATAAACATTTGCCTGAGTATTTTCACCGATAATTTTAATATTTATGGCATATTTTTTAGAAGAGCTTCTATCCTGAATGGAAAGAGGCCTTAGGTACCTACATATGTATAGGAAAAGCAGTGAATAATGTCAAAAAATCCCAATCTAAAAAAAAAAAAAGTAAACGAAAGGTGGAAGAAACGAGTTAATTCCTAGGCTGAAATTCTTTTTGTCTTATATAATGCTTGCTCTCTGTTGGTGCAGCACCTTCTTTCTTCTTCTGGGTCTTTGGGTACAGAGATGATGGGATAAGGTTTAGGTAGTGGTGTAACTACGGTGTGTAGGGGACTACGAAGACAGAGAAAGATATTACTTCTGCTGCAATAATATACAATGAAGTCCTAAAGCCCATATGCTTCTGCTTACCTTCTTTTTTCAGTCTTTTTTTTTTTTTTTTTTAATGTTTTCAAGCCTTTTCCCACCATCAGGAAGACTAAGTGTATACTTTCCTAAAAATGTTTGAACGCTGGCACAATCACAGCACTTCCATGACTGGGGCTAGAAGACAGAAAATCCATCAAGATTAGAGCTATAATTGAGATCTTGAGATACAAGTTTGTCAGTGTCAGGATGGAAAACTGCCAGGAGCTGTGCTGGGGCTCATAGGATGAAGAGACAGGCAGAGCCTAATTAGAAGTTAGAACACCAAGAATTTAATTGATAAATTCCCTGAGTTTACAAACGACAGAAACACTTGCATAAAGTAGCAAATCCATGCAGAAGATGCAACCTTAAAAAAACCCAAAAAACCCTCGACACGCTGAGATTCCAAAATACAAACCCCTTCCCTCCTTCCTTTCTTCTCCTCTTCTCTTCCTTACCTGCTTGCCCCTCTATGAGCTTTCTTCTCGCTATTCAGTTGATGGTTCTTCCAGACTGTCTTGGGTTCTTCCATCTCTGTCTTGGGAACCTGAAAGAAGCCGAAATCACATCACCTTTGGATCTGATAATAAGTGTGTGCATCTAGAATTGTCCTTTTCTTCTATAGCTACAGGCAGTTACAGCAAGTAAATTGTTTCCTGTTTTTTAGACGTGTTCAAAATGAAGGCAAGATCATATCCAGCTTCTTTTGAAATGAATGTAGGGGCCTGCAGAGGAAAAACCAGCATGTCAACTCATTTTTCATTACAGTGTCTGTTTGTAGGAATACCTATATATATATACTCACTTATGATTTAAAGACCGTTTGATAAATAGAGTAGCTGATCAGTCTTTATTGTTTTAAAAAGAAGCTTCTTTGAATTAATGGAATTTTGACCCATTACAGAATCAGCTGATTAAACCCAGTGTCCCTAAAATGATTTGCTCTCACTAATGGTTATACACTGAACGTGTATTGCTGTATACCCCTGCCACAGTGTTGATAATGGCAGATGCTCTTTTTTCAAGGATAAAAGGGCACATTAGTGTAGTGTAGCTAAAACTACCCTTCTCACCACTTCAGCCATTTGTCCTTTCATCCTTGTGTCACCACAGACCTTTGCACAGCACTTCGGGGAATCATCTTAATTCTCAGAAATTATTCTTGGGCACTTACTTTCCTGCTTTTTCCTATACGTTTTAAAGTTTCTTTAATGACACCCTATCATTGTCTTACAGCCTCTGCTTATCTGAAAAATCTAAAGAAACTTTGGGGGGTAAATTCTGTTCTTTGTGATGCAACCTGCACATTGGTGCCCTAATTTGAGCTGTTGCTCCCCTTGACTTGCCTAAGAACTAAGCTACTTGAACTCTTGCGCAGGATACTCAGCGGTGATCAAAACCTAAATAGACTGTCAGTTCAAAAGGATCATCATTTCCTTGGAAAGAATTTAAATTAAAAAAAATCAAGACGACTATAATCCAGGTAATGTCAGGATGATAGAAAAGATTTGGAATATTCCACAGGAAAGAAGAAACTCCAAAGCAGAGGATTTATATTGTCTGGCGCAACTGTTTGTATGTGGAATTGTTATAAATGTTTTTCATCAATAGGAAGAGTTGAAAAATGGAATTAACTCTTAATGAATTGGGGAAGGGTATGCACTCCCAACTGGAGAATGTAACCTAAGCTACAGTGGCCCTTTAATCTTCAGGTTCATAAAATAAGTAATGTGTTCCTGACTTCACATACTAGGTCATCTGAAAGGCAAAGATTATTATGTTTTTCATTAGGAAAGACTGAGGGAGATAAAGACTAAGTGAGATAAAGGAGATTCATAGGCCTTCTAGGCTTTAAACAAACACGTAACTGATTTGTTGAGGGAATATCTATTTCTTTCTGGACAAAGCAATAAAACTCCAGTGAGGGGAAGGGAAGCACTGGTCTCAGGAAGCATAAGATGTGTGAAATGGGAAGGTTTCCAGTGTAAGAAGGTGAAAGATAAGGGTGTGCATGGTTGCCAATTATTTTAATGCGCTATTGGATTTCATTATGTGTTACACTATATATAATAGGTACTGATGGGTTATTAAAGTAGCAGGAGGCTTGCTGGCAGATCTCGGCTATATTTATGGTGTGGTTTTCATAGAGAAGGAGCTAGATAAGGTGCAGTAAATAACAGATAAATTAGACTGTAAGAAATAAAGGTCATTTATGTCATTTGTTGCCCGAGGACTTGGTACAAATGGATGGCCAGGGCTGGCATTGCTGAAAAAGCAAAGGGAAGAGCTGGGGAGAAGTTGGAGCGAGACTCCGGGCTGCTGGAGGAGTGTGGGAACCCCAGTGGTCTGGAACAAAGGATCTTACAAGTATCACAGCAGCTGTTGTTGTAGTTTGTGCTCACTGGATTTGCTGAGGATGGTCAGTTCAGGGCTGACACAACTGGTTACAGATTTTATCTTCATCCATACACAAGGTCTGCTGGGCTGAAATCCCAGGCTCTTTGCAAAACCTGGTATTTTTAGCTTGTCCCCATTTCTCAGTCAAGTCTGAGCACACAGGCTGTGCAGAGCTCACAGGGCAATGTGGTCGTACCTCTGTGTCTCCTCCTGGACCGGTGTGAGGTTACCAGGGCTTGTTTTACTGCACGTCTTCCCTCCCTTCTGCTCCATCTGACGTTATGGCTTGGTTCTGAATATGGGAACCACCTGGCAGACAAAGCCTCTGAGACCCACCATTGTCTTCCCAAGGACAATACATCACAAATATGTTGAGTGGGTCGGGGAGGGAGCTTTGCTTCCAGACAAACACAGACACAATTGAAATGTTGAAGACTTGTCAGAAAACCTCTTGGGTCTCTGGTACAGCCTTCCCTTCTCTGCCAGAAGTGATTCTCAATGTCTGTGTCTGACATCCAAGCCATGTTAGAATGGCAGCAGTAAACAGGGACGTAAAATTGGATTTCAAGGAGAGCTCTGTTCTGGGGGGTCTGCTGGAATCCTGCTGAACCCATGCTCAGCACATGCCACAAGCCCTAAGAAAGGGTGATTTCAAATCTGAGAAACTCTAATATGAGGGAGAAAAGAGGTTGAAGGAGCCTGTTTGTCTTCCGTCTTTGAAAATGGAAGGCGCAATTTTTTCATGTCAAATACTGGTTTCCAGCTGTAGTTAAGGAAAAGAAACCGAGGTACAGGGTGAGCTGAGGCCACGGCAGATGCAGGTGTCTGGCATCTCTCAAGCTGAGCATCCAGATTAGAAGTCCATGGTGAAGGCATAGCTTGGATCCTGGAGTTCTCAACAGCATGATTGATTGAGAAAGCCAAGAAATAACTATGGTGGTGGAGAGATTTGACAGAGAAGGGTCAGCGTATGGGTCAAAGAAGAGAGAAACTGTGGGGTGATGTAGCAGTGTCTATTTAAATATTGATAGAAAGGCCACTTCACAGTTTGGTCACGCATGAGTTCAAAGCTGACTGTCAACGCAATGCGAGTATCTGTCGGCAGTGCGGTCCTCTCTGTTCCAGCAGGCTGAGCCACAGGCAGGACAGCTGTAAGCAACCTGTGATGGCTGCGGGAAAGTGTCTGTTCCATGATATCAACCTGTTTCTTTATCATTTACATTTATGGAATTGATTCATGAGAAATATTTATCACAGAAGATTCAGGTTGTCACAGTCTCGTTAAAAAAAAAAAAAAAAAGGCTTGATTGACTTACCACAGTTAGTTTTTACAGAATGCAAGCCTTAAGAAAATCCATGTATTTTCAAAGGTCTCCTTTGTGTGGTTTTGGAGATACACTTTCCCTGTTTACAGAAAACTCAAGTTTTAGAAAGTGATTTCATAATTCCCGAGGAGAACAACAACATCACGCTTCTGTCCAAGGGGAAACGGATCAAAGGGGTTTTGTTTAGAGAGACGTTAAATTTCTTCACATCCTTTCCAGTTGTTGCCGGGCTGTTGTTGCCACATCATCACTCCTAGATGTGCATCAGGCTTGGAATGTCATTAAACTTTGTGTTGTGGCTTGCAAAAATGTATTCTGCTTTCTGCTCTGTGTGCAGGGGAGGGGGAATTTTTCTAAGCCCGTTAAAAGTGTGCTCGAAACGATATGAAGAGGTTTTCGAAATGAAATGTTTATACAGAAGTGAAAAGCATAATCAGAGTGGCTTCTTTCTGTCTGTCTGAGGTGTTAGAAGCTTTACGTTTCCCTGAAATAGGGCAGATCTTACTGCCGTGTGAAATTTATCCTACCCAGCTGATGTACAAAGGCTTTCTTTTCCAGAGGTGTTAGAGAAATCCTGAAGGAAACGGCTCACCGTGCAGCCCTCCCTCTGCCCCAGCTCCAGCCCATTACTCACAGGAGAGGTATGCGGCTTGCACAGGGAGCTGGACTGGCTGGATCTGCGTAACCACAGAGCCTCTGGCCTGCCTGAGGCTTTTCTGTCTCCAGCACATACTGGGAGTGTGTGCCAGCCTGTTCTGGAGCCAGCCTGGAGTCCCAGCTCCGTGATGTGGGGAGTCCTCTTCAATGGGTGTGCAGCGCCGCTGGGCTCCAGGGCTGGGAAGGCTTTGGAGCAGGTTTTGCCCTGAGCAATTTGTTCCGAAGATCAGGTCGGTGGAGTAAAAATGCTGCCAAGGCTGCGGGACTGCCTGATGTGCTTCCTCCGTATGAATTTCACAGCGGCAGCGTTGCTGGCTTTTACTTCTTTCTTCCCCCTCAAAAAAAAGCTTTACAAGGCCATATTGCCAGTTACGGAGGGATTCTGGCTTGTAGGCGAGCTGGAGAGTCTCCTGCTGGAGAGGGGCTAGAGGCTGCCGGTGCTCTGCTGGATGCAGCTGAACAGCCAAAGCAAAAATAATATTTATCCTTTAAAGGCTGTGAGTAGGTTTAATGAAAGTTGCAAGCGGCGTTCAGGTTATGTGAAACAGGATAAAGCCTGAGGTCACGCGTTGTCCTGAGTTTTGCCATGAGTGCAGTAAAAGCACTTTTTTAAAAATGAAGTAGGGATGATTTCTACTTTTATCATCAATGGAAAAATCTTTTAAACCGGACAACAGTATGTTTTGTTTGCTGCTTGTTTCACAAAACCTTAGACTATTTTGGGAGGCCAGTAAAGATTCACTGACGTCAAAATGGAATATTAAAGGCAGATGTTTCTGGTTAGCTTATTTATCCCTAACCACTTTTCCTGATTTTTTTTTTTTTTTTTTTTTGAGATAAGTCTAGACTAGACAGCACATTTCTGAAGTGGGCTTTTTAACTGATTAGTTGTTTATTCAGGAGCTTCCAGAATAAGACTATCAATTTTATTTCCTCTACCTACTATCATTATTAATTAAATTAGTGTGTGGCATTTTGATAAGCCAACAACATTACTGAGCTTGATCCAGAAAAAAAAAGTCTCTTTCATAACAACAATTACCAGTAATATTATTAGATACAGATGCAATGTGCCACCAGTATGAAAAATTAAACATCTGGAGAAGATGGATGTTCAGGTAAGTGATACAAAAGAGCATTAAGATTTAGATAAAGCAACAAGATTAATATATATGAAGAATTTTGTCTCTGTGAACTATTTTTGGTTCATCCCCTGCCCTAACCCCAAATATATTGTACACAGAGTAGTTTCCCAGAGGAGGCAGACTCAGGGTTGGATGTTACAGCAAAGTTGCTTCAGATGAGGGTGAGGAAAGCTGTGTAGCAGCAGGACCCTGCTCTGCCACAGGACCCAGGCTCTGCAGCAGCCAGCGCTGATAGGGGAAGAAATATTGCTCCGTTAGCTCTCACGGTAAATATGCTCTGGATCAGGAAAGCAATAAATATAAATATAGACATTGGTTGCTGGAACCAGTCTGGCCCACTTGCAGAAGTAAAAGCGCTCAAGACTGCTTCCAGTTATGCCACCTTTTTTTAGGCAGCTGGTATGGTCCTGTCTACATTTCTTTTCCACCAGAAAATGGATATTGCCTCCAACAGAGGTTACGAGAGATTAAGGCAGCAGACGGAGGGATGACAGGCTGCATACTTTGCCTTTGCTTGAGGAGATGAGGATCAGCTGTTGCAGACTTAAATCTGTGTCACTGACTCTGCTGTCCTCTACACAGCCCTTCCCTCTGCTGGGAGACTGCAGGGCCCCAGGACGGCTGTGGCTCCTGGGCAGCAGGAAGAGCTGTTCCACATCAGGGGGATGATGAGGAGGGAAGGGCTGGAGGGTGGAAAGAAAGAGCAAAACGGGATAGGCACATCCTCCCCCTGCTCACGCTTCCTGAAATGCCTGACTCTTCATGGTCTTCTTCCCACCCTTTAGCACCCATCCGCTCCTCCTCAGTGCCTTTCTCTATCTACATCCCCATCCGTCTACTTCAAATCCCACTGGCCTCTCCCAGTCTTTCTTGCCCCTTTCACCTTCTCCAGGAAAACCCCGCTGTGAGCCAGATTTTGTGATCCCTTCCCTCAAGCTCTCTATACCCACCTCCCACCCCAGAATTTGGTCTGAATTTGCCTGTGTTGCTGAGCAGCCTCAGCACTGCTTCTCTCCTCAAAGCCTGTCCTTATCCACAACCTCCTGGCTCTTCCCACCTCTCAGCTGCTCCTGCCCATCTTCACCTCCTTCCATTCCTGCTGGCTCTTTGCTGTCTCTTCTTCTTGCTCCCACTGTCCCCAGACCTGATCTGTGACCAGCACAAAATTAAACTTAGCCAATATTTCTGGGAAGCCTTTAATTAGCTTTGGGAATAGAAACAAGAGTGTCAACCTCGGACTAGCCAAGGATCCTTCCGCAGTTGGCTCTAGCGCTGCTCGTCTTGCCAGCGTGCAACAACAGCACCCTGGATTTGGCTATGGATCCAGCTTGGTCATGAGGTTTTTGACCTTTTTTCCTGTCTAACTTAATGCTATTTTTAAAACTCAGCCAGGATTTTTTTTTTCCCTTGACAGCTGGATTTGGCTTAGTATTTCCGTATGATTCCATAACATCTTTTTACAGTATTATCGTATTACTTATTTTCATTTTTAGCCCAGGGCTTCATTTGAGGGCGCTGAAGGAGTTATTGTAATAACTAACGTTCCACCAGATGTGTAGCACAATAGCCAATAGCTTCAGACAAATCTTTTTATGGTTTTTCTATAATAATAAAACAATAAACTTTCAGTTTATGTGAAGACACATTAATGTAACTTTCCACATGTAATTCAGCTTACAGGAATCTTAAACCTTCCAGAAAATAATGCTTAAGTGGATTACCGTGAGCCTTGCTGGACATTTAAGGGAATATATTTATTAAAATATACTTTGGTCATGAGAATATGCTTGACTTTAAACAAGTAATTGAAACCATATCAGACCGGACCCTGCCAGCCTTGGGCTGTTGGACTGAGCCTTATTGTGACTGAAATCAAGAGGTGACTTCTGGAGTCGGTGATTATTTTATCTGAATTTGGGTGCCAGACCTGGGCCCGATATTTAGACAACTGCTTATTAAGAATCATTTGATTATGTGGAATGTCAGCAGTTGTGTCTAGACGTGGCCTGCATAATTCAGGTGATGTTATGTTCTCATAGGACTTACTCATTACTTTGCTACGAGCTCATTGTATGGGGTCTCTGCTACCCCGTGAGCAAACTGGGAATCAGGCTGTGGCTCTAAGTCACAATTTTCCCTAGTTCAGGGGTGCATCTGCTATTTTAGGAGTGTTTAGCCCCTCAAAACCTGCTTTACAGCCCTGGACGTTCTCTGCTCCTTAGTTCTGACTCACTCCATGCTGTGTTCAGGTCGGGCAGTGCCCGTTTGTCAATCCCTTTGTGCTGCTGTTGCTGCAATCTTCCCTTTTTGATCTGAATGCATTGGGTATGAGGGGGCAGAAATACGAGGGCCTCGGAGAGGCTACTCTGTAGTATAGGGCGGTAAGAAAGCACTGTGTCGCTGCTGCCTGGTCCCGCATCACTTGAGCGAAAACAATGAGGATTTTTGATGGCTAGAACTGAGAGTTGTTGAAAAAGGTGGCGTTATATTAGGACTCATAGAAACCCGATGGGAATGTCTTCACAGGTAGACTTGACTTAAAGATCAACTGGAATGCTAATATTAAATAGTAAATATCTTTTTTCTAGGCTGCCTGAGTGCTCACTGTCATTAATCCTATCCAAACAGCCCCACTAAGAGTGTATTCCAACTTCACAACTAAATGCTTAAAAATCTAGAAAGAAAGAGCGAGCCGTGTTAAAGTTTTCCATGGGATGAGTGCTTCTGGGGTGTGTGTGGGGGTGTGTGTGTATAGAGTTTAGGTTTGTGCTAAAAAATGGCCGGTGGAGTTAGCACTACAGTTCCTGCTAAAATATTCTGCAAATACTAAGGCAGGAGCTGAAGGAAGAAATCCTATTTATCACCCTCAATATCTTGGTAGGCTAAATCTTCCTGAATTGAAGAGTTCTTCCAAACCCACTAGAATACTGCACAGCTCATCTTCTTTTATTCATTATGCTGGTAGCTAACCGTTGAGGTTTTTAGCTTAATGACGTAGCGAACACAGACAGTGCATACTGGGTCATACTAATTTGAGATTTATCTTTAACCAGTGTATTATCTGTAGATGAGAAAACATTGTTGAAGTTATGCTTTATATAAATGCTGTGATACTTTCTTGGAGCCTTTAATTTAAGCTTTTCCTTTTTTCAGAACAAAGGGACTAATTTTAATTATACAGGAGGCAGGATTGTGGTTCTGTGTGTAGACATTCCCCGAGTAACTGAAAAGGCCGTGCAGGCTCTCCCATGTTTCCACGAAGAAACCGTTTGTATTTAGCAGTGATCCCAAAGCCCTTTGTGAAATAAGGAAATTAACGGGCTGCTTTTGGTGCCTGGCCTGCAGCTCTTGTCTGCTGGAAGATTTCTTAGCTCCACGTGAAGGCAAATCAGTGTGAGACACTGAGAGATCCTCACCTTCCCACCCTCTGCAGTCTGAGCAAAATGCTGCGTTTCTGTGTCCGCCTTTCCCCACCTGCCCTTCTGCTTATTTCCCCATTTTAATGGGTGTGTGACCAAATGGGAAGTGTTTTTTGTGATTTTTTTTTTCTTTTTAAATATTTGATGCTGCTTTTTAGCTCTTTGAGATTTTATTATAATCTAGGGTGTCAGCTCATACACGTCTGCATCAGCAGAGTGAGCTGATGGCGATTCCTTTCTGTTGGGATCTTTTTGAGCAAACTGGATATTGCAGTATGGAAGGTGTCCACCTGAGTTGTTGTAGGGCTGTAAATATTCCACTCTTGCACGTCCATCACTTTTCTTTCTCTTGGGCCTTCATCCAAGAGACTGCCTCTGCTCAAGCAGGACCTTCCTTTCCAGTATTACTTCAATTTTGTAGCTCTTCGTCTTCGTGTTAGAAATGCCAGAATCTGGAAACAGTCTGCTGTTAACTGGAGCAACAAAGAAGCTTTGATTGCAGGAAAGCCTGGGCAAAATATATTGCATGAAATGATGGGATGATCCAAATAAGTGGGAATTTTGCCACTGGCTCCAACAGAGCAAAGATTTCACGCTTGCTTGAGTTTGAAATCTGAAAAGCTGAAGCAAGTGAAAATGCCATGAAAGCTACTGGGAGAAAAAAAAAGCCAACACACTTAAAAGGGCTAATTTTCTTTGAAGCTCATTTCTTGATAGCTAAAGACGGGCTTGGATGAACATCAGGATCTCCATATAAGTAGAAGTTGGGCTTGATGGGGGAAGTTTCTTCCAACAAACATAAAAGAGCTTGGATAGCACAATGTGGACCTTTTCCCGTTTCCACTCTTTCGTTTGTTGATCATTTAAGATTTCAGTTGATTCCTCCACCCTATTTTCTTACCTTGAGCTCTTCTAAAAGGACCAAATGTCAAAGTTCGGTGCTTGTGAAAAAATAATGTAAATGCACAGTTACTTCATTGAAATCCAATATGATTTCCTTGAGAGCAGAATTTGGTTTTACTTTCTAATCCGTCATGTCAAATTCTCTGGCACTCGCACATAAATAATCACTCCCAGGCAGTTGTTAAAAGTGGGCACTGCACGAAATATTTGCTTATCCAATGCTTCCACAGAGCCTTCTATTCAGCTGTAAATTATTAGGGAAGAAGAACGGATGTGATTAGCTATGATACCCGTTTCAGCTCAGTTGCTGTTGTTATTTCATATAGTCTTGCTCGCCCTCCAAATCTAAAGGCCCTTCAGCTTCTTGCCTGCTTTGTACAGCTTGCCCTTGTGATTTTTCATGCTGGATCCATCTCTTTTACTACTTGTAGTTCAGATTAGGAAATCATATGTTATTTTCCTGTTATCTGTAGAATGCTTCATCAGCCCTGAAACACCTTGGAAAAGCTCTTCCAGTTTGTATTCACCCATCTAACCCGTAGCCTCCCAGGTTCTTGTTTAGTGGGGAAGCCAAGGCTGGACCCAGGAAAGTCTTGCTATTAGGAACTGGTTCGTTAAAGCAATTCTGTTTGGATCATGTTCCCAGCCTGGGGTTTTGCTCAGGCTCAGCTTTTCAGGTAGAGCTGCTCAACAGGAGTTGCAGGCTGGGTGGTGTTTCTGCATGAGGAGGCGTCTCTTGTCTGACCATCTCATTTCAGGAAGGGGCTGTGTGTGGAGAACCCAGCTTACACCCAGCAGCTTCTCTGGTATCTCTGATTCCTCCTGTACAAACTGATTTTGATGTGGGCTGTTTGGTAAACCTGTGTCAGAATGCAGTAGTTTTAACCCAACTAGACTGAAAACGGGAGAGACTTTACGCTTCCCTCTTCCACTCTCAATTATGCAAATTTAAAGTTTTGGGATCTGTTTTCTGGATAATCTTCTTTTCCATATTTCTTCCCTTTTCAGTGTGAATATGAGGCAGTGCTGTCTATTCTTTCGTATTTATAAAGAAAAATTACTCGGTCTGTTTAGGTGGGTACTTTTTATCCCCAAATTGGCCTGTTTGATGACTCCTCCTTCAAATCAGTTGTGTTCTCTCTGCTTTCTCCATTCCCATCAGTTCTGCGTATTCCTATTTCCGCTATAGACTTCATTTCCATCCACCCTGTCCCTCTAGCATCAGCTCTGCTCATTCTGGGATGGTCTTGGGCTACAGGAGCGGGAAGAACTCTTTCTCTCTCCCCAGGTCAGCAGAGGGATATACAGCGGCAGCCCAATTCCCTTCTTATTCTTTCCAACCATCCAGGATGGAGAGAAGAAGGAGGGGGTGGAGAGGGAGCCCAGAGGAGCTACTCTCTGTGCTTGAAACCTGAGCCTATTTATCTGCTGATCTTTCTCCATCTCCATTCCCCCTCCTGCCTTGTCAGACTGGTATTGGGTTACTGGTGGGAGCAGAGAGCATTGCCTGCTTTTGGGAACTTGCAATTGCTTCCATCCTGGGGAGCAGGCGCTAGGATAAACAGCTTGTCAGAGAGGTTGGCTGAAGTTTCCCTTAGCTTGGCTAAAATTTCTGAGAAAGTTGGAGGTTCTTATGTGATGGGGGAGAGCAGCTCTCGCCCCGGCCAAAATGTATCGCTTGCCAAAAATTCACGAGACTTGGCAACCTGGGGAATGGGACACAAGCGTTAAAAGGATGAAGGCTGGTACCGTGTTACACACGCGTTGAGTCTATGTGATCCCTTCAGGCTTTGAAATCTGGCTAATTGCAAGGAGGCAGCCATTTGTCTGCAGCCACGACTGGTGCTCACCAGCTCTCTGGGGTCAGAGTCAACAGAGCATGAGGAGCAGAACTGGGGCAGAAACGTCTCAAGATCCTTTCTAGGGCCTTAACACTGCTGTTAGCCGTAGTTTTAAAATATCTTTTATAATTAACCCTCTAGCATTCTCATATATATATCATATCCATAAATCTACAGTTTTATAAGTGTTTCAGACCAGCTGGCCTGTTCCCCACTGTACATTTTGATCCAGTTGTGAATTTAACTGGAAGCCATGAAGCCGTGCTGGAACAGAGGGTTCCATTTCACAGGAGTTTACTGTGATTTCAAATCGCTTTCTATTCCAAAAAGAGGATGTAACACAGTTTTGGATTCTTGTGGCGTGAGCTTTTGAGGGGAAGAATTATTTTAAGACAACAGAAACTTTTTGGTTTAATATAATCTTGGTCTGAAATTGATTTTTCTGTTTTATATTGTGTAACATAAGATTAAAAGGATTGAAAAAACGCATTTGAAAACAGAAAAGTTTCACTCAAAGGAAGCCTTGAATGTTCAGTCTCAACCTAAGCCCTGTTCCAGCTTTTTTCAAAACAGTGTCACTGAATCTGACACATTTCTGCAAACATTTTGGATTCAAGGAAACCAAATTTCCTCCTGGAAGAATGTCCTGCTGGAAAACTTCTCACTGTCTCCATCTCGCGTTACTTGGCAGATTTCATATTAGAAGCTGCTTGTTTCCCCTAGCCTTATTTAATAGATTTCTTGGCAGTATTGCCAATTTTTCAACCCAAATGTGGAGAACTGTAACATGTGATGAAATTCACATCAATACTGCTCCATAAAAACCTCCTGAACGCAGTCGGTTTGTCTGTGGCCAGTCACAGCTGAAGGATCGGAGCCCTATATGCAGGTAGTTGAAGGCAGAAGGCTCTTTGCATCGTGCCCCACAACACACTCAAGGCATGAGTTTTACGGCACAACAGTATGCGCCCCACTGTATTTCGCGTACTGCTCATTGTGCAAGTATTTCTTTCAAACCTATCTATGCAAGGAGCTTCTATAGAATAATGTTAAACTCTGGAAAGCACTTAGAAAATGCGTCAGTAATATGGGTACTTCAAATCAGGGAGGTGGTAAAACAGTGACTAAAATCTAGATCTAGTCACCCTGTAATAGCAGCAGCCCTAGTGCTCTCGGGACATAATCTGTTGGTTGTTCTCTTCACCTGTGGCTTTTTCCCCATCATTAATCTGTCTTCTGTTTTACATAGTTAATTCATCTTTTGCCTTCTAAACTAAAGTTGATCCCCATCATTGCAGTGAAGACTACACTCTCTGCAAAGATGCCTATGCTTTAGCAAGAAAGCCTTTTTCATCCTTCCTGGCAAGTTGGAGATGTGGACTAAGAAGAGGTGAACAGGGAAATCTGCCTTTCCCTGGTCTAGGGTAGACCCGATTTGTGCGTGTGGACTTCAGTCTGTGGAAGAGATTGTCCTGCTCGGGTGATGATCTCAGCACAACGTCTCTTTCTAGATCTACATTCCCCGCAGCCACCTCTGCCCCGGCTCCTGCAGCCGCTCTCTCATCGCAAGGACAGACCCCCTTTGACTTTGGTGGTCCCTGCGTATCCCTTGCAAAATTCAAATCAGCTGGCACTCTTTAAGCATGCCGTTAACACACACAAGCTATGAAAGATTAAAGGGAACTCACGTTCCTCCTCACCACATGAAAAGGGTTTGTAAACTCTTTCAGTGCCTATTTTTTTTAATAC
Source organism: Numenius arquata (assembly GCF_964106895.1). Lineage (NCBI taxonomy): Eukaryota > Metazoa > Chordata > Aves > Charadriiformes > Scolopacidae > Numenius > Numenius arquata. The sequence goes on along the minus strand of NC_133583.1, from coordinate 4,181,381 downwards.
TCGTGGTAAGGAAATAAAGCTGAGTCAAATAGTTTTCCAAGATCTGAGAAAGAGGGCTCGGGGTTATTTTGCACCCTGCCTTGGCTAACATAGCTAATAACTCTGATTGCACAATATGCAGTGTTATGAGAGAGCCACGGAGAGCTGTTGTCGGGGAAGTGCAAAGAAATACAGGAGACTTCAAGAGACACCTTGGAGCAGAGCTGTGAGCTTCTCAGCTGCTTCTTAGCAGCACTGGGAGTGAAATTCTGCTGTGAGTGTTAATGTCATCACCTCCACAGACTTCGCGTATTGTAAAGTGACACTTCCTGGAGCACTGGGTGTAGTTGTCTGCCTCCATTTGGGCTTTTAGATGTTTGCTTTCTGTTTTTTCCTTCAGCTTTGATGTCATGTTTTTGATAGCTGGAGGCCTTTGGGTGAGCAGGACCAAGCAAGAAGAGGAAGGGACCTTGCAAAGCCTCTCTAAACTGCTAGATATAAAATATAATTGTTGATGTGAGCACAGGCTGCCCAAGCCCTGATACGTTTCGGATGAGCACATCTCTGGGGCGGACACACAGCAGCATCTTCTGTGCTGGTTGTTGAACGCCCTTTGGCTCTGTAGCCCGGTCCATGCTGCAAATTAACGCGCTGTCGTGTGCCGAGCCATTACCCTGCGAACGCAGCATCGGGAGTCACAGAAACATCACCAGCAGCTTTGGTGCATGTCGGTGGCTTGCGAACACGCGTTGTGATTTTGCTTACGGGGTACACACAGGGATTCGTGGCTAAAGGGCCACTGCTGTAAATCCTCTCCTGCAGGCAAAGCCTAGGTGCGAACGTGCCCCTCAAAACTCTCTTTAGATTCGAACTGGAGCTCACATCTGAACTTCAAAGCTAAACGCAGCGTGTCTTGTTTAAAGGGAACTTTTCAAGTTGATTGTTAAGCAAAATTAATCCTCCCACTGTGTCTTTCTGCGGGTTGAAACCAAAGGCTCTTGCAGCAAAATGGCTGAAGTTTTTATCCCTTTTTAGAAAAGTAACTTTTTTAGACCAAACAGGAAAAAAAAAAAAAAGAAAAAGGAAATGTAAGATGATTAAACAGGATTCTGCTATTTTCCCCTAGAGTTCAACATTTGCTGTTTCTGTTAGGTCATCAGCCACCATGAAACCAACATTTAACTTACAGACTGATTGCAGCAGCTGCCTGAAGCCCTGCTCATAACCTCAAAAACCAAACTAGAAAAAAATACCATTCCAGATGAACTTAGTTTAATTTGCTCAATGTATTTGTAACGGAACACAATATTGCAGATGGGCATTGAAGTTCAAGATTTCATCTGCATTAGATAAGGGAAGAAAGTGCTACTTTATACAACAGAAACTATTCTGGGTTTAATTCAATAAATTGTAATCATGTGTAGTATATTTGTGTTCACAACAAATGTCCCAGATATCCTGGAGAGAAAAACATAAAAGGCTCCATGTCTTTTAGCTTTAGAGTTGTTAATCTTTTTGAATTCATTTGTTTGGTTTCACTTAGTGTACCACTTAGTGTATTTGGAGCATGACAGTTGGTTCACTGAGCGTGACTCGGTTGGGTCACAGCAAACAGTGTTTTTCTAGTTTTCAGAAAAATCCCATCTGTCCCTGGAAGACAGGTTCTGCCCGGTGTAGTAGGAAAAAAATCCCTCTTTTTCTGGCCGAGGTTGTTACAAGTCTCCCAGACATCAGTAGGTCTGTCTGCAGTTGGGTCATTTTGTTATTGCAGCTTCTGAGCACCTCTGTGTTTATTTTAATAAAAACAAATCGAAGCACAACTGAAACACTGATTGAAGCAGGTAGTGATGAGGGGACTGAGGTGGAGAGGGGTGTTGCAGGAGGTGTGTGACCCACTGGGGATTTAAATCCTGGGCTCAACTGCTGCTGATAGGACTGCTGGACCGCTCTGTCTCTTCTTGTGGCTGGGCAAAAGCGGGTGGTGATGTCTTGTTATTCATCTTGGAGGGGGAATGGAGCTAGAGGACACAGATGGGAACTTTTCTCTCAATTATTCCAGGAGAGTAAAAATATACAGGCTCTTTTCCTGTGTGCTGGCTGTTGGACAGGAGCAACCAAAAAGTCTTAGCAGGTCCCTAAAATGTGTCCCCTGTCTTACTGATACTTTGCAGGAGACCTGTCTAGTGAAATTATCCTTTGCCACTGAAAGCCTGGCTGCGTACTCAATACCCTTGAATATCTGACAAAGAGGTGTAAGAGCTAAGCTGTCTTGGGAATCTCCTCCCAAGATTCTTCCTGCCCTGGCTCTGTTAGAGGCTGAGGTCAGTGTTGGGCTGGCAGACTATCTGGCTCTTTCCTTAAAGTGAAGATTTCTGTAATTAGGATGATTCCAAATATTTCTATTTGCCTCATGTGCTTTTCATTATTTGTTGTTTATTTTCCTGCGTGAAACACATTGATATTGTTAAGCTGCTCATGGCAGGAAACATTTGCATGAACAAATATTTTGCTAGTTGTGCTCTGATCAGGAAATCACCCAGCAGGGATATTGTTTTTAGTTGCTCTCACTCTCTCTTTTTAAGAACTAATTCGGAGCTCCATTACCCAGCATGGGGCACCAGTCATTGGCATTTCAGTGAGAAATTTCTAATGATAACTGAGTAGCAGTTGGCTTTCTGCTGAAAGTCATTGAAACGTCCCACCTGTCACAGCAAATTTACACATTCATATGCTAAAAAGCTCTGAATCAGCTGGTGTTATGTTTCCTTTCTGAGCCAGATTGTTTGCCTCTCGCTGGCACTGAGCAGCGGATACTTCCTCCAGTGTTTCCACTGGGGTAAATATGACTGGGTGAGCGAGCGCTTACAAGCTGGTCCTCAGCGATTTGCTCTTTCAGATGTGACATGAGGCAGAAGTTCACCACCTGGACGTGGTGTCCTAGGGTAGAAGGGAAAAATGCTAGTGTTGCTGTGCAAACCCTGAATCCAGGGTTGATTTGGGGACTGATTGTGCCAGATGGTGAGGTCTCTGGGCTCATACTTTTCTCAGGTTTTCAAGAGTACCTAGACACGGCTCCGTTGGCAGTTAGAAGGCTTAATTGACTTAGAACATGCATGTAATTTTCAAAACACATTCCTGAGTCCGGTGGCCTCAGACATTGCACCCTTCACCCCGTGCAAAGGCATCTGGCCACCCAGGCACCTACATCGGCTCCTGCACATCCCAAAGTGGTTGCGGTAGCTGGATGGTTGTGGCCCAATTAATGCATCTTGCCCCTGCGCAGGGCTAATTCTCTGTGGTGAGGCTCCTTTCAGCGCTGTCACAGGCTCCCCAGGCTAGAGCTGGCCTGTGTGTGGCTACTACGGGCAGGGGACATACGCGTCTGTCTGCACCCCGCAGTGTAACCAAAACTTGTTTGAGCAGGGTCTGAGCCTCTAGACCTTTGAGAGGCTGCAGTGCTTTTGCTGCAACTAAACTTCTTCATAACTTTGAGCCCACCAGCCTTTTGCTTGGTGCTCAGCATCTGCAGGATCAGTTGCCGTCTCACACTGCAGACAGCTGGGGTTCCTGCCTCTCCTGTTTGCTGTGAGGTGACCGAAGGCTGACGTGGTCCTGTTGGGCACCATCTGGGGATGCTGTCCTGTAGTTCATCTGCTTTATTCTGAAAAGCTTCAGCCCGGGGAAGCAGAGAGCCCCGTGTCAGTGACTCTGCTCAGGGCACCAGCCTGTGGGGCCCCATCTCCCTGGTACTGTGTTAGTGATTATTAAACAAACCGGCTAATTCAGTATTAAGGATTTTGTCTTACCACCTGACGGAGGACGGGCTCACAACATGAATGATGACTAATTGAGCAGCGGATGTGTAATTTGTCATTATTAAGGCCACATTTGTGCTGGCAGCTGCTGTTTGAGGAGGCTGGGCTGAGGCTGGAGACTATGGTGGATCCAACACTGCCACCTTCCGATCACCCAGCGGAATGGGACGGCCAGGTCCGGGTCCCCTTGGGATGCCAGACCCCGCAGATCGCATCCTGACACACACAAGGGGAAATGCTTTGGGGAGCTGCTCTGCCTGGTCTCACGGGACTTTTGTGTTCCTGCATGTCCCCAGATCAGACATTACCTTTCTTAAGTCTGTTGTCTTGCAGCGTGTCAGGATGCACAGGAATTTGGTGTTAACTCATGAGGAAAAATATTGGTTTTAAGCCTTTATGGGGTAGGAATAGACATACCTTTCAAATGTTTCTGAAGAACTGTATAAGGGGGTATTGTTGATACACAAAATGCAGTTGCACATTGTCGTGGTTTAACCCCAGCCAACAGCTGGGATCACACAGCCGCTCACTTACTCCCCCCAGCTGGGATGGGGGAGAGAATCAGAAGAGTAAAAGTGAGAAAACTCATAAGTTGAGATAAAAACAGTTCAATAAGTAAAGCAAAAGCTGCACATGCAAGCGAAACAAAACAAGGAATTAATTCACTGCTTCCCACGGGCAGGTGGGTGTTCGGTCATCTCCAGGAACACAGGGGTCCATCATGTGTAACGGTCACTTAGGAAGACAAATGCCATCACTCTGAATGTCCTCCCCTTTCCTTCTTCTTCCCCCAGCTTTATATGCTGAACGTGATGTCATATAGCATCGAATATTCCTATGGTCAGTTGGGGTCAGCTGTCCCGGCTGTGTCCCCTCCCAGCTTCGTGTGCCCCCCCCAGCCTACTCACTGTTGGGGCGGTGTGAGGGGCAGACAAGGCCTTGGCTGCTTGGTACCAACCGAGAACACCAGTGTGCTACCAACACCATTCTCAGCCCAAATCCAAAACCTAGCACTACACCAGCTGCTAGTAAGAAAGTCAGCTCTATCCCACCTGAAACCATAACACATGTAAATCAGTTTGGATGTATCAAGAAGTCATTGACTAAAGCAAAACAGTTACAGTGAAAAGGTAAAATAGTTTGAAGTGGGAGATTTTCCTCAATTCGCATGCACCGTTGAGATAAACTGCTCTGTTGTACTAGGACAGATTGGGCAGTGGCTGATATTTCTTAGGGCTATATTTTAGCATCAGATAAAAAGACCAGCTGAGAAATGTTTGAGCCTTAATAGATAATAGAGCCTGGAAAGCATTCGTGTTGCATCCTAGGTGATGTATGTTGGTAAACTGACGAGCTTTGTACTGTTAGGGCTGGTAGATCCTCGAAGGAGATGTCCACTGAGGAACCGTGATGGTGTGGAGTAAGGAGCTTCTGATGTGATGCTGGCCTGAGTGATGCGGACATTAGAAGCGTTAACTTGCATTGGCTTCCATATGTGCGAGGCCTCTAAAGAGGTGGTTGTACATATGTGCTTTTGCACATGGATCCGCTAATCTACAGATCCCTCTGCAAGCATTAGCACTTGAGAGTATATGTAAATTTATGACATTCCCCAAAGGATTTGGGTTCTATAAATTTAAAATACTGGCAGGCTGGGACAAATATAATCCAACTTCCATATGTTTCCTGGTATATAAAAAAGAAAATAAGCATATTTTCTTTACACCCACACAGTGAAAATTCAAGCCACTAAACCATCTCTTTCCCATTTGAGGAACAGCAATTCATTTGATATCTTCTGTTAACATTAGGCTTCTGGGATGAGCAGAGCTGGTGCAGCCTTGATTTGTCCTTAAGACTACAAGCAAGATGAGAACAGTGTGTGAAACAGGGAAGAGGGTGGAGTGGTTATCTCCCTGTTGCACTGCTGTCTTCCCAGCCTTCTCCTTGCTATCACTCAAAGGATGACGATCCCTTTCTTCCTGAGAAGAGTCCTTTTCCATTCAGACCTCTCTTCCGTTCCTCCCCAACCTTCCTGCTCCGTGTTAGCTTCAGATCTGGTCTGGTTGCACCATGAATTGGTTCAGCCTTTTCCACTCTTTTAGATGAGTAGCAATGGTCCGTCCATGCTGGCTGCATGTGGGGAGGAAGGAAAAAATAGGGGTGACAGCAGGACACTAAATTTTCAGACAAAATAAGCTGAAACTCTGAAATGAAACAGCACCCTCAGCAGGTTTTTTCACAATCTCGCATTTTGTTTACACTTTCCTGACCCTCCAGTACCTGCACCATTCTCTGACTTGTCCTAACTATTGACGTCCATTGACTGACGTCCCTTTCTCTGTCCCATCCCCTATAAACATCTTGGGTTGCTTACAAGGTGCTGCTGAGGCCCACTGTAGCTTTTCCAGTTGGCCATTTCACCAGAAGGCTGACTCCCAAATGGGGACGGCCCATGATGCCCATCTCTGTCCCACGCTGATTAGATTTACATTTGCATTTTTCTTCGTGCTTATGGGAGGAACTTCTCTTGCACGTTCATGAAGTGCATATGTTCCTTCAAAACTTCCACAGAACTCCCCGTGGTTGGTTGACACGCATCAAAAATCTGAAGATTACACTGAGGCACAGCTTGGCTGATGATCACGGTTACCTCGAACGCCCTGCTGGCTTGCCTCTATACCTAATTTCTCTCTCGTCTTGTTTTAATTGCAAACTGCCTCAGGGTGGGTTGTGTCTTCATGTCTTAGTACAGTAGGTCAAAGCACTTGACCGGAGCTCACAGGTCCTGCGGTAGTAGGAATAATAAGAACATTCTGGAGGTCTGACAATATTTAAAAGGGTCTCTTCGGACACAAAACAACTCTAAAATTGTTTTCAGAACAGCAGGATTTTGCCTCTCATGTTTGCTTTTAGATCATTAAGTTCTTTTGAAATATCTACTGTGTTTTGGAGTGATTAAACGAAAGGATTTTGTTTGAGTCTGGTATTCCCTCCAGAGCATGGTGTTATTAAAGCTGGTTGTGTAAGGCCAGCCGTTGCCATTGAGGAAGGCAGAGCAGAGCTCAATTAGCCAAGCAGAGCCGTTACGTATTGCACCTCCTCCCCGAAGTGCTCTATAGGTGAGCATGAAGCCGAAGAGCTGGCTCTTGGGTGTGGGTTTTAAAAGACACCAGACGGTTCATCCCTGTAGTTTAAAAAGGGCTCAGCCTCATTTTTCACCACCCTGGAAAGGAAGGCTTTCCTTTTCCCATAACTATAGCCTGCAAAGTTTACATAATATGAAGCAATATTAGCAAAGCCAACGTGATGGCAACACTATAATCTTGTTGGGGTTTAAATTTTCATATTTTCTGGTATTCTGATGCTTGAAAATAGGCACTTAATGACTTTGTGGGAGTGTTGGGAGGACTGTGGGACTGAGAGCATTAAATGTTTATCGTAAGCTGACTATTTGATGGTATCTCTGACATGAACTGCCCAAGCACAAGGGAGTGCTCTGATTTCTACCCACCAGGCAATGAGCTGAGAACGACTGTCTGCCCACAACTGGAGAGGTCTATTGCTTTTGGCTGCTGAGATTCGGTCACATCACAAGGGAACTGGTTAGAGAGAGAGCATCACTGGGGTAGTGTGTGTGCCTTTCTCATGGCATCAGAGCTGGGAAAAGCTCCTAGGAAGTTATACGTCTCTGAGCATCTTTATGTGACTCAGATGCACACAATCATTATAAGTACTTAATTCCGTATTTACACAATATTTACACACATTTTTTTTTTCCTAAGCAAAACATTTGTTCTTTTCACGCAAATTTTCAAGGACTGCAGTGAAAGTGCACATTGCTGTGATCTGTTTTGCTAAATAAGACTTGTCTGCTACTGAGTAAGATGCAGTTAGGAAGCGAATACACCATAATAGCTGCTGCACAGGCAGTTACGGCCAACCATCTGCCAGGGGCTGCCCTCCAGCTCCTCCATGGATTTGAAATTCAAATCACTTGGATGGCCCTTACTGCTGTGATTCATCCAAAAACCTCAAAACCCCCAATCCGCATCTATCCATCCTTGAAATTATGAAGGGTGTATTGGTCTGGGAAGGGGAAAGAAATACCCTGAAATAGCACCGAAGGGAGTTGTTACGTGCAGCGGGTAGAGCCAGGATATTTGCTGCTCGCTCTCTGTCCTCAACTCACCTCCTGTGGAGGGCTCGGGAGCATCAGCAACAAGCAGTGGCAGCATATTTTTGAAATTATTGGTTTTTACTGCGTTGCTGTTCCTAGGCCTAGTTGCTGTTGCTCATCAGATGATCTGCTATGGAGAGGTTTGGTTCTCCTATAAAAAATGAAGACATTTGTGTAACTACAGCTGACTGCGCTTGCTGGCCTAAGCCAGCTGCAAAAGGATATTTAAAGGCATGAGACTTAAGCACTGAAATTGGGCCTAAATGTTGCTTTGGGACTTTGAAAATTTGACTTAAATTTCTAAGGCACTTGGGCATTATTGAACGCATTCCCTTGGAGCTGTGTGAATTCTGTTTCTGGCCAGCTTTGTATTTAATTTTCAGATGGTGGTTGGAGCATGTATTACCGTGACCTGGAAAAAAAGAATTGCATTAAGTAATGATGGGGACACAGGGGCTATTTTTCTTGGTGTACGCCAGAAGGTGTTGGAATAAATTGACAGCATATTTTCTTATTGTTCTTCATCTTGATTTATTTCTATTCTTGAACTTTCCCCCTTTGGAGAATCCAGTTATACTTTTCCCTCCTGAGCTGTATCCAGAGACCCAGCCTTCTATGAATGGTCTCTAAACATATGTCAGCAGATTGAATCACTGGGTTTTCCCATTTGTGTGGAACAGATAAGATAAATAGAGGTTACTCCGAAGTACTTGATTTTGGAAAGAGGAGGGAACAAATTTAGAACAAAGACCACCCGAAATATTTTCAAGTTCAAGATTCCAGAGAAAACAAACACAACAAAAATGATGTGCTTCTGATTAGTTACACAAATTAGCCTGAATTGTTCCTCTTCCCAGGCCAAATGATTTATTGGTTTGTCCCACACAATGTTAAATGTAAATTGGAAATGTGTAAAATTACACTTGACTGCGGAGCACACAATATGTACTCAGTTGGTAAGCAAAGTTGGCCCCATATGTTCTATACATTACGGGTACATAGTTACAGTGTTATGGCACGAAATACCAGCTGTTAGGCCATGATATGAACGATCTGCAGATTGAGAGCTATCAAATGTATGAATCTGTGACAACTGAATAATGAACATATTGAAAAGATTGTGACATTACTAGACCAGCTGTGGGGTGCCCGAGTGCTCAGTTTCCCTGTTTGCCGCATCATAAAAGCAAGTTATAGTCCTGACTTCAGAAAGAATAAGGCCAGATCTGCAACGGAAAGGAAAATTCTGGGGGATTAGGTACCAAAACCCAGAGTGGGACCCTCAAGTCTCCACCTGCACGTCCTGCCACCGGCTTCAGCCATCCAAAGCCTTTGTTGCCCTGGGCTCGTGGCCGAAAGGGCAACGCCAGTTCCCTTCCCATGCTGCACGTGCAGGGAGGAGGAGAGAGGGCAGCTCCAAGAACACCTTGGCCAAGATAAGTGTTTTGCTGCTTGGTTTGTGAATCCAGACTGGTTTTAGGATTTAGGGAATTTTGCCTCTAGGATGTAGGATGTAGCCTAGTTCATGAGAGGCTTCAGCCAGTTCCCACTGGAGGGAAACTGGGGCTCTGGTGTGTGAAAGAGACCATCACAAGCTACTTGAAGCCACTCAGAAAAGCAGAGGGCATGGAGAAAAGTGAAAATCATTATTCAGTGTGCAGCTGTCATGTCATATGCTTTTAGTTTAACTTCATATTTCTTTCATATTTTAACACAACACACTGTCAATTCTGATGGAGGGGGTCTTGTTGTACCACCTGCTATTCTCTTTGTTTAACGTTGAACATCAGGAGTCGGTGATGTAGTGTTTTGGGTGGGTGTGTGCATGCGTACATATATATACACGTGTGCGTGTGTGTGCATATTGGTTAGTGGTAGCTGAACACGTCCCGCTATTACACCGCCACTGCACAGCACCTGCATTTGTGCAGAACGTTTACTGATTGATGACAGTTTTCAAAACATTTCTCTTTCCCACGTATTGAATTTGTGCTGTATTTATTTATTTACTATATAATTTGTGCCTCTTCCAATTCATTCGGTCTCACATTTTCCTTATCGGTGTCAGTTGTAGTCAATTACTTGCGTAAAAAGATTGAGGACCTAATTTATGGCATGATGACATACAGTAGATACACTGCTCCCATTAGAACCTGATGAAACCTCTCTATTAATTTTCTCAGTGTGCCAAGTCAAGTCACAGAGGGTAGACCTTTGATGAATAAAGCATATTTTCTTACTTAGCTTCATCCTAACTAGCTCAACTTCTAGAAATAACATTGGTTGGCCAATGAAAACACTTCTTTGATAGTGGTAGGAATTTAAGATAAAAAACAGCTGGGTAAGTTTTTTTAGACGAAAGGAAACAACTTTGAACTCTGCAGACAATGTAGTTTAAACCCAAACAGATGTGGTTTAATCTTGGTTTTGATCCTCTTGTAGATTTCCTTTTAAAATGCATGCATGTGCACAGAAATGATGACTTTCAGATGTCTTGACATAATTTGCTAGAGTATCACCTTGGTGCATAAATCTTCTGTGCCAAATACTTCATGTCTTTGAACATGGACTGAAAAGTACCAGAGAGAATTTATGTTGTTCTTTTGGTGCTATCCTGCAACTGTGTAAAAGAAACAATATCGGCATACGAATGTAAAGTCCGTAAACTGAGAAACTGAGATGTGTTTTTCTGGTTCCCAATAAATCTTTTTAACCGTGAGGGCCTAAAGTAACTCTAAGACAGAAAAGACAATATCAGACTCATTCCAAATTAGCAGACCCCTTTGATCTGAGCCCAGCCCTATCTTACTTCAATAGCTATTAGTCACATCTGGCATTTTCATGTGCTAATTCCCCTCTCCTTTCCCCGTATATTAACAAAAAGTGGAAGTAAACATATAAACAGACTTCTTTTCAATAGTTAATCAACTTTTGATATAAATGTGGTAGTGACACTGTCTTTCAGCACGTGTTCCAATCACCATTAAACTTCAAAGCTCTGTGCAATCAAGACCTGCTTCTTCCCTACAGCCGAGTCAGAGGATTGAATACGAGAGGGCTGGCTACAGATGTGACTCTGCACAGATGTGAGCATCTCTTTCTCCCCGTCTCCTTTCCTTACTAAAATCAGAGGGGTGGGATGGAAAAGCTTCAGAGCTGCAGCAGGAGAAGACCGGGAGGCAGCCAGCGTAAAGAACAGCCTCTTTTCTGCTTGGCAGAAGTGAAGAGTGCTAAAAAAAAATACTAAAAAATGATGATGTCGTGCTATCTTAAACTGATGTTCAAGAGCTAAAGCAAATATTACGATAGCTGGGAAGAAGAGTAACTTACAGACATGTTTTTAGTGAGTCTTATATTTGGCCCCCAGGTCTCAAAAATATTTAGGACTTTCACACACATTGAAACCAAGGGAGAATTAGTCATTCAAATACCTTTTGAGTGTCTGAGCCTTGTTGTGTTTTCCTAAAGTCTCTGGTTCTGGGATGAAGATATTATATGACACTCAGCAAGGGAAAATTTTATTTGTCTAATCTTCAGGGGGGAAAGAAAAATATTGAAGATGTAATGCAAATGTATCATGACAAAAAACCCCCAAACCCCAGAAAAAAACCAAATTAATTATCTTCAAATGAAAAAACACACACAATTTTTCTGATTTCTGGTCATTCTTTTGGGGGGGTTGATTTGTGATTTTAGAACAGAATGCTACTGCTGTGCATTTCTCATGTCTTCACAGTAAATATGCGTATAAATGACTTTCCCTGCAGAGCCCGAGAGCTGGGGGCTCACCCTGGGGCTGGGGTGTGTTGGTGCTCTCTTGTCGGCAGAAATGTGAAATTAGCCAGGCTTTTCCTGCTTCGCCTCCTCTAATGCAGCCACTCCGAGCGCAGGGATCTGGAGGGAGGTCTTTTTAAAGCTAGAGATAAAGCCATTGCTTGATTTCTTACAAGATTAAAAACATAGCTTGTAATAGAATAAATACAGCCAGATATCCTGGCTTTTTACCATGACCTAAGCAATTGTTGTTTTAGCAGATAGCAGGAAGCTATTAGCAACCCATTCTCAGAGCCTGGTGGAAAAAAGGGTAAAGCTGCTGTAGATCTAACTCTTGAAGCTCATCTGGACTCACATGTTATTACCTACCTTGCCAGAGGAGGCACCTGCTACTGCTCCATTTCTTTCCAAATCTTCAGGGTGGCACTGTATTTTATCAAAATTTTCTTTTTCTTCTTCTTTTTTTTTTTTTCTCTGTCAGCAATAAGAGTTTGTTGTATACAAACAGATTTATTTTTAAGCGATCTTTTACACTGAATCTATTGAGACATTTCACCGGTCCTTTTTTATAAAGATCTTTGCCTTATTTGCTGCGCGGGGCTGGGGTTACAGAAAATACGCGCCGTAGAGAGCTGACAGTCTGGGCAGCCAAGAAATGCTTGGTGTATGGGATCTTGTGAACAAAGCACTCCAGATTCACACGACAAGCTGATGCTGTAGCTGGACTTTGTAAAGCCTGGCCCTGCGTCGCGTGGGTGAGGCTGCCAAAATACCCTTGGGTCAGCAAGAGCCGGGTCTCAAGAAGAAGGACATGGCTCCGTGCCTGGTGTATGTGGAAAGCATCATGTTTAATAATCCTGTATCTCCATAGATCCAACCATCCTTTTTTTCCCAAAGTACCTGCAAATATGAGAGCAGATGTGCAGAGAGCTTGAGACTTGCTCTAGTTTCTGACTTCTTGCTTATGGTCTCCACTTGTTCTGCACAGGAGCAGTGTGTTGTGTTACCCACTTCTCACAGCGTCTTCCAAAAATCCCAACACCCCAGTGAACATCACGCACCCCAAAATGTCAGTGTCACACGCCTGACAGGCTACAAAGCTGTTGTCTGTGCTCCTCCACTTGTGCTGTCATTTGAGCTCCATCGCTCCACAACCGGCACAAGAGTGAAATGTTATTTTGGCATCACCAAGACGAGCTGATTGACGGGCAGGTGGAAAAGGAGGCAGTAATGAAGGGCAAGAGCAGTCATTTGCACAGATGACTACAGAAAACCTGTAATCAATTAATAATTTGCATGTTCAGAATAAAGATGAGTTGAGCAGTAAATTATTAACTGTGGTCTAATAGCTTCAGCGAGATGGTAGCAGGTAATTTGCTATGCTTACATTAGTAAATAGCTGAGGTAGTCAGCATACATCAAAATCCAAAACTGTTGCAGTGGAGTCTAAAATGTTCCTGTTCACCTTGAACAAAACTTCTTTATTGGCATCCTGCTCTATTGGCATTGCTCGTTTTGAAGAAAAAGATTTTTTTCCCGTTAAAGAAAGTTTTAATGCATTATTTATCTTTTACCAAAAGTTCTTGCTTTTCAGAAAAAGGAAACGAACCCAAAAAGCTTCAGGCTTCCTCCCACTTCTCTGCTCCCCCAAAAGTCAAAATAAAAAATAATACTAGTATTTGAATTTTGATAAACTCTCTGGGATTTTCTGAACAAATTCTTTAAATCTGCTGTTATGTGCTTCATCCGCATAGAAATATATGGCAAAAAAGTGCCACTACACTCGACAGTTGCATCTGTGAAACATCCTGCCATACTCATCGTAAAGTCTGGAATAAATCTGGTGTGAACATCAGTGAGACTCTGCCTAGACCTTTCGCTTTCTTAGAGGTGGCCAAATTCGGAATCACCTGCAGCAAATGTTGTCTAGTAGCACCAATACAACCTATGCTTTTTTTCATTAAAAGCTGTGTAGAAATTGCTGGAGATTTAATTTTGTGGCAGGTATAAAAAGTCAATAAAAAGTATTTTAGGTGAGTAAGGAACAGGATTTCAAGTCATGGCCGTTTCCCTTATTCTGCTGGTTGTTGGGTAATTCAGTTTTGTGAGGCATACTCTAAAGGCATAAAAATTGGGATTTATGAAATAATATCTGACGCATTTAACTATTAAGCAGCTGCTGACTCTATATTGCAACATTAAGTACCTGATGGGAGCCACTTGGTCAGTATTATGGTTAAAAGACATGCTTATGACTTGTAATTCATGTACCTCATCTACTTGAAATTGGTGCTTTAAAGCTTTTCTCCTCATTTGCCGGCAGCACTTACCTGGTGCATCGCGTCCTTAAGTTTTTTAATGGTTACATGGTGTTATGACAATGATACCCAGAGATGGTGGAAGGAATAGTTTGAGCAACGGTGAGATCAATGAATAAAATCCTGGGACTGGGATGCAATCACCTACTGCTTTGTTGATAACAAGTATTTATCCTCCATTCTTTGCTTTTAATTCAGCTCTTCCCTGCCAGCTAATCAGTGCCAGCAGAACGTGCTCTCTCCGATACAAAGGCCAGCGGGAATTGCATTTCACAGGTGAAAGTTTCTCTGGCAGAACTTTCCAGTCCCTGCCATGCCCTCGGGGAACTTTGCTGCTGCAACACGTGGTCCATACATCCTGTTGTAGTCACATTAGGATAATTCTTGGCTTTGGCGAGAGCTGAGCCAGCCCTTATGCTTCATAACTGGTAAAAAAGTGTGTGTGTGTGTCTATCTATCTATCTGTTTCTATCTGTATATCTCTATATATCTACATCCTCATTTTCAGGTGGGTGATTATGTTACAGAGGCAGAATTCCATGTTCATCCTTTTTCTACTTTCAATCTTTTTAAAAGACAGGAACTTTAGCCCACTTCATTATCCATCATTTACAGACTTCTTTCTCTTCTGGATGCTTTCTGGACAATTAGCATGGGTGAACTTGCTGCGACCTGGGGGATGCAAACCTTATTTTTAAAGGTAGGTAGTTACCCCGTGTAAATGTAGAGGGGAGAGAAGTTCTGTAATTTTACGGAATTGATCTTCATTTGGATCATTGTTAGCTAAAGGAGTGAGCTCACTGTCTGACATCGCCTTGTCTTGCTGTTGTCATGGTTCACATCGCCTTGTGTGACACGTTTGGCCCGGGCATCGTTCCTGCTGCTGGCTGGTAGCGTGGAGCATCTGGAAAACCGTCTCGCCAGGGTGTTTGCCAGCCCCGCCGTCCCTGGGTGACACAATGCTGGCACTGCGGGCTGCCGTCTCCTGCTGTCTGCCCCCAACAGAGGGAACACAATGGAGGGACCCCGTAGGGGCTGGGCTGGTGTTCCCGTTCCTGGAAATCTGGCCGGCTCTAGCTTTTGTGTGGGTAGCTGCAGTTGTGTCTGGAGAATTTCCAGTATGTCCAGTACAGATGCAGCATTCGCAAAACGGGAGAATATGAACAGTGCCACAGAATGAATATTTCCCGTGTTTAGGAGGCAGCTGCAGGGATGTTTTGACTTAGAGGCCTTTTATTATGAGAACGATATTGAGTTAGAGAGCAAGTCTGGGAGATCTGCTTGGTGATGGCGATGCTTCTGCGTGCTTCTCTGCGGTGCACTTTGTGCTGTGTTTTAAACGTTTCTCCTTCACTTCCTACTTGTTGGGAAAGATGGTTTTTGACAGGAAGTTGTAAAAGAGGTTGGGGATGTACAATTTACAATGTACAATTTGGTTTTAGCTCAGAACTTCCTTATGATTCAGACAGGTTTGGAACGGGGGTCAAATTTTAATAAGCTCCTAAGTGACTGGGGAGACATTGCACTCAGCGACGCAGCCGGTGTGAAACAACCATCCTTCTTCATGGGTGCTCTCACTGCGTATGTGTGTGAGATGCGTTTCCCTGCTCTCTAACGTTTAGTATTTAATGGTCTATTAGTTTGCCAGACTGACAAGAAAAATGTCATACTCTGGAAATGTTTATTCCAGATGTTAAAGCAGCGAACGTGCATTGCTTTACTTTTACTGATAACATTTAACACAATTTTACGTTAAGCTAAGGAATGCCAAGCAATTACTTGCTGCCATGGTGATAACATTTGAGAAAACTCTGATAATATTATGGGATAAAGAATCCAATAGGCTTCATGATGTTTCTTTTTCTCTATGGAAACTTTGGGATTTTTTTTTTCTGTATTTAAATTCTTTTTTCTCTAAATATGTAGTCAAAATTTTTTGTCCATATATATCCCTTTATTCAAAGTACTGCTATGGGTTCTGGTTGTTTTTAATAGCTGATGTTCCTGCACACCTCTGGAGATGCAGGTACAAACCCCATTAATGCGGTTGTTTCTGGAGCAACAACACAGATCAATTTTGCTGTTGGAAACAAAATGTATGAAATACTTTAGATGTAAAAGCACTTAGTGATAAAGATCTGGATTCCCTTAGTCCACTAAGAGCAACTGTCCCTTAGGGACAACATTTAAGCTCCAGTTTGGAGGGGCAGGAGGAGCAAACGAAGAGAGGTGCCCTCTCTCCCCCCACTGGGAGGGCTGGAACGGCTCAGGACCCAGAGTTAACTCAAAACCAGCTAAGGGTAGGGTTAAATATCCTACTTTTTCTTCAGCTATGAGATTTGAGATGCAGCTCTACGGCACTGGTCTTGGTTTCAGGTCTCTGAGTCTTGTGCCATAACCACTGGAAACGGGGCTGCCTGACTTCACGTAAGTTAATTCAATTGGTTACAGTCAGTGTATTGTCTAAAAGTTATGAAAGGCTAAATCAGGAAGTGTTGGGAGACGATCAGAGCTGATTCTAGGGGAAGCAGAGGAGTCTAAATGCAGTCGGGGAGGACTGTAACCCAGAGCCAAGGCTTCTGGCAGGAGCCCTGCCTCACGCCCAGCTGCCGATGTGGAAACTGTCACTTGGGGTGAAGGAGCATCAAATGATGTTCATTAGGCTGGAGCATGAACCCAGAGAGGCATCCTCCACCCAAAGAGCTCTTACTGCTCCTGTGATTAGTGAGTGTAATTAGAAAGTCTGTGTTCACTGGAAGGAAACTGCTTTGGTCTGTGCTCTGGGATGGATTAAACTGAAAACCAAAACATCATCGTGTTTTGACTAATTGCTGTTGAAACTTTTCAGCAAAATGTCAAAACTTGAAGTGAGGCCACATCAGAAAATTAAAGTTTAGTAAGTACATGGCTGGTATTTAAAAAAAAAAATAAAATCGGATGGATAGATCTAAGGGAAAAGAAATTACCAAACACAGTTGCATGGGTTCCATAAAATGAAATTCAAGTTCAGTATATTAAAAAACATGTGGACTGTATTTGAAAACATTTTATATAAAGGCCTGAGAGCCAAAATGGGAAAGATGTGGCTGCAGATAAGTTCTCATGTTCAGAACAGAGCATAGGTCATGGATCAGGCATGGAAAAGGAAAACTAAAGGCAGGATCAAGTGTACGATAGACTTCAGTAGGTTTCAGAGAGCTCACAGAGTATTTGTTCCCAAATTCAGTGAAGGGCAGGCTCATGTCGGCCTCGGTGGACTTTAATTCAGGGCTACAAGGCTGAGGGGAGAGGTGGTTATAATTCTCAGGTTCTGCTCGTTCAGAGGGTGTTGGAAATTCCAGAGCTGACCATCAGCAAAAGGTACCTCAGCAACATTTTCTGGTTGCAGTAGTGAGACAGTCAATTAAAACTCTTGAGTTTTGATTGCCAGCTCCACAATACTTTCTCTGTTTCACTGGTCTGCGTAGATGGTATAAGCTGGATCGGTGATACATACCCTAACATAAAGCTCTGATTTTGGTTGGTCTCTCTGCAAATCAGGATTTCGGAGCTAACCAGGAGCCTAAAAATGAAGGCAGAAACCTGACGTTTTCAAAAGTACATCTCCTAGTTTGGTACCAAAAGTTTATCCTGGACAGTTTTCTTGTAACTCATTAAAGGTTAATGAAACACAGCTCTAAGTATAACAAACAGTTTAATGTGAGACAATTGGAGGGAATTACCCTGTGACTGACTGTCTGCTGGAGACAGGGGAGGGCGTTTCAAACAGTCTTTGCTGCTGAAGGCCGGTCCCTAGGGATGCTCTCTGTTAGCCCTTTGTTCACACTCCTCTTCTCCAATATCTCCCATGACGGCTGGTTTTTTTTATTCCTTTGCTTTACACCTGTTTTGTGTTAACAACCAGCAAAAGCTGAAGCGTGACGAAGAGAATTTGTCATATTATTGTGGTTCTGACACAGCCGGGGTAGGATGCTGATCAATCATGTAGGGGTGGCTGGCTCCTCAGATCGCACAGCCCACGCACACGGATCTCGTTGCTGAAAGCAAGTTAAAATCATCATCAATTCGCAGGTGGATTGAGGAAGGTAATAGCATTCCCTTGCTGAAAGCGGCCCATTAGCAAACGTGGTTGGACGGTTTCGGTGGGCTGCTTTCAACATCCTCATTCCTTTTGTTTTTACAACTTGAGGAAGGGAAGAGCATTTCAGATACCACTTAGATTTAAGCCAGGAAGTGGACACCAGTGTTAAAAAAAAACCCGTTTGCACTGGTCACGGTATTTCCAAAGGAAGAGATTCCCAGACAAACAGAAACAGTTCCTGCTGCTTAATTATTTTGTCCTCAAAAAAAGCATGTCTTCCTAAAGCCATGACTCAGTACTGCTTTCAGATAAGAAAGCATGCTCATATGGTCTGCAAATGACATAATTTTAATAACTAATACCCTATACAGTATTATTGTACTTGTGTTTCTCACAAATGAACTATTGTCTAGAGGTGACTGAAAAGCAGATTGGGAAATGTAAGGGAATGACTCAGTGCCACTTTAGTTTCATTTTTTTAAAAGTCAGCATGATTTCCATCTGATGTGAATTACACTGTACGCTTTATACAGTTTTGTTCTAAACTAGCAGCACTAAAAAAGTTTGATTCTAGCAGATTCTTATCTTATTTTTTCCACGTGCATTATGGTCTCCCATTTACTGAAGGAAACCTGGAAGGATTTAAAGAAAATTGTTTAAGAGGGAATAAATAATATTCATGAGACGCCTTCTGTCCTGTAGAGGAGATGGAGAATGCCAAGATTCCAGACTAATTCTTAGAAATAACTGGTCACGTCACAGCCTGCCTTGGAAATGATTTCTCCTGCAGCAATTGAAAATGGGAATACTGGGTGGGAGCAACCAGAAAGGGAAACTGCTGTAGCCCGAGACAGAAGGGGTATTCCGAGTTTCTTGCTGCAGCAGCAGTGGCGTGCGTTGAGCTGTGCTGCTGAATTCAGGTCACAGCCGAGCATTTTGTTGCGCTGTTTAAACGACATCAGTGGCACTCACCAAGCCTTAGCGTGGTTACCAATCGATGTGAACACTTGTCCTTTGTAAATCTGGGTAGGCAAGTCTTTGCAAGCGATAGGCGTCTTAAACCTTTCTGTCGCTGTGTATGTTCAAGCACTACATACTCCTGGTGCAAAGAAAAAAGTTGGAGTGCGTAAAATCCTAAACGCTTTAACACATTAATAATACAGTATTTCAGCAACTGGTTCTGAGTTGGGGAAAAACTTGAAATGTTAACATTTGTCATAGGATAGAAAGTTCTGGGCTGTTGCGGTGCCTTAGAAGAGCCGAAACCCCAGAGCTGTGTGACCGGTGTATCTGTGTGCCAAGCTCCTTGGGTGCACTGGGGTCTCCATCAGAGACTCCCCCAAGGGAGATGCATGGGCAGGTCTGTCTGACATGGAGGACCTGCTCTGGCAGCATAGAAGGTACGACGTGGCTCAGTAGCCGCAGCCCAGGTGGGCACAGATTAACCAGGTGCTGGACCCCCACAGCTGCAGGTGATGATCAGGATGATGAGGAGCTGGCCGGGCCCCACCCAGGGCTGCTTGGGGCTGGGCAGCATCAAAGCTGACCTGCTCCAAGGTTTCTCTAAGTCCTTTTGGAGACTGCTGTGAGAGTTTCGTACTTATTTCTGTCTCCAGAATGGCAGGATTATTTATTTTTCTGGATGCTGGTTTCGTTCTTGTCCTTGTGGCTGGGTGAGTACAAGGCTTTTGTGTGCTGTGGGCACTTGCTGCCTTGGGGTGGAACGGAGACGCCGGTGTGAGAATGAGCAGTGTCTTTGTTTTAAGAGGAGAAAGAAAAAGTCCTCAAAGGGCTCCAAGTATTAATTCTTTCATAAGCCTAGCGTTGATTCCAGTTGTGCAGAATATATTCTTGCAGATCTGGGAGTGCAAGAAGCTTACTAATTAATGTTTAAATCCCCATCTCCACAAGTGCTCTGAAATTGCTCTTTCAGCACAGAGTAACTGAATAATTCCAGGATTTGATATCTAAAGGTCTTTCAGCTCTAGGAATAATATTAACAGGAGCTCTTTCCTTTCTTTCAGAAGTATTTAAAGGGGAAACTTCTAGGTTTGGAGTTGAGAATCTCTTGCTGGTACAGACCTGAAATCTGGCTGTTCTTGGTCTTAAGCCTGTGCAACTTTTTTGGTGGAAATACCTTTTCTATTTGATGGAAACTACTGTTTTTCTCTGGGGAAAACAGGAATGATTTTTTTTTTCTGTGCTGAACTGGAGTGTTTGAGCTCTAAATACAATGAGAAAACATTTAACATCTAATCTCTGTAAAAACATAATTATCAGCTTTGTAATAGCACTTCATGCTACCCAGGTGGATGGTGATGTAAATGGAAAGGACTGATTCAGAAGAAGAGGGGATTTATTTAAGATAGTTTTAGACTTAGCACTACTAAACGTGGCTCCTTTGTCCCCCTGTAACGCTCAGGGGTGCTCACAGCTGGCTCATTTAGAGACCACGAGCCGTATGGGCAGGAAGGCCTCATGTTTGCTCTTGAAAGATCTCCTGCCACAGATGTGGACTGTAGATAACTGGAGAGCAAAGAGGAGCTGTAATTTGCTGGGATTTTTCTGGAAAAATCAAATTGCATGGCTATAGATCATGCAACAGGGAAGTACTGAATAGTTTGTTTCGGACCAAAGGGCTTTCTCGCCTTGTCCCAGCCTGTCTCAGTTCCATGACCCCTCCTGTCCCCCCGCATAAGACATGCTGGGGTGTGAACACCCCCTCCCCTCCCCTCCCCCCCCAAAAGCCCGTGTCCCCATGCAACACAAATACCTGGCATCAAATCTGCAGGCTTCTCTCGTCTTTTGCTGTGTGCCCTTCCCAGGCGTTTTCCACATGGCTGCAGAAGACCCTGCCAAGGTGGGGAGCAGTAATCCCTCTGGGTGGTGGGTCTGGAGCCGAAGGGCCTGGAGGGGTCACTCTTCTCAAGGAATTTTTTGATCAATGTTAATGCAATTGATTAAGGAAATGGGTCAGGTCTTGTTTCATGGGTCTTGGAGTTTGCAAGGAACAGTATTTGAGTATATTGTCTTTTACAACAACCAGTGTCACTCGGTGAGGTGAACTTACATGTGAACTTGAACGGTAGCCTGTTGGGAGGGAGCAGAAACCAGCAAGAAATGATTCACCTCTTGGAGGCAACGCCTGGGTTTAGGACCAAAGGGGGGGTTATGGAAGTGCAAGTATTTTACTGGACTATCTTCTGTAGAAGAGTGTGGGAGAATGATAAAAGCATGGACCGCGGCCTTTGGTTTTTTTTTTTTAAAGTCTAAGAGCATATAGGTTATCATTATCACTTGTCAATCCTGAGCTGATTAAGCGTGGAGAAAATGTTACTAGGCTGATGCAAGCTCTTTATCCAGCACACGCTTAAATGGCTTTCTTGGAATGACATGCAGAGCTCTTAATAACACTGCACATGTCTTATTCGGGAGAAATCTGAGCAACCACATCTGACAATCTAGAGAGGGTGTATCCATCAGTGGAGGAAAACTTGTTCTTTGGTTTGCTGGTATTTCTCAGATTTGATTGTTGCAAAGAAGAAGCAGCACTGCAAAAGCTGCTTCCACTTCTCCGCTCTCGGCTGAGAAGCAAGAGCTGTGGCATGCAAAGATTAGAGCATGCAAGTGTATTGAAATGAGAAAGATTCTTCTATCCACCTCTGAAGAAGCATTTGGCTGCACCTAGCAATTTTCGCATGCCTTAGCATGACCACACAAGCTATTCTGTCACTTCAAGATTGAGTGTGGAGCTGGGATCCTGCTGCTGCAGCAGAGACAAAGGGTGTTAGAAACAGAAAAACACTTGGCTGCAATTTCTTGTGGCCAACATCGACATGGGGGGTGTAAACAAGAAGGAAATAAGGTACCAAGAAACCTTTTCAAATTGAGATGCCACAAGACTTCTGCCTGTTAGCTGTGCTAATGAGCAGTCGTGCCTATTTTCAGCCCAATCAGTGAGTCTGGGACTGTCGGGATGATTAGAGCTCGGGCGAGCAGAGGAGGGGGGGTGCTGGAGGGAGGCTTGCGGAGGGCAGTGCCTGGTGTTGGTGGCATCCCCGATGAGAGTGGCTGGGTGTGGGTGACAGGGCTCTGGGGGGGGCGTGACGTTTGGGAGAGGATTTCTGGCTTGTGTTTGCGACTTGTTGTGACACGCTGTTAGGGGTGCTCTGCCCTGGGAGAACACAGCAGCGACAACTGTGTTATTCTGGCTCAAATCGTGCTGATCTTAAGAACTTCTCGGCTTTTTGCTGTTATTGCTGTTATTCTGTTGTTTCCTCCCTGTGGCTCCATGACAGCAAACTTTTGTCACACAGCTCTTCAGTGTGGGAATGAGCTTCTTGTCTAGAGGGGTAGGGAGGATGCGCCCAGTGCTGCCACAGGGGGATTTGGCTGTTTGACTGCAGTCTCTCAACAGCATGATCTGTCACGTAGTGAGAAGCCGTGGAAAGCTATGAAAGGCTTGGGGCAGAGTGGCTGGAAAGCTGCCCAGCAGAAAAGGACCTGGGGGTGTTGGTGGACAGCCGGCTGAACATGAGCCAGCAGTGTGCCCAGGTGGCCAAGAAGGCCAACGGCATCCTGGCCTGTATCAGGAACAGCGTGGCCAGCAGGAGCAGGGCAGTGATGGTGCCTCTGTACTGGGCCCTGGTGAGGCCTCACCTCGAGTGCTGTGTTCAGTTCTGGGCCCCTCACTACAAGAAGGACATTGAGCTGCTGGAGCGTGTCCAGAGGAGAGCCACCAAGCTGGTGAGGGGTCTAGAGAACAAGTCATATGAGGAGAGGCTGAGGGAACTGGGCATGTTTAGTTTGGAGAAGAGGAGGCTGAGGGGGGACCTCATTGCCCTCTACAACTACCTGAAAGGAGGGTGTAGAGAGGTGGGTGTTGGCCTCTTCTCCCGAGGGAATAATGGCAGGACCAGAGGAAATGGTCTGAAGTTGCGGCAGGGGAGGTTTAGATTAGATATTAGGAAGAATTACTTTACTGAGAGAGTGGTCAGGCACTGGAACAGCCTGCCCAGGGAGGTGGTGGAGTCGCCATCCCTGGAGGTATTTAAGAAGCGTGTAGATGTGGCACTTCAGAGCATGCTCTAGTGGCTGAGGCTGTAGGGGGTTTTTGTGTGTCTATGGTTGGACTCAGTGATCTCAGAGGTCCTTTCCAACCATGGCGATTCTGTGATTCTGTACAGGTGGAGAGGAGCTTTTCCCTTCTTTTATTGCTGACCTGCATTGGGTAACTCAACCACTTGAGCTACACTGCCTCCCTGGTAGCTCCTGTGCAAGACATGGCTTTTCCTCCAGCCTTCTCCCATCTGAAACATGGTCTTTTCAAGGTCTGCTGTTTTCCTTGCACTGCAAGGTGCTGACTTCCCAGCTGCTTTGCTCGCTTCCTCGTGCTTTGCTCGCTTCCTCGTGCTTTGCTCGCTTCCTCGTGCTTTGCTCGCTTCCTCATGCAAGAATCTCCCTGGTGTGGGAGGAGTTAACTGCAGCTTGTTCACTGCCAGGCAGTTTGGTTTCTTGTGTCCTTGTTAAAGAGAAGACATTGGCTTGTAAATAATCATCTCCGAGGCATGATTATGCCTTAGACCACAGCAGGTCCAGACATCTTCCTATAATATCTTTTGGTGGGGCTGAGTTGATCAATGAGGCTAGAAGCATGAGAAGGAAAACTCTGGGAAACTCCTATGCTGCACTTGAAATATCTAAATTAATATTTCTGAAACGTGTCTGTTTAAATTTAGGCCCAGGGGAGAAAATGTGCTGATGCTTACGAGTGGTCTGGTTTCCTTCTCAAGCTCAGCAAGATTCTGTGCCAGTGAAGGGCAGCAAGAAGCTTTGAAGAGAGAAACTAGAAGGTTAATGTTTCTAGCTGTTGAAAGAACGAATTGGGCCATTGAGGAAAAGGCTGAAGGATGGAGTATGAGCACCTCCAAAACCCTTCAGCATATTCTAATCTGTCCCTTTAAAAAGTGCTGTGTTGTTGGAATGAGTTCTTGAGATAATGACTTTTTAATGTATTTAAGGGAAACAAGACCACCCTGATTAGCTGTAGTTTTATTTTCAAAAGCAGTTACGATTACTGAAATGTTGTCACATGTCATAAATCAGTTCTGGCGCCAAGGTATCGCAGCCTTGCTACAAAGCCATTAATTTTAGTGGTTAGGCCTCAAAATTTCTTTCCCGTTTTGAAGCAGTTTGGCAGCTGAACCTGTGTAAACATAATGGGGCATACTTTCCTATGGGAATCGATGTCCTGGTAGCGTCCATGTAAAGACCGTGAGATCCTGTGTCTGCCAGTGGCTGTAGGGCTGGGAAAGGGGATGCTGTGAGCGCTGAGGACTCCAAGGCACATCATTATGTGGGTGCTAGGACTGGGATCGGTGGTCCTGCCTCCGCACTGTCCCGTTGTCCATCCTTGTTAGCTGTACTGGCTGACGTGTCCCTGCAGCTGTACAGTCTGAAGATGTGACCTGAAAAAACATGCATTTTTCCCTTTTTTCCTGGTTGAATCAGTTTGGAGATCTTGTTCATCATGAGCCTGTAAGAGTTCATGTGGGAGAAATCTCCCCAGGAGTAACATATTTGTGGGGAAAACTATGGAGCAGTCTGTGTCTTGTGGAGAAGTTCACTGGAGCATGTTCTCTGATAATTCCTTGACCAAACTGTGTAACTTGCCACAAAAATCTGCCATTGGATGTGGGCGCTCCAGGAGTTGCACTGAGCCTTCAGAAAGTTGCTGGTGAACCTAATTGCCAGTGGAAATCCTTCATAGTTGGGCTGTAGCTTTTCAGGATTCTCACGGAGGAAAGTTCTCTTTTCCATTTAGTTCTGTATTTATGTGTGTACGACACAGCCTAAAGACACAAAATGGAGATCTGCTAAATGTTGTGTCAACATGTATAAAGTTAAGGGCAAGTTGGATGGCGTGGTGTGAAGAAGCCTTTAATACTGTCAGCCTGCTGATTTTGGAGACCTCACTGCACGTGCTGTACAAGTTCGGATTTCTTGAAGGTGGATCCATCATTTAAAAAGGTGTTTCAAGCTGAAAACACATAATTTAAGCCACCTGAGATAGTAATTTTCAATTTCTTCCACCTGGTGGGGGCTCATGAGTGACTCTACACCTGCACTGCTTGACAACTGCACAGTGAAGGTAAAATGCCTTGGTATGAGTTCAAAGATTAGTCACTCTGCAAAATCTATGCAGTTAAATGCTATCTAGGTAGAAATACCAGCTGAACTTTAATTCCAAAGGTGGGCACCGCTTCATTATTTGGAGATGTTTGCTACGTTGTTGTGATCGATACGAGTCACGCTTTTCATGAATCTTCATATTCTGCAGTCCCAAGCTCAGCGCTGGGGGTGTATTTCATTGTCAATCTCCTTTAACTCATTTTGTGTTCTCCGGCATTAATCTTTTCATGTCAGTGTTTTCTAAATCTAATTTAGCACAGCCTCTGCAAAATAAAGCAATTGTTTAAATTGATGGTTTTGAACAAAATAAATCATAAATCAGTAAATAATCTCTGAAACCTCTTTTCATCTAGAAAGTTGGTGTGGTTTTTGTTGTGTGGGGTTTTTTTTTTTTTTGTTTTGTTTTGTTTTTTTTCCTGGAATGTGATTACAGAGTGTAGATTAGAAATACTCAAGAAGACCGTGCCACCTGCAGGTGCTGGGGAGAGGCTGCATTTCTCACCAGTGTCTGGCGCTGGCAAACCCGCTGAGCTGCCTCTCGCAGCGGTCGGTCTGCGGGTGATCAAAAGACAGTCGCTCCATTTTCTTTTGTACTTCAGCAAGTGAAAAGGTGTGAAATGAAATATAATATTGTTCTTCCAGAATCCCCGTGTCAACCAATCTTGACTAAATGTAAGTGAAAACGGCTCAGGGCAGGATCAGTGGAGTATTGTTTTCCTTTTTGTCCCCTTCACAGAAAGCAGCACGTGAAGCTCTAGGTGTGAGGTCCCCCATGGGCCAAACCCCTGATGCTTTGGTGTATTGACATGGGTATTAACTGGTGTTCCTCTCGTAATAAGAAGCTGATATCTTACCTTCTGTCTGGGAGGTAAAAAGATGGCGCTCTGTTTCTGCTGAGGGTGAGCTGACGCGCAGCTTGGTGGAGCTGGTCGGATTTTTTGGCTGCTCGCTGTCAAATTTGTAGCTGTCTGGGACTGCCCTCAGCCTGGACCCCAAACTTGTCAGGTTGTAAAAACAACATAGCTTGGCTTCCAGCGATGCCACTGCTTTTCAAGTTTGAAGCTGCCTACCGGTAAACCTTGAAAACAGTGAGAAAGAGCGTGGATGGGAAATGATTTAAGGAGAACAAAACAAAGTAATGGAAGACAGCGTGTGTTGCTAATTACCTGCCATTCTGATTTCTGAAGTAATTTTTCATCCATGAGCTACATGGTCAAATACAGCAGCAAACCAGGAGTGTACATTCTGGCTCATGGGCATGTTAAATACTGGGAATTGACATTATGTCATTGCTGCTACAGGTCCTCCATTTAGAATCGTTGGGCTGTAGCTTGGGGAATGCCTCTGGAGCTGGGTAGTTCATCATAAATTGTAATTGCATAAAGATGATCTGCAGTAGCTCCCCAGACTCAATTTCCACTTGTAATGGGCAGATGAGAGAAGACTCGGAACAATTATCTGTTATTAATTATGTCAAAGACTTTTTGGATTGTCCTTGCCTTTAAAGTCTTAATTCTTGACATGACCAGAAAGCTTTGTGCAGGGAAAGGGAGAGGGTAAAGGTAACTCGCTCTTTTAACAGTGCTAGTCAGGAGCCCACATGTATCTGGCATTGAAGAACATCCTTCAGCAGCTTTAGCTCTTGAAGTCTCGTGATCTCCAGGTATCGCGTTGGTGTATTCGGTCAGCAGCAGCTGGGCCTGAAGCTTGATGCTGGACTTTCTGGAGAAGAAAGCACAGGGCTTAGAGTTGAGCGTGTGATGCCCTGCCAGGCATTCACAGAATCCAGTGAGGTCCTGCCTACTTACGCCTCTAAGAAAATTGAATCTCTTCATTTAAATGTTTATGCATAGTGAGCTGAAAACTGTTAGTAGGTACAGAAAGTTCAACCCCTGAAACAAAGTGGTTGTGCCATACCTGCTTTGATGGAAGAGGAGCATTCCACAGCTATGACTTTTACTGGATAACTTATGCTGTGAGGGTAAGAAGGGAGATGTGTTTTTAGTATGGTGTGGGCACCTCTAGTGTACCAAACCTTTGAGTTCTAATTTTGCAGCAAAAGTCTGTATAAAATGTAACTACTCTTGCTGGTGAGCGTGGCCAATAATGCAAACCTTATTTTGGCAGCATGCTTTCATAACGTATGAGTGTGTCAAGTAGGAGAAATTCTAACATAGCTACGCCTTGATAATACACCTCCTCTCAGCCACACTATCTGCAGTTACAGAGTCGTGTGCGCTGGGAGGCAGTGAAGAGTTCCACTAATTCCAGAGAAATCCTGGCTCGGAGAGCTCTCTGCTGGAGGTGTGTTATGGATGGGATGCACAGTTTATCTTCTGGGTGAGTGTGGACTGTTCCCGTACTCCAGTGGTCCTGCTCTTTCCTTGCCCTCTCTGACATCAAGCTTTGTGGCAGCTGTGGTATGGAATGGCAAGGGAAAATAGGAGTTACTAGTCCCTACACCCAGGAACTAATCTGCAATCTGTGAGGGCAAAATGATTCTTTCTGTCTTGTTGCAGAGGGTGTAAAACCAGCTGGAGGATAACAGTCATTTGATGTAAAGCTGGAGCAAGCCTGCAGCCAAAAATGGACAGAAGTAGTAACTCATGCTGTGGGTGGAGATTACGAGGTTGAGTTTTCTTGGATTTTTCACCCTATGGTTCAGTCTGGAGTTGGGAGCAAGGACTGAGTTGGTGCTTCAGCCTCCCAGCCTGTGGGGCATAAAGTTTAGTTGCTTTCATTTTTCGATGCCTATTTTCATGAATGCTGTCAGCGTGTAGTATATTCACCACTTCTACCTGTCCCTCAGGTTTACTGGAATCTAGGAAAAGGCTTCCATGCTTTTGGAAGAGGACAAACGGGCACACAATGTGATCGAATATAAACCTTGTTTTCTTGGGAATCCAGGCAGGACAAGTGGAAGTAGTCAAATATAAATACATACCTCCTGTTTGATCAAGCATCCTAGTGTCTGTGGGGCCACAAAGAGAAGCTGTCCTCTGAGGGTAGCATGAGTAATGGCAATTGCTCTCTTTTAAAGCAGGGTAATAATACGCAGTATTTATTGTATTTGCTTGAATGCTCAAAAATTACGTTTTGCCTCAAAGCTATACTGGGCCTGGCCCCTGGAGGGCACCAACAACCAATATTACATTTTTTTTTCCACTGGCCTCAGCTATTGCTCACTGACATCCAGCGCTATGAAAACGGCAAATATATCCCCATGTATAGATTAAATTGAACTTGCTTTGCCTTGCATAATTTGGAAATTCAAAAGACCAATTTCTTAGTGTAATTGAAAACCGCTACATTTCAGGCTTATTCATTGAATCAGTATTTCCAGTTAGAATTCAAATTAATCTTTCTACCTTTAAACAAGATAACGAGGGTGTAGTTATATTTACTCAGCCTTTTAACAATCAGGTTCAGTGTAGCTGCCTATGATTAACTACACGTACACAATTGCAAAAGGTTAGTACGGGCATGGCTCAAGTGATGAGGGAAATTCATCTCTTAAGGCTGAAAATCTGAACCGACAGTTCAACACTCAGCCTGATGCCCAAGTCCCTCTGGAAGGGAAGAGTAAAAAGGAGGAGGAGGAGGAAGGCAAAATGACCAGCCCTACATAAGAGCCGTGTCAGCTTGTATATACTTCCCTCTGGATTGTTTTTTGAATTTAGCCTGGAGTCCTTTTGCTTTAAAGTTGCATTAATGCAACTTTACCGAATTACTTCCACCGCCTGTCAAAAAGAGACATGACAGGGGAGTGCGTTTGTGGAGCGCATCTGTCTGCTGGCATTCTGCGTGGGCAGGTCAGCTGGAAACACCAGGTTGAGGTTTGCGCGTGGAAACGTTTGTCTGGAGCTCGCCCTGCTCTGTATCACAGGCACCTGACGTGGTGGTGGGTGAATTGGGTGGAAAAGTCCCTAATTCTGTGGAATACCAATATATGAGTTTTAAGAGCTCCAAGAGCCAGGCTGGATGGGGCTTTGAGCAGCTTGGTCTAGTGGGAGGTGTCCCTGCCCGTGGCAGGGGGCTTGGAACTCGATGATCTTTAAGGTCCCTTCCAACCGAAACCATTCTGTGATTCTAAGAGCTCAAAGGGATAATTTGACCAGTATCATCCTAAGTTTAGGCACCAGACTGGACTTGCTTGATCTTTGGAGAGGCTTTGACTGACTCTTATCTTCATAGATTGTGTAATGAGGCAGAGGTCTTGAAGTTCAGGAAAATTAAACTGAACCCACCAAAACGATCATTTTTTGGTAATAGAAGGCTTTTCAGTCTCAGTAGTACAAGGCCGGGAGGCTGAATGTCGAAAAGGGGCAGGGAGCCAGATGCTTTGGACTATGTCCACAGGGAAGCAGATGCCTCGTACTGTGGTTCTGGTGGCAGTGTCCTTTGCTGAATGTGAAAAGTTTCAGGGGACTTCTAATTGTTCTTTTTGGGGATGGGAGGAAGTAAAAAGGTTGTCGATGGGAACATTTGATGCTCAGACTTAGCACAGTTTAAGCGCGGTGGGCTTGTGGTGTCTGACGGTGTGCTTATAATCCATGTGAGCTGGTGCTCTTTCATTGCCGGGGAGGAGAAGTTTTGTGTTTTCTTGTGTTTGGAATATTCTAACACCTCCATGTAGGCAGCTGGTGCACAGCAACTGCTTATCCTGTGCCTACTTGCTTTCTGTATGAGCCTGAGGTCGCATACAGAGGGCACCCTGCAAAATAAATGTTGTTAATTACTAGTTGTTATCGCACCAGGAGCAGCAGCCGTACAGAGATACCCTGAGGTGGGGTTGTAGGTGTGTGTCTGGGTTGCACTGTCACACCTCGGGGGCTGATCCTGGCCTGCCAGCTGCCTCCTGCAAACGGGCAAGGGGCAGGTTTCTACCAGGCTTCTGCTTTGTGCTCTGTCAAGCAATCTATGGCTCGTGCTTCATTAGCTGAAACTTTTATTCTCATTTCTGCTTGTCCAAAAAGTAAGCAAATATTCAATTTTACACGTTTACGTTAAGATTCTGATGTAATATAACACTCTAAAGAAAGTTGAAGTACTTCTTTGTTGGCTGCTGTGCTAATTGTCCTCCCTGTCATTTATTTACAGGTCCAGACTGGGTTACCTCTGTACCTCTGTTGCAATGTCATCAAGCACAAGCCACGATGGCACACAGATTACTTCAGTTTGTGCTGGGGACTGCCTTTGGCTCGATGAACAAAAAAGCATCTTTAAATGCTGCCTGCCTCTCCTGAGTTGAGTGCTCCTGATTTCCAGCTCTGCGGTGCGCATAGACACTTGGCCAGCAGGATCAGAGCTGGGCCTACAAGGTAAGTGTGAGCAAATTTATAATGAAGTCATGAAATTCATGTAAGTTCTTTTTTGCCTGTCCAGCGTCTCCAATTGGACCATGGATTTGATATTTCAAGTAGTAATGTTGTTCCGCTGTTGAACTAGCGTGGCGATGCTGGTGGGATTCACTGGTTCTTCTGGCATCTTCACTGCGGGACATGAGCCTGTCAAAGGGAAACCTGTGTTTTGGATGTGAGAAGAGAAGGAGATGGAATTTGCTTGGGCTATCCCACAAGCAGTCCTTGTGCTACTGTTAGGGATTAAGTAGAGAGTCACCGATCCCTAATCTATCTCCTGAATTACTCTGCTGTGCCCAGCATAAACTGGGAAGAGAAGAGGTCGTGTCCTGTGTCCCCTAATATACTTTTCGTAACAGACCCACCATTGAGCTTGCTGTGTGAAATCCTCCCCTTGAGTTACTAAGGGGTTTTATTCTGGATGGCATCCTGCACATGTTTTTCAGTCACAGACTGGAATAATTCCAGGGCAGAAGCTCTGTTCTGTTGCCTAATTAATAACACATCTCTTTAAAAAATAAATAAAAAAATCAATGCATGTTTAACTGATAAGCTAGAGCAGCTTCAAAAGCACCGTTTCAGTCCATGAGCTGCATAATACAGTGCTGTGTTTCTCTGAAAATCCTAACTAGAACAAAACTTTGGATGTGTGAGTTCTCATTATGCTTCTAAAGTAGTTGAATGGTTTAATGTGTTGACTTTTCATGACTTTTTTTTTTTCCCCCTTTTGGAGGATGGAAAACCTCCAACTAAGCTACAAAGCATGGTAGCTTAGTGAGTTAAATGAATTGGTGGAGGTAAAAACCTCCTTCGTTCCCTTTCTGAAAGAGATCTGTAGCTCCGAGGCAACCTGCAGCAGGGAGGTGAAGGCGTAAAGCTGCTGCCCAGCTCAACCAGCTGTTAAGTCAACCAGCTGCTCTGTTGAGGAATGCAGGGTAAAATAAGGTGTAAAACTAGGATTTGGGATAGATTTTTTTATCCACTGCTATTACTATCACTGTACAACACCGGCCGATGCTTTCTGTTGTGCAGTTACTCATAATGAGGCAAGAACTGAGCTTTTAGCGTGAACTTTTGCCATTGTCACTTCAGCTGATTCTCGTAAAAGCTGCTGACGCCTTGTTTTGTAATGCCGAACTTCACTGGGGGAGAAGAAAAAGT
Organism: Numenius arquata; assembly: GCF_964106895.1. Taxonomy (NCBI): domain Eukaryota; kingdom Metazoa; phylum Chordata; class Aves; order Charadriiformes; family Scolopacidae; genus Numenius; species Numenius arquata. The sequence goes on along the minus strand of NC_133583.1, from coordinate 4,149,522 downwards.
CATTCTTGCACAGCTCAAATAATTGTGAAAAGCCAGGTTGTTTTTTTGATTCGTTCGTGGCAGTTATTCCTCACCAACATGGACTGTTGACATGGGGAGAGTAAATGACATGGGTGTGGAGTCCTAATGTGGACAACCCCAGTAGACAAAGGTTCCTTGGTTGTAGTGGGTTTGTGTGGGTGTGGTTTTGATTTTTGTTTTGGTTGGTGGTTTTTTTGTTTGTGTTTTGGGGTTTTTGGACAAACTTGCTTTTTGTTCCTTGCTGTGTCAGGGAAGGGAAAAGTCTTTAGGTTTGTTTTCCTCTGGAAATTTCCTTTCTAATTCAGAAGTTTCCTTGGTTTCCAGAAGAGTCTTTTGCAGAGGTGATGGAAAGGCTCTGCTTGTTTGTCCGTATCTCTCACTGTGGCTTTTGCTGCCCGACTGCCTGACCTGGTGCTCTGCGCGCATCTCCCAACCTCTTTTTCCAACGAGGTGTGTCTAAAATGTCCCAAGGCACAGGGAATCTCCCACTCTTTGTTTTTCATGCGATTTGGGGATAGCAGCCAGGACAAAAGAAGTCAAACAGTTGTCTTCTCTGATGCTGGAGTGTACTTCAGGAGTGTACTTCAGTGTGACCAGGAGAGCAACACCAGGTACCACTCGTGGTAAAGGGGCATTGGGGATTTAAGGCTTGGGCTGTGATGAGATCAAAACACATCTTGCAACACAAACAGGGATTGCTTTGATGAAAGCCGAGGCTTTAATTTAATTTGCATGGGATCTAGATGAATGGCCTGTGTGATCAAAACAGATTTGAGTTGTAAATAGGTTCACAGAGGAACTGAGCGATGCCAAGTGGAAGGAACAGGGCTCAGGGACAGGACTAATCCTAACCCGTAGCAGGAGCGTGTGGGTCATGGTGCGGGCAGCTTTTCATCTTCTGGTCTTCAATCATGAGCTTTGAAAGCCTGTGGACAGTTCAGCTCTGTTATATTTTTGCTTGGGGGTAGAGGTAATGGAGAGGTAATTGCATCCTACGCAAGATACAGAAGTCTCCTGTGGTGGTGTGTACACCTCGGGAGCAGGAGGACTGCTTTGAATTGGCTGTACCTGAAGTGCTCTCGTGGTCTATTATAATGTAAGTTGATTTTTAGCCCCAGTTAACAAAAAACCCCTCAATCATTTTGACAATGTCCAAAATGGAATATAGTAAGAGTCACAGAGGCCATTGATTTAGGAAACTCTAAAACCCGGATCTTCCCAGTGTCTGATGGATTTATTAAGAGAGTTCAGGTTGCAGATGTTCAGAAGCACAGGTGGTCTGTGTATGTACAGGACAAGAATCGTTAGGAGGATAGATTCTTTAAAGTTATCACCAGCATTTTCTAAAATACTTTTCTTGGACAAATTACTTTATTAAATAAAGATATTAAATCTTCTTATTACTATGAACTAGATCTCGGAAAGGCTGAAGATCCATTTTTCACTAATCTGGTTCATGGGAGCCTTCTGGCTGCATTAAAGGTGAGAATTAACTTACTCAGGCAGTAAGTTAATTGATACTTATGGGTGCCTTCCAACTTGAGATATTCTGTAGTTCTATATTAAGCAAGAATGATTTGGGAGCCTTGCCAGTAAATGACTTCGAGGAGAGTTTGCATTTAAGTTCTCCAAAATAGTGTTTCAACTCTTTATTTGTTTCTCCGATATCTCCCAGGTTGGATATGAAGCTATGTTCGTTAAACGTTTATCACCTCTGCAAAAATTAAGTCTTTGAAGTGGACAACTGAAAAGAGTTAAAGATGTCTGCGTTTCAAGGGTGCTTTTAATGGGTCTGTCTTTGCGGAAATGGTCCTTAGCACAATTGTGATGCTGTTAATCTACCACCCTTCAGAACTGCCTTCCAAACTGAAAAATGGAAGTTACCCCCGGGTCTGTGTATGTTCCCAGCTTTTTAAATATGGTGATTACAACAGCAGGGAAACCAATAGCTCTGTGGTACCTGAAAAGGGTATTTATCTTGTACCAGTCGCAAGTTCCTAAAGAATCTCAGAAACAGCATTTTTAGTTATGAAATCCAGTTCCTGATTTTGTGAGCAGCCGCATAACAGAATCATGGTAAAATAATCTGGAAGGATGTTGGAGAGGTCATGTAGCTCATCCGTCAGCCCCGAGGCAGGATCAACTATATATTAATCCTGACAGATATTTATTCAATGTGTTCTGAAAGATCTCCAATGGTAGAGAGAGGCTCAGCTGATCTATTCCGTCTCCTCATTCCTGCCATTAGAAAGGTTTTCATGAAGTTTACCCTCAATCTTTCTTCTTGTAATTAGTCAAGAAAACTGAGTAACTTGTCTTATCTGTCACAGGTGTGGAAAAAAGATATATTCTACTCTATGTATATGAAGACTTTGAGGTCCCCCCAGGAGTCGTCTTCTCTTTAGGGTACACAGCCCTTAACGTTTTTAATCTTCCTTTGTGTCATGCTTTGCAGATCTCCGATTGGCCCCATGGCACTCCTGTGGCTCTCTCAATTAGTCTGTATCTCTCGATCTAGAATATCTTCCTAGTGTCTAAAATAGCATCCATCACCTGCTTTTGATTCACTAACGGTGTTTGAAATATGTTTGCTATCAAGCCTAAAGTAAACAAGTACTATTATTAAAATACTGTTTCCTCTAACTAGGAGATTAGTCTTCCATAGTAACAGAAGTCCTGGATAAAATTAAACCTAATAGTAAATATTAGTTTGGAAAGGAATGTGCACTTCGAAATGACATCAGGGTTCTAAAGCAGCCTTTAACAATATCTGATCTTAGTATTTTTCCCCAGTGATCTGGACCCAAAGGGCTTCAGTCTTTGACCTTTTTAAACTGACATTTCCCTCCCCCTTTTACCTGTTTGCTCTTCTGTGAATACCCAGTGTTTCAGGCACAATTGCTATTTTTGTGTGTGTGTTTCAGTTTTTTTTATAACAAGTTCTGCATCTCACAGCCAGTCTGCGAGCACTTTCTTGTTGTGGAAGACACGCACTCTGCGACATGACAACTTATTTCATGGCCATGACATTCGTTGCTGATTTTCCCACATGAAACTTCTTCAGAGCCTTGTTTTTTTTCCACTTTCCTCCTGCAATTAAAGCCTGCATCTTAGTTACTGCCTTTTGTTTCTTTTGAACTCATCAGGGGAGGATTATAATCAGATAATATTTGAAATTACAATCTTGTCTAAAACAAAACATAAAAAGGTGAGGTAGTCATCACCTTAGATTAGCATTCCAAAGCTGCTAAGTAGACAGGCCAAATAATCTGCACTCATTTCTGAGCAACAATTTAGGATTCTGGGGAATCAGGCATCACACTAAGCAGCTTTGAGGAAATAAGACTCAGTTAATCAAGGTGGGAGAATAAAGCTGCCGCAGCAGAAGCTGGAGCCATTTGCTTGTCACTCGCAGCTGAGGAGCACGCGTACTCTTCATCCTGCTGGAAGATTAGGGCTGTGCAGAGATAGAACTGGCAATGATAAAATACAGGTAAAAATTTGGGATTAAAGAGGACCATTTGATCCCTTAAAACCAGTCCAGAAGGCTCCACAAAACCTCTGGCTCTTGCCAGCAAAGCCTCCCCATGTGCCTGGTGTGGGCACAGGAACAATCTCCAGACCTTTAGCATGAAAGTGGAAAAAAAAATACATCGTGATGCGCCAGAGGGAAAGGAAGAAATAGGAAGCTCTTGCTGATGTCTTGAACTCCTGAATTAGCAGCAAATTTGCTAGCTAAAAAAAAGTCCAGCTGGTGCTAAGAAACTTGGTTGCTTTCCCGACTTCAAAGCCTCCAGCAGGCTGTCCAGGGAGGATAATTCCTTCTATGAACAGTCCGTTTAACTCCCGGGTGTGCGAGCGAGACAGGCTAAGTGAGCTCCTGACATAGATATTTTATTTTTTCTTGTCTTGCATCGAGTTTCTGAATGTTGAACAGTTTGGGTTTAAGGTGAGAGAACACCTTTTTGAAAGGTTTTTATGGAAATTGCTTCTGTATCAGGGCCAGAGATAAACCTTTCTGCGCTGCGGTTGCAGAAGGAAATCACCATCCGAGTTACAGCTGCAGGAAATTTGCTTTATTGCTTATGCTACGGTTATTTTCTCCAAAACTTTGTTCTTCAGGATGCTTACTGGGGGCTTCTCCTAGAAAAGGTTTTCACTTTCGAGCGTGGCTTGATCTTTCTTGGCAGAACCCTTCTGTCGTGAAGGAGGGAGCGTGGGGTTTAATTAAACGGGTTACAACAGTGTGTGGTACAGTTAATGATGGTCCAATGCAGGCAAAGGAGAGAGAATTCATAGGGAGACATTGGGGTCAAAGTCTTATATTTAGGAAATGTGGTGCACCGTATTCCCCTTGCTTTGGATGTGTGATGGGCAGCAAGGTGCTGAAGTTGGTAAAATTTTGGCTAATTTTTGTAATGGTGAATCTTCCAAAATTGCTTCATCTCTATGCAAGTTGGCTTTCTGGAGCGTTGATGTTCCCTGGCGTTCTGCATACTGTGCTAAGTTCAGCAGGGTTGGGGTTTTTTTCATGTTGAAGTAGAGCTACAATAATTCCTGAGGTCTGTGGCTTGTTTCAATTATTTACTTCTGCAAAAAGATTTTTATAAATCCTCCTTTCTCTTTCATATTATTAACTTTCTTGTCAAACTTTTATTTAAACCGCAGAGACGAAGATGGATCTTTCCTTTATAGCTGTGCAAAGTTAGATTTACTTCTTTGACCTGTTTCAGTGTGATTGAAAGCTAATCTGTCTCCTTTTTATTGGCTTTTGGTAAAGCACGTATTTCTTTGTTTCCCTTTTTCATTCTGCATTGTCTTGCGAAAATATGTAACTTCACTTCAAGCTGTAAAAAAAAAAAAAAAAAAATTATCCTCCTACAGGAAAGAAAAAAATGACAACCATTAATCCAATCCAAGAGAAGGTTTATGTCTTTAATTAGCTCCTCGGATTGCATTCATGTATGATTCAAGTAAAATGAACTATGAGCAATAATAAAGGTATCGTGGTCACCTCTGACCTTGTGGAGCGGAACTTTCTGGCTAAAGCCAGAAAGCTTTTTTGGCTCAATGTCAGCGACAACTACTTGAACTTGTCTGTCTTTGGAGGTAACTTCTTGCCATAAAAAGCATGTTGAGCTCTCCCGCTGCCGTTAACTTGTGTGGCCAAGGGCTTTATTTGGCTTGTGGGCTGTTAACTCCTACGACTGATAGTTGAAATAGTATTGCACTCCACTTCATAATTAGTCCTTTCAGTGCTCTAATCCTCGAGTATATGTTTCCAACCCCTCTGCAAGAGTTATTTACTGTTGTTCTTTAATGCACTTAAGGACATAAAAAGGCCTTTGTGTTATGCTACAGTTTTAATATTACTGTTTATAGAGGCTGTTAATATTTTGCCTTACTAAAGTGGATGATCTTGTAATCATCCATAGTGTTATATTAGGCAGTGAAAATTTTGCCCCGTATATGTCACTCCTCTTTGCTTCTAAAGAGCTGAATGAGCAGGAGGGTTATATCCAGGGATATTGATCCCGGGACTGATTTTGATAGAAGGTGCTGACTCACAGCAGCAACCCCAAATTGATCAGCGGTTCCTTCTTCCCAGAGGGAAGTGTCTCCGTGGTGTCCCTTGACCCTGTGCGGCAGGGCCAGCGCTTCGGAGGCACCTTGCCAGACGTAATAGATTGCTATTTGCAATGTGTTTGCAGAGTCGCAGGGAGGGAACAGCAATAAAGTCTGCACACTTACTACTAGCAGTAGCTAAATTTACCAAGGCGTTCTGCTGCATTTTTTATTAAGTGTAGCAGTTGTAATTTTTTAATGGCTTTAGGTGCAAAAAACTACTTTTCGTTAGACTTCGAGGATATAATACCATTTCCCTGGCATGCAAGGGGCAGATTCAGGTGTTCCCGTACAGTATATAGAGCTTTTCAGAGCAGTATTTCCTTTCGCTTGTAGGAGTGTGACGTTGAAAACAAAATAAGTGACTATACCTTGCTGGCTTTGTGGCAATCTTGCTGTGAACCGGAATTAAGAAAGGCCCAATTAGGGTAGATTAAAATAATCCTAAACCTGGGTTAGGTTCTGCAGGGAAGGCAGACTACGGAAGGCTCAAATGCAGCATAAAGTCATGTTTTGTACTACTAAATGCCTGATGGAGCAGCGCAGTGTATAGCTGATACTCACTGCTGCTCCATTGCTGAATGTGTGGAATCGCATTAAAAACAACAGATTTGTAAACAAAGTAGAACAAATGCTGCTAAAATTAGCAGCTCTTCAACCTGCAAGTTACTAATAGAAAAATCTTCAAAAGACCTATGTTTCACAGTGTTTTGAATATGGTCGTCGAGTTCTGAAGTTCATATTTTCGGGTTGAAAGCATAGGGATACATATTTTCACTGATGTTCCTGTTCATTCTTTAGGCATATTTTGTTCTGTTGTTCCTGAGATTTAATAATGCAGTCCTGACATTCATTAAACATGCTCTTTTTATATAGGCTGTTAAAAATAGTTGTAAATTGCAAATTAATAATGTTTATTTAGCACTTTCACCTTATTTATAAAATCATAATTTATTTTGGTGCATTTGTTACAATGTTGTAAAACTGTATTTCAGTCACCTGCTGCCCAAACAGTCCAACCAACAAAAAGTCTCCAAAACCAACCAAAAAACCCCCAAAGCCCCTGTTTAAACTGGGTATATTGTTGTAGAAGGCGTCTAAATACTACAGTAACCTCCACCCTGGAATCAAATGGCTGGATAATATAACCTTGAAGAGCTGAAAAATACTTCAGAGCACAGATGCACATTTTGGAATGAAAAGTTTGGTTCAGAAAGCAGTTTTGACAAAGTTCAGCATCCAAGGTTAATGCGTGAACGTTGAGGCAGTCGTGGGGTAAGTGGAAGCTTCAGTTTGGCGAAACAGAAGGGTGAGGAAATAGAGAACAGAAGGGAACAGGTCAGAAATGGATGACAGAAGAACATAAATATAAAAAAAAAATCACAAAGAATGCGTATGGATTAAAGCTACAAAGGGAGTTCAGTATTTTGCTGGCTAAAAATACCCCAACAAATAGAGAATTATTTTCTGCAGTCATTGAACTGTGTTGTCTAGTTTTGTGGAATAATAGCGATCATCCACATACTTTATTAGACCAAGTGTTAATATGTGCCCTGCCTTCACTCAGATTACCATCAAAAATGAAAATACCTAGGGAAAAAATTCCCTGATTAAAAATCTGGTCCTCCCTCAGAATGATGCTGTAATTCACACGGTGCTGCACTGGGAACACACCAAGGGGATAAATATCTTTATTTTTTGTATGTAAGCATACACGTTTGTGTTTTAATGAATGTATTATAGGGGTCACATCCATAAGATGATGTGGTTTGTGTGATCAGTCTCTTCAGCCCGATGAACTTTGGGGAAAGGTTGGAGTGATGTGGATAGTGATTTGGGTAGTGATTTGAGGGCATCGATCAGTGACCTTAAGGAAAACAGGAACTAACTTGATATGAGCTTTGCTGCTTCAAAACTACATGCCCACCTCTTTTCTCTTATGTTTGTGCCTGTCTTGGTACCTCTAGATAAAGAAGCACAAAATTAGTAAAATATTTGGGGTGAGGGTAAAGAAAACATTCTTTCAAAGTTGATAAGGTGTGAAATTTCTCAAAGCTAGAGGAGACTTTTCTCTGTGTACCAGATCTAAAATTTTACCAGTCTCCATTACTTGGCAGAGTTATCATTTGGGATATCATTTTAATTAATTTATGGCCTGGGACTCAACAATGCCAAGTCCTACATAGGGACACAGCAGTGAGACTTGTCCCCCAACTTTACAATCCCAAGTGTAAGAAAAAACAACAGATGGATGCAGATTTGGGAGAGGAAAAGAAACAACAGTGCAGTACTGCGTGTGAGGATTCAGCATCCTAAATGTCACCACCTCTGACAGAGGAGTTTCGAGGAGGGACTTGAATTTTGGGGGTGTGTAGCAGAAGCTCTGCCCAAGTACTAAAGGTAATATAGAGGCAAGTCCAAATAAAGGCGGTACCTTGAAATCTATTAATTAGGAGATGGTGGTGGATAGGTTCACCGGACAAACTGACTACTGGCTGAAGACTTGCAAGTTAGAGATTGACCATCAAAGGCCTTGAAAAGTGTCTCCATTGGCAGACATTATTTTAGAAGAACGTTTGCTTCAGCTTAGATTTACCTGCTTTTAAAGGAGGGAGGACAATTATCTCAGTAACACGTGTTAGTTGAGCAATGTTGGCATGGGCAAACTGATAAATCCTTGAGTTCAGCATAGAAAGGCTTCACTGTAATCCTTATGAATTAGGGGGAATAATGCCTCCTGATTACGGAGGTTGAGTGATGGTTAGTTATATTAACGGGTGAAAATCAGGGTGTTTTTTTTTTTTATTGACTGAGCCCTGCTTTTCTATATAACGGTACATTGCACTGTAGTCAGATCACCAGTACGTTGACTAATATGACTTGGAATTGTCTTTGGCTTTCTGATTTGATGGCTCGGGAAGCAAAACATTGTAGCAAAAATTAATATAAATAAAAGTGGCTGACTAGGAAGAGTAAATAAAGAAAATGAATGCAGCCAGATATAGCAAGTCTTTGATCATAGATTACAAAGATATTTCGGTGCATATAAATGTAAAGAGTAATGATGTCTTTTGAAGAGTTTATAACACAAAAGTCCATGTACATCACAAAGTATAAAGGATAGAGAAGGGTAAAGGATTAAGAAAGGAAAAGATAAGACTTCGTGCATCATTAATGAAAGATGAGGAATAGAAAGACAAATGAAAAATTTCACTGCACAGAATGATGACTTTGATTCTTTCTTTTACTGATCTGTTGGCATAACACAATATGGGGATTTAAATAAGTAAAAGAGAACAAAGGCAGAAACCCACTGTATGTGTATCACAAAGTGTGAGGAAATGGTGGCAACTGTTTCCAATGTAAAAAGGAGCCAAGAAGAGCTTATTAAAATGTGACACATACAAAGTGAACTGTGGATCAGAGCTGGAATCAGATCGAGCTATAGGAAAGCGAGTAAAGCAAGCGGCAACATTGGTCTCTGATACGGGGCTGTTTTCCCAGTGGAAGGGCAACGGGGAGGCCAGTTTAGAATATTTGCTGACATGGGCTGTCAGCCTGAGCCTTTCTAGAGCGCATATCTGCCAGGAAGACCCCTGCTGGCAGGAGATGTGTTGGAGAGGGGGAGCTACGGTTCCTTGTTTCTAGAAAAATCTAGGGATGCAGCCCTGTGCGTGGTGTCGCGGGAGCTGGGATGGATTTTGGTACCGGGGCTGACCTGGTACCACTCCAAGACCAGCCTCTTCCATATTCCCATGGTATTGCATTCCCTGCCAGAAAGTTTTTAGACGTACAGTTATCTGTGCCTATTTTTCTGCTTTCTTTAGGACTGTCAAAAGTAAGAAAAAAGAAAAGAAATAAAAAAGCCAAGGCAGAAGGCCTGTCACTTGCTCTTATTAATTCAGTGCACTCCCAAGCCACTGTTTCAGTTGTCTTACGTGTTACTACATTGCAGAGATCACGCCCGGATGGTTATTTAGCAGTGGTAGTGGGCTCCTCTACCCTATTTGATATGCTCCCTTAGAAATACATTTACTTTTCAGTTGTCTTACAGCAGGTATCTTCCCCTCTCTGGGACAACTTTGTAAAACAAGATTTGATGAATTTTGCTGCCTCTTTATTGCCACCTCTAATCTTTTCTCCAAGGAGCTTTACTGCTCCTGTTTGACCCAGGCAATGGGGGAAGAAGACTTTTTTTTAATCTGTAGACTATGAATCATTGGTGGAATCAATAGAATTTAATCCAACACTTCTGCTGAAGGGTTTAAGGAGTCTATAAAACACATACAGCTTGTAAAAAAAAAAGGCACCAGGACCCCTCTGACTCCCTGAGATAAGCAGGGGGTTGGGTTGCCAGCTCCATCCGAGGCGGTGGCTGCTCTAAGCCGGGGCTGAGTGGAGTCTGAGTTCAATTCTGGTCGACTTCAGCTCGCACGAGACCAGAGAGAGCTCCACCAGGGTCAAGGAACATGGGGGTCTGTGTAAGTAGCTTTGTGCCGATTAGTCTCTTGGTTTCTTAGAGCGAAGGAGAAGGTGGGGAGGGGGCAGCGATTGATGCACAGGCTGTTCTGGGCTGGTGGATGCCTGTAGTCGGCTGAATGCATCGTTGTTAGGATGTTTTTACCTTGCGTTGTGGGCAAGGTTTGGGCAGCCAACCGCCTCCTCTCTACTCTCTCGTAGGAGATGCATCTGGCTGTAGCTGTAAGTAATCATCAGAGGGCTTGAATTTGCAGAATATGGAGTTCACAGCATAACAAATGAGTAGCCTTAATAACTACTTTCTGCTTTTTAATTTCTAGCACCTGGAAACGTAAGTCCATAGTAATGCGAGCTATTCCATATAGCTGTTAGGAGTTCTAGGAATACGTACAGCTTAGCTGTAGGCACTGAGTTAAAGGAGTTGTGAAATGCCATCTGCCTGCTTGTATTGTGTGTTCTAAAACAGCAAACAGCTCGTACTTGGTTTTGCTCAGGTTTATCTCATTGCTTGTGGGTCTTTTTTCTTCTTCCAATAGTTTTTTTTTTTTTTTTTTTTTAGCTTCATCTTCAAGCTTTTGCTTTCAGCTTTGGTCTTGGTCGTATCTAAAAGCAAACATTAAAGGTATGTGGACAAGATACTGCCTTCTATTCCATCCAGTGTAGTTTAAGGTACACATTTTGAAGTTATTTTTAAATACAATACGTAATAAATGTTTTACTGTGAAACATGAACAAAAATTAACATCTTTTGTACAGAAACTTCTTCTTTTCTAAGTTGCATAAAAATCATACAACTGTGCCGCATTGCATCAGCACATATGTTTTGTGAATTAAAAAGTATACTTTCTGTGATGATCTCCCATCTGCTGCTACCTCTGACAGATTTAATGCTGGCTCCTGAATACTGAAACACTAGGATGCTTTACTCTGGTATGCGCTTGACAAGTAGATCTTCTATCTCACGGGTTGACCCTCTGGTGGATGACTGCTCATGAAATATGTAAACAATTGGAGGTTTGGTGAAATCCAGCAAGCAAAAGGAAACATGTTTTATTTGTAGTTTAGGAAAAAAAAAAAAAAAGACCATCACTGAATTCCTTTTTTCTGCTAGCCTGTGCAATAATGTCTCTCCTGTATTAATTTATTTTAAAGCAGAATTTTAGCAGCTCGATAGGTAGGCAGATGATAAAGTTTACTCCTAGTGAAGAGACCTCGCTTTTCCATTTGCCATTAAATCACTGCAGAGCTATCACCTACGTCTGCGAAATCCATCTGATGGGGGATAATCTGCTCCCCACTGGTTTTATGGGTGTCCAATCGAGCTCCCGGCACCGGGCTGAGAGCGGGAAAGGGTGAATTGGCAAATCCCTGGAGTGGAGACTGGAGCCAGCGTGGAACTGTGCTGGAACTAGTCCCAGTTGTGGGGAAATGCTGCGATGCCGGTGTATACTCTCCAGTACAGGAGAAAAGATAATGTAATTAAAAAAAAAAAGTTAATATTTTGAATATACAGCTTTAAAATTTGGATTTTTTTTCTTCATCCTTCTTCAGATTGTTAGATTATTTTATTCCCTTAGTCCGTTTCAAATTTGCAGAAGCCCCATTGCCACCTTCATTTTAAGGTATTTTGTTTTATGAAATCTGGACTAATTCCACAGAATTTTTGTAGAAGTCAAATCTCACTCTGGTTTTGGAATGTTAAATAGCTGCTGCTTTGGGTTTTGGTTTGGCCAAAGTAATGAAATAAAATATTTCAAGTATTTTGCTGATGGCAGAGTGGCTTTTCCAGCACTTTTCCCACTGGGTTGCTCAGTGTTCTGGGAAGATTGGTGCTTCCATCTTGGGCAATACTTCAACCAAGAGCAGCAACTGTCCTAAAATGTCTCTGATGATCTATGAGGGCAAAGAAAATCCACCGATATTTTTCATTTCTAAAAGCTGAGCGGTTCAGTCCTGCAAACGTGGTTATGGATCGAAAATGATGGTGCTCAGGACGCAGCTGGATCAAGCATATCATTTCATTGTGTCTCCATTTCCTTGCTTCTCCGTTGTCACGTGCTTTTGCAGGCGTTTAATATCTTATAGGCTGATTGTAAAGTGATTGCAAAATAGAATGAGCAGGTGGTTTTGATGGTACTTTGCGCTCATTTTAAACTCTCTTCCTGTAGCAGCAAATGAACACAGAGCACAAAGCAGAGCTGCATCAGGGCCCCTGACATATATTTTGTTATAGGAGTTTATTTTTAATGTGTGTCAAAAGAAAAATAGTATTTTTATATTACAGTATCACGGAAAATCCCTGTAACACAATGAACAGCACAGTGACTTATTCGGAAAGGTTCAAGGTATTTAAGACATCCCCATTATTATCCTGTAGCATCTTTTCTCCTTAAAATGCCACACAAAAGTGCATCCGCAGGGTCTGTGATAGGCTCTGACCTACAAGTCTGGGCAAATAAATGAAACGTAATGCCCATGAAAAAAACCCATGAAGGAAGTCCTTTTTCTCTCAAATACTCCACTTGATGTGCATGCAAGAGGTGAATTAATACCACGAGAAGTTGGGCACATCATCACAAACACACCGTCTGTTTTCTCACTGCCTGGGGATGGTGTTTTGAAAACTGTAATTGAAAATAGCTGAGGGCAAGGCCATAAAAGTTACTAAAAAGTCCACTAGGCTCTTTTTTGGGGAGTAATTATGGTTAATTGGCAGGACTAACCAGAGAATAAAAAAGTTCCCTTTAATCTCTCAAATTTTATTAACTGGAAATCATCAAAGTAAGGAAATCCCTATAAACAAGTCTTGTCCTGTCTGTGTCAATATTTCCAAACATGGTGGTGTCCGTAGCTATTTGTCTAGAAATGTAGGCAGAAGCAGTGGAGAACTGGATACACGTGGGTGCAAAAAATTACTTTGCCTTCAGCAGCCTGAAGATCAGTAAGTAGTCATTTGGGCAGTACACGTAAGGTGAAAATATTGAACGCGTGTGGTAAATCGGTACCAATGGAACCGAAACACTAGAAAACCTCTGAAATACCTTCCTTTCCTGAAAATAATGATGGTAGCTTTGGGAAAGCGTATAGCTTAAGGGAAATTCATCTGAAAAAGGTATTAATCTTGGGCAGCCATCAATAAAATCAGGAATTTCATGTGCTTTAAAGGAGTAACTTAAAAAAAGAAATCCTCTTAATAGACTTATCTTACGGTGGGTGGAGGAGACAAAGGCTGTAACTCAAACAGCGTGGGAATGCACGTTATTACCTTTCAAAAGATTTTAGGCTATCTCTGCTGTAGCGTTTCTGCTGGTACAGCTCTCGTGCAGGTACGGTCTACACCACCGACTGTTACCTGTTTATCACATCCTTCATAGCTTAGTCCATACTGTTTGAAAAGATGACAAAGAAATTTTATTTTCATACAGTTACATCTGTCAGTGTGGTAGCTGGTGCTTGTGGGTATCTGTTTTTCTCCATTAGAGGGTGGAGGACGCAACTACCAGGTAGAGGTTGGTAGGGAAGGCCAAGCCTTGGTTACCACTGACATCTGGTACTTGGTCAACTCTAATAAACATATCTGTGCTGGCCGTACGGTTCTGTATGTCTTACAGAAGACACCTACGTAGTTTTTCTGTTATTCCAGCAAAGCTAGACAATTGAGTGATTCCTAAATAAACTCAAAAGCCTGGGACAAGTAGCCAGTCTTTGTACGTGACAGTACCTGAAATGGTTTTCAGGTGCTCAGAAGTGCTGCTGAAGGTGAGGTGTGAGACGTTTCACTGGGCTGGGGGAGAATTTCAAATAGGATTTTTTTTTTAAGTCCTGTTAGAAAAGTGATGCTGGGTAACCACATGGATAATCCACCGTGACTGCTTCAGTCTGGTACAGACTGGCGTGAATCTCCAGAGGCGAGTACGTTGGTGCACAGACTGAAAGCTGGGAAGGGGCAGTTATTTTAATTGAAAGGGTTTAGCAATACCTCTTGACTCAGGGGGTACCATTAGTATTACCTTTCACCATCCAAGCAGGTCTTGTTTCACTGATTTCACCATTGCCTTTTCTTCCAGCCACTTATGTAAGAAAAGTGAACTATGTTTTAGAGAGGCAGCTGGGAGAACTGGGTGCTAATGCTAAAATGTTCTGTTACATGTTGGTTTCCAAATGATGTAGCACCTGCAACAGGCCTTTAAAAAAAAAAAATTAAAAAAAAATAAAAAAAGGAGAAAACCCCTCTGATAATTTTACTGCAAAATGGATACTTCATCTCTATAGAGAATAAAAGTGTCATTGATCTCTATGATAAATTGTATCTTGGTGTCTGAAAATATAGACCTTGGGTTTTTTCATTATAAGGATGACCTTGCCTCTATTGTAAATCAAAAGTAACCAGGGATTTGTGGCTCTTGTAAGATCTACGGAGGGGGAAAAAATTACTGTGGAGCTGCAGCCCATTTTGGGACCGAAGGTAAGGGCAGAGCTTCTCAGTTTCATCAGGCTTACATCGGGATGGATTTCAGTCTCTGTTGGATGGATGCTGTGCACTGCCCACGTTCCAAACTTTCTGAAGTATGAGATGAAAGGAGGAGCAACAGGGGAGAGTTTGGGCTCTGGCCAGGACAGGGTAGAGAAGTGGTGATTCTTCTTTAATCAGAAGAATTTCCGGATTCCTCTAGCGAGGGTTGGTGTGCCAGCCGTCTCCTGGTGAGCAGTCTTTCTGTTTGTTCATCAATACTGCCCTGCTACTCAAAGCTCCATAATACAAAGCATTTCTCACTTTGCTCCTTAAATGCAAAGGACTTTGAATTAAAAACTGAACAGTATTACTTAATTTTGTTTTAAAATGGAAGGAAAAAAGCACGCAGTCTTAAGAATTAAATAGTTTTAAATTGTAGCACATTTCAGAGCACAACCCAGGAGCCCAAAACTGATACTGGAGAGATCACCCTTTGAACTGGAGCCCTAATTGGAAAACCAGCATGTTGTGTGCTAAATAACACCAGCTGTTTTCCTTATCACTTCCTGGTCCGTCATCTCTGATCTCAACCAAAGGGTGCTCTGCATGTCCTGTTTCTCACATGGAAACTAAAGGAAAGGGAGCCTATTCCAAAGATGGACAGTGGTTAGAGCTGGGATGGGTTACAGGCTGATCCTGGAGTCCACAGGGCACTCCTTTAGTGGGTAGTTCAAGCCTGGCACTTGGAAGTCCTTTGTGTAAGGAACAGTAAGGAGAAAACAATCTTGGAAACAGTTAGCATCATTGGAAAAAAAAAAAACCAAACAAGAAGCCTCTGGTCTCAAAAAATACTGGCATGAGGGTAAGACCTTCAACAGTTTCAACCAGAGCTTCACCATCGTGTAATCATTTTCCAAAGGGTGGAGCTGGATGACTATCAGGCTGTGTTATTGCACTGAATTTTTAGAGTTGGAAGGGACCATAAAGATCATCTAGTCCAACTCCCCTGCTGAAGCAGGATTGCCCAGAGCATGTGTTAGAGCTTGATGTTGCCATTAAACTTTGCTGTAGGGAGTTTGGGAAATGCAGGTGTGTGCTTTTTGTCAGGGGTACCAGATAAATATCTGTTGCGTCTCCCTCACAACTATGGAGGGAGGAACAGAGGCAAAAGGCTGGAGTTCTTCCTTTAGTTCCCTTCTCGGGATGTGGGGCATCTTCGATACAAACAGACAAGCCTTTCTCTAGTCTTCGTTAGCACAATGTTGCGTGGGATATGGAGTGGTCCTTCCTACTGTGCACCACCCAGCCACAGTCGTCTCAGATATTTTTAGAGTTAAATCCAGGTAGATAATCTAAGTTTAAGTAGGAAAAGAGTTTGTACCGGCCAGTCATCTATACCTAGCACTGTTCACGTCTCATCCCTTTGGGGTTTTTTTTGGCTTTTGTGTTTTTTGGTTGGTGGTTTGTTTTCTTTTTTTTTTTAAAGCTGAATGGTACCATTGATTTCCATGAAGACAAATTCACTTCTCTGCTGAACTACCTTATTCACAAGATCAGCTTTTTGCTTCCCTCACATTCCTCCTGTCATCTTTAAGGATTTCCCATTTCTATGATGGAAGACAGTCCTACAGCCATCACTCCTCATCCATCCAGTGTGCTGGATAAGGCAGGGTCTTAAATTGAAGGTCGTGTTCATGTAATTAAAGACCATATCATTATGCACAGGCACAAGGGGGCAAATTAAGGTTGCACAGTCCATCTTAATTCTGGCATCATCAACGTTCAGGTGCTTGGCTCTGCATCTGATCTTGCATCTTTGCACTAGCAGTGTGATTGCTGCTACTCTCTCCACTACATCCCTTTACCTAAGGTAGAGGAAAAGTTGGATTTCTTTAATAAATGCTGAGATGGTTGCATCTTGTAGGGAAGTTGTGTGGTGACTCTGCAATATAAAATTATTTTAAAATAAACCTTTTCTGCTTGTTTTGAGAGTTCATTTCCTGATACCTGACCCCCCCACAGGGGGGATGCATGCGGTTTCTTTGCAAATCTTGGCTTTCAAACTGTACCAGCTGGTTGTTTGGTTCAGCAATTTAAAATCCCCATATCAGGAGTGCTTTCTGCTTGTGCCATTGCTGTTTCACAGGGAAGTTATTTTTATATTTCAGTATTCTTCAGAGCTACCAAAAATACTTCTATGCAGTTTTAGTAAGAGAGGAGTGAAGATGCAGTGAACCTTGACTTATTCAACTCCCCATCAGGAACCTACAAAATGCCTCAGCTGAAGGGGAAAAAAATGTCCCACGCTACACCAGAAAGCATGGAGAGCTTTGCAAGCAAATTAGGTTCTTTAGGTTATTATACTGTGCCCAGTATTATATTGCTATAATATTATTACTACTGCTTCAGAGTCTGCACAAGCACCGTCCCTAGGAAAGAAATAGGGGTTTTTCCCGCTGCTGTAGCATGTCCAGTATTTGTTTGTGGATTTGGACCTGAAATGCAGAATGTCTAAAGAGAAACGATACTTTAATATTCAACAGGCATTTTTATTTCTTTTTCAATATGCTTCTGAGCTGGAAGATTGGGCTGGACCAAGAATATTGGCGACGGCCTCAGAGCAGAAATGGCTCATGGTTTTACAGGCTCTGACTGCAGCAAGGGGTTTTTAAAGTGCTATTAAAGGCAAATGGCAGCGTGAGGCAAAATGAGTCCCAGTCAATAACTCTACAAAGAAGACTAAATCAGTGTTCTTTGAGAGTGATATCATGTATCACAATAAAAGGAATAATAGTCAAACAGGAAGCCCTTTCCTTGACAGCTGATGATGTAATCTGGGAAACAAGACCTGTTAACTCATCCCTTGATTGTATTAAAAAGGCCAGAAGATTTTTTCCTTCAGGAGCTGAAGGAGTCTGTCTGTCGTTAAACTGGGTAATGTTAATAAGGCATATATTGTTCATACACAGGTCACAAACTTCATGTCTTGAATGAGAAGGGGGTAAGCCACTTCTTCTCTGGTGGTCTCGTATTTACAAGATCCTTGGCCCCTTGGGAGTGATCTAAGTCCTTTTATCCAGCAGTTAACTCTGCAGGGTGACTTCCCAGCTCCCAGTCAAGATGCAGGACTAGGAGTGTTTAGTGACTATTTTTTTGTTTAGGAGTGTTGCTGAACAAGTTGGTAGAAAAAGGCAACTCTTTGAAGTTTCTCCCTGAACCCGTTCTGACAGTGCATCCTGGGGATGAGTGGACTGGTGCCTAACATCCTTGTGCCTGGCTGTGGAGACAAGTAATGTTTAGGGCTTGAGGACAAAAGAAGTGTCAGGAGGCCAACACTGTTAGAGTGGTTAAGGCCCTTTATGTTCTACCACTTCAGTGGTAGTTTGTATTTATGATGACATCATGTCAAAATCTGCTTTGATGAAAATTTCTTAACTCATGACTTGAAGGAAGGAATTTATTTTTTTAATAGAAGGGTTTTTTGTTATTGAATGGCAACATTACTTTTGGATTGTTCTTGAAATGCTGGAAGTTTAAACCATTTCTTTGAAAAATGCAGCAAACAAACTCAGAGTTTATCTTCTTACTGGGAAAAATACCCCAATGGGTGTTGGAATATTTATCTGTATAAGCTAATCGGTTAGTCATTGTAATTTTGGTTGATGGTTATGGCAGCTTCATAATATATTTTTATTAGGTTTTCTATCTGTGGGATCATATGCTTGAGTAGCTGTCTCTGAAATACTTGTCATATGGAGTAACCACTGCACCTGTATCAGTTTGTTGTTCAGAGCCTTTTAAGAATATTGGCATAGATTTTTAGAAGCTAATTGAATAGCTAACCTCCAGAGTACAGTGAAGTAACTTTATTAGGCTTTATAAGTAGTGCCATTGAGTTTGTTTTGTGTCTCTCTTATTAAATCAGTTCAGTTAGCTGTCTGTTTTGAATCCCTGTAGTTATTAAGTCCTCATTCTAGAGCAGAACCAATCTTGTATTAGCAAGACTGCAAATAAAGTTTCAAAAGTCCAAAGCAGAGATGCTGTTGGCTGAACTAAAGGTATAATTAGGTTCCATGTGGCTGAAGGCTGCTTAGCGTCAACCCTGTTTGCTGTCATGGACTGATGCAGGGAATTCCTGTTACAGCTGTGACCCTCTTTGTGAGTGGCCCCGGCACAGTGACCAACACTCATGTCCCATCGACTGCTGGCTGCAGAAGTGACCACTGAAACCACTGGCAGTTTGCATTGGTTGAAGCAGCCATACCAGGAAATTATCCTGGTAATCATGAACAGGAATCTCCCTCAGAAGAGTGATCTATCCTTTTCAATTGAGAAGACTGGCTGCATTTTATCAGGCTAGCAGCCAGGAGTCTCTCCAGCGGGTAGCTCTTCACCTCTGAGATACCTTCTGAGCACTCTTAGATTCCAAAAAGTGCCAGCTCCAGCTGTAGTAGTACAACAGAGAACTTTGGTTTGGTTGTTGGACCTGCCTGTGCTTTAACATGGTACCTTTTGAGGTTGGCCATGAGAAATGTGGGAGGGAAGCAGGTCGGAGGATCCAGAGGATGTTTGACTTCTGCAGCTTGGATGAATTAGAGGTTCAGGAGGTTCACGTGGAGCAGCTGTTGCCAAGCCCTCTCCTGCATTGCAGGTTATTTCGTGTGCAGGACGTTTGTGCAGCAGATGAGGGAATACTGAAGGGTGTTGATGGTTACTGAATATAGAGAACAACTTTTTAACGAGGCAGTAATGTTAGTTATGAAGTTTAGACCAGTGACTTCTTTCGTTTTTTAGAATAACTTAAGGAGTTTAAATCCCATGTTTTTTAGGAAAGTACTATAGAGCAAGTTGAATTTCCTTTATTGAATGAAATCATTTTTCCCTTGGAAACTAAATGTAACAAGAATTTAATAATTCATGAATTGAGCTTCAACATCTTTTAAATAATAGATAGACTGTCATGCCAAGTTCAGCTGAAAACTTACAGAGCATACGTTTTTATGTTTTACTTTGACATTTCAAAGAATTACAGCACTACAAACATTTATTTTGTATTTTTGCTCATTGCAATATTTCATTCCTTTCAGGTTGATTTAAGAAATAAAAGCAACAGTTAAAAAAAAAAGCAACTACCTTCAGTTTCTGATGGAAAAAGAGACTAGAAGGGAGAGAAGCCTTAGGTACATGTTCATAAATGATTCACTGGACTTTTGGCTGACAGATAGAACAGTTTCATAATAACTTTGTTTATTATTTTTCTTATCAGTGGAATCAAATGTTAAATAGCTCTATTGGAAAGTGCTGTAAGGTTGACTAATAATTACATCTCTGTCACCTCTGCTGTCTTTGGCCTTTTAAAAATAATCAGACTGGATTTATTTTATTGGTTATTTCTCCCCCCTCTATAAAATAGAAATGATTTCCAGAAGATGTGGCAGGCTGCAGCGGCAGCATGTCATTTTGTGGTATTTTTGGGTATGGGGAGGATGGGTAGCCTCTTGCTTAAAGCGAAAGGAACCCAAAAGTTGTCCCTGCTGCTGACTTTCAATGTGACTTTGAGCCCTGTTTTGTCACACCGCTGGACATGAAGCACCCAAGTGAAGGTGGGGATGAAGCCCATCTTGGTGCATGGTGGCCACTCTCCCTCTGCCATGTGTCACAAAGCTCTGTGTGTCTTATCTGCAGGGGTATGGTTGTGACAGGCAGACCAGGTTAGCTCTTCGGGGTTTTAGCACTGTTTCCGAGGGAGGTGGGCCATGTGTGACCAAGCTGTGAATATGCAGGTTTGCATGGAGTGGTGTCTTCTCCTTCTAACCAGCAATGAATCTCCAGGTCACTTTTGGCCATACGAAGGAGGAGGTAGAGCTTTCAGAGAATTTAACGTCCTACAGCTTCTCATGAACCTAAAAGATTTCTCTGCTCTTTTCCATGTGTTTTTCTAGTCAGGCAGGAGTGTAAAACAAAGGCTCAGCCTATTAGACAACAGATAATCTCCAGCTGAAGACGATGCTGTAAATGTTACAGATGTCACAATCCAGAAGAAAAACCCCAACCAGAACACAAAACTTGTTAGGTCTTAGAGCATCCAACACAGCATCGCAAACCCGTGAGGCTTTACTCGTTCTGCGATTCGTGCACTTACTTTGTAATACCGATTCAGTGGAGGAGCAGCTGGCTCCAAGGCGATGGATTGCTTTGTCTTGGCAAGACCTTCTGAAACCCATGGAAAGACTACTCCAGATTTCATGAATAGTACTGTCTTCTCTGTTATTTTGGAAAATTCTTGAAGTGCCAGACATTGAACGAATATTTTCCTTCTTTTGTTCCCATGAATGTACATCTTTCTTTCCCACTCGCCCTTTTTCTGTGCTATGGAAGTTGATGCTGAAGTTGAAACAATAATATGTTATTTTTTAATTAATTGCAGTTAAGTGTATCTTATAAGATGTCCTAGTGTGAATACTGTTTGGTTAGAGGTTTGAAGGTTTTAAATGAACGGCGTTGATCTGTTCTTCTGCACTAAAGGAAGAATGAGGCAGTAGGGGTTTGTTTGAAGAGATGTAGTTGCCATTCTGTAGAGTTATTTATGGAAGACCTTGAATATCTCTAGTAATAATTTATGATTATTATTTTAGCTTTACTTTTTAAATTTTCCTGCTCTGTGTGCAGAACTGAAGAAGCAGAGGAGTAAAGAGTACTTATGAATGCAATGCAGATTATTTGAAGTGGTAGATAGTATTTCACCATACCTATGCCTTTGTCTCATACTATTTACAGTCTATGAACTTGTGTCTTATTAGTCAAATGGGAACAATCAAAATTTGCAGGGAATCATTATCTTTCAACTAGGTATTGCGAGTGTAGAAAGATAACATTGGCACTTACAGGGTATTAACTGGCAAAAATCAATCGAAACTTCAGTGTGAGAAATGTTCCCATGTGTGAAATCGCGGTGAATCTACATTCAATTCCAGCTTGTTCAACTCCATGGGAATAGTTTGGTAATCTGGGTGGTTATTTGCAATAACTCATCAAGCTGATAATAGTGCTTATTGCACCATATGTTATCACTTAAGTCTCGAGCTGTAACTTTCACAATTTCATTGAAGGGGAAATAGGTTAATATTAAAATCAGAAGAGCTTGGGTTCTTTTTCCTTTCTTTTAGAAACTTGAATCTATTTCTTGGAGTCTCCAAAAATGTAAAAGGAATAGGAAAATTCCTATCAACTACCTTTTGCACCAAGTGGGAGTTATCTCATGTGGCTCTTTTTGTAGAGAAAGGGCAGAAAAAGTTTATTTTTGATTTGGAGCTAATAAATAAGGCTTTTCTCTCCATTGCTGATAGGTTGGAACCCTGAGAGAAGAGCTGGCTAAGTTAAGTTCCCAGCTCCGTTACAGGTTGGGCTCTTAGCCCTTGAGAAACCTCACAGTTAGAAGGAAGGATCTGCCCTGGCTGGGTATTTTCAGCACGGTTTCACCTGAATGCTCAGGTTGTTATCAATAGTCTTTGCAGCATGATTATACCCAGGAGCATAATTTCTGGCAAAGATTTATTATACAAAAAGCTATAAAATTTCATTATTAAAAGGTAATCCCTGCCCCAGAACTTTTCTAGCGTAAGTAGTTTGAGACTCCAATTGTGTGATCTGGCTTAATACCATTTTGTTCTCCTTTGTTATGCTGTTTGAAATCTGGGCCTCTGTATTCCTGTCTGATCATTTATTTCTAAGAGACTTTTACAAAAGAAAAGTTTTTCCTCAGCCAATCTTTTATCAAGCACCTTTTCACACGGGATGTTTCCTTTTCTCGTTGGGAATGTTGTGAGCAACTTAATCCCAAGGGCAAAAGAGTGCTAATACTCAGTGGTGGAAGAAAATAATTTGAATGTGAGAGTGCAATGGTAGAAATATTTTGATTAAAAATGCAAGAATATTCAATCATTCTATCCAGCAGACCATATGTACATGAAAAGCCTATCTTCATTCTTATCATTCTGGGTGCTCATTTTCAACGGGATGATTGATTGGCGAGATTCCTATTTCTACACCTTTCATCTATCTTCAGTACTTTCATAAATGTTGAATTAAGCAGTTTTTATGAAACTTATCATAAACTGGAGTGTTCATTGAAAGTGACTGTGACAAAGTGGATTCCCCTACTCTTGAACTTCAACAGCAATATTGCACAATACATTTATTTCTGCCTGGTTAAAAGCACAGATTTTTTATTTTTTTTTTTTTCTTCTTATGCGTTTTTCGCCCTAAGAAAAATTACAGAGGGGGAAGACTGAAGGGCTTTTGAGGAAAGGAAAAGAAAATGTCTTGGAATGAAAATCTTGCTCCTATTCTCAGCTGTGGAAAGCAAGTCTTTGTAAAGCTGAGTTCTGTCTTTTGTTCTTAATACCACTTTGGTTTGGCCCATTCCCTCTACGGTTGCCTTTTTATCTGGAAGAAATACCTTGAAACCTTTTCCTATCTTGGATTCCTCTGTGACTTTGGAACTAGTGCAGTCTTCTGATTTGTGCAGGTTATTTTTGCTTAAAAGTGGTGTGATATTAACTCTTGCACTGTAGATATCCCATAGCAGCACAAAACCATTGCTGAGAAAAATAAAACAGTTGGTAATACCGGTGGCTGATGGTGGGCTTTAGGAAATGAAGATGACCTCTGTGCGGATGTGTGGCTGGACAGAACCGCTGACAGCTTATTGCAGCGGATAGATTTCCTCTGGGGTGACCCTTAGGACTCTTCCCATGTTAGACCTTGAGCAGACTGGTTTCCCACTTCCCCCCCAGCAATGAGAATCCACAGTTGTGTTCAAACGCTCAGCATCATCGGGCAGATCGTTTGCTCTGGAGGTGTTGGAACCACATTGCATCACACCTGCTGGCGCTTCTGGTACGGTGATATTCCATTAACTATCTTCCAAATCGGGTTTATATTTTTCCTGGGGAAAAAAAGATATATAAATGTTTGATTTATGGGAACACATGGAACTTGCAGGTGTATCGGTGTCATCGCTTCCCCCAGTAACTGAATTAAATGGCTGGAAAAGGACAATCAAGGTGGCTGTCACATGCCATTGCATGGAAGTTAGTACAACATCTGCTTTGCCTGCTGTTTCAGAAATCACTGGTGCATATTATAATCGGGAATAGAATCTCTATGACTTTTTTCCTTTTTATTGGTGAAGACTGCATGGGAAATGTTTAAATTCTGCTGAGAATAGCCTTTTGTAAGTTATGGCAGCAGGTTGATATTTCTACCCTGTTCAGAATTTAAGTTACAAGGAGCTTGGAAAAAGGGCATTTCTCTTTTTCTGTAGTCACTCTGACTTTTATCTTTTCATCATTTGCCTGAGCGCCTAATGCTCTTCACTTCTTGCTCTTGGGAATGCCAGCATTCATTGCCTGATTAGTATTTTTGATACATAGGGCGAGTTAATTGTAACTATAATCACTGGAAACAGTTGGTGTTTTGCTGCTCTAACGTTGTATTTTTTCAAAGAACCATTAGAAGCGGATGTGATATAAACCCCTAGTTAAAAGCAGTATGATGCATGGGCTTTCTGGAGGCATGAGGGAAAACTAGCTATTGGTAGCAGAACTTCCAGTTAGGAGCATTTACGTTGCTTCCCTTAGGGAGTATGAGGGGAGGGTAAAACTTTTATACTATCAGGCACTCGTAAGAAATTCTCCATCTGGGACTTGCAATTGGAATAGCTCTATTATTCATTTGTACCCCAGAACTCCTTGGATAATCATCTGCGTCTTCTTCTAGCTGTGAGTGGCCATAGTTACATGAGCTGCTGGTGAAAACACAAATGAAAATGCCACTTGCTGGACTTGCGGACCACATGCTGTGTTTCTTGCACTACCAGATGCTTTCTCTGTCATCTTGGGCAACCTCTTACTGATAAAATGATTTTAGATACCATTAACTCACTGCACACATTGAAAATATTTAGGTGACTTGTTATAGAGATGACTTGTGTGTCGGAGTCCGCAGCCGTGATTTGGGACATGTCTCCAGGTGCGTGACAGAGGTGGAGGGAAGGTGTTGAACCTCTGTCCTCCCTGGAGGAGCAGTTCAGAAACCGAATGGTTGTGTAAAAACAGGAGCAGGATCACGATCTTTTTCCATGCTTGTGTATGCATTGGTTTATGTATGACTTGGTGTAGGCATT